>NC_070606.1:57003571-57305357 GCF_027172205.1 Podarcis raffonei
ATATGAGTTAGATTCATATTAAATTCAACTTAATATAGGTGGTTTCTCATGTTTGCCTTTTCTACCTTGTTCTCAGCCAAATGTTTCCACTTAGCTGTGTTTTCTAATCAGTATTTGCCAACATAATCAGTTATTTGTTCATCTGTATTTTACCTGATTGATTCCTGCAAAAAAATTGCAAAAGGGAAGGAAACTGGGTTAAGCTTGTATTTTTAATATTTCTTGCTAATATGAACATGTAGTGAAAATATTTTGATTAATATTTTATTCCTATTTAATATTCCTATTTAATGTCCATATGATACCTGCCAGGGCTGTCACAAGTTCTCATTCTTTGTGGATAATCTCACACGTTTTGGTTAACACAGACTGGGGTGTGAGAACATACAGTGGTACCTCGGGTTACATACGCTTCAGGTAACACACTCCGCTAACCTAGAAATAGTGCTTCAGGTTAAGAACTTTGCTTCAGGATAAGAACAGAAATCGGGCTGCGGCAGCGCGGCGGCAGCAGGAGGCTCCATTAGCTAAAGTGGTGCTTCAGGTTAAGAACAGTTTCAGGTTAAGTACGGACCTCCGGAATGAATTAAGTACTTAACCTGAGGTACCACTGTATCTATAAAAAGCATCCTGTAACATTATAAAGTTGCTTTCACCATGGTACAGTAAATATGGGCATGCAGCTGTAGTTCAGGTAGCCAATGGATCTAAATGATCAAGTTCCTGCCCACTTGTCAAATAAAATAGTGTACTACCAAAACCAAACAAAACAGAAATATGCATTTATTTATTGGAATCTGTTGGGGTTGAGTAGGTCACTCTTTAGGGTCTTTAGGGTCTATGCCTACTTCCTTGCTACTCCCAGTGCCAATCTTTGTGTAGCTAGCTAAAAGGCACCTGGCCATTTCAAACCTCTAGCATAAATATACAAAGGATGAAGAAGTGCAGAAGTGCAGGAAACCAAGAGGCAAATTGCTGTCGTTATGTCTTTTCTTATGTTTGTAACCTTTCAAGATGGGACTTGAGTAGAAGAAATATGGATTTCATCTACATCCATCCAGGCACTAACCAAACCCAGATCAGCTTAGCTTCAGCAAAATGGTGGCCTGCTGTGCCGTGAGACCATATCCGAGGCGACATACAGTTGAAGAAACTGTACTTCCAACCCCCATGCTCAAGATGAAAACATTTTGTAGCACTTTTCCAGTTTTTATCTTGAAAATGATGGAATGTATTCAAAACAGATGAAGATGCTTGATCTCATTTGTAGATCTAGTGATTAGAAAGAGCCACATGTGATCCAGGGATCTTGCTTCTCACCTGCTTGTAAATCCTACGCCCCATCCTCTTATCCTCTTAACAAATATCAAATTCCACCTCAGGAGCTATGACTGATATAACTGGATGGACCACTCTTGCCTAATTTCCCATTTTGTGATATTTGTATTCCATTAAAAAAAGGACAATGAACAGATATTTAAGTTTGTAAAAGTTTCTGCAAAGTTAGTTATATCAACATCTAGCATTATGCCTCCACCTTGTCACATGTGGAAGGGACATAAGCAAACTTGAAATGCACTCAATTTAATCTACATTCCTTTATTAGATTTAATTTTTTCCAGATCAGTGAGCTTATTCCATAAGCAATACCACATAGCCACTACCAGAAATATACAGGTAAACAAACAAGAAGAAAAAGCACATCACGTGTTCACCGAACAACAGTACTTTGGAGGTGGAATTTTTTTTGGACTGTCACACCACTGCAATGCCTTTCTGGCAATCAAACCATGGGAAATCTCCAAAGTTGTAAAGCACAAATGAAAACAAGTGTGCACATTCTCAACTTTTGAATTGTTCAAAAGGAAGTGATCCATGTAGGAACCAGCCTTTTGATTGTCTTGTTTTTCAACCGAAGAACATTTTAAATCTCGTTCGTGGCAGTTTCACATGAGCGTCAGGTTTCCTGGGCACCAGCAGAGTAAGCATCTACGCTAATAGCTATTTGGATGGATGGATAGTTTAATGCCGAAAGCAGGTTGCTATGGAGAGTGTGACACAGGAATCTGAGATGACTCAAGTGCACTGGTGCACAAATTGACACAGCCTATAGCTTCTGTTGATATTTGCTGTTTGCTTCCCTCATCCCAGTACGATGGAAACAGATCAAAGGCCAGAGTATTTGAAGTATGCTATTCATCCTCCTCCACTCCCCATTTTCCTCCAGAGGCTCCAACACTATGTACAAAATTATATTAAACATCATGCACGTAGAAATCCTTTAAGTGGTGTCAATTATTCTGTGCTGATTTCCATGTGCTCCAGCAACCCAAATGTGATCCCAAATCTTTCTTCAGCAGCCAATCCTTACTTTTTATTGAGTACTGTTGGTATCTGCTTTTGATGTGAATAGAATGCTGATTCCCACTCCCATGTTAATTGTCAGCATGAAGAATACATAACCGTTGAACACTATACAAAAGTAACTAAAGCATTACTGCTACCTATCTACCCATTCACCCACATAGAAGGGCATTTGCCTCTCGACAAGGAGGAGACCAGAGCAGTAGTAGGTGTGACAAATAGTTATGTCCACAGGAAAGTCAGAAGCACAGGATTGAAACAGCATGGTAGTTCTACTACACTTGGACATACTGCTCTCTCAAGTGCCAAATAAGAGCAGAATCAGTGGTCTAGTGGTAAATTCTGGAGCACAGGAGTTCATCATACCTCCAAGAGAGTCCATAAAATGAAGTGAGTTATGTTGATCCACTATTATACACTACTCAAAGAGCAGTGGTACAATGCATAAAATCCACTTTATGATTATCAGTATGACTGCAATCCCATGCACAGTTTCCTAGGAGTAAGCTGATACAAGTTCCCTCAGGAAACATTTTTCATTAAGCCAATAAAATGGCTGAAATACCATTTGTTTTCTTTCTCATGTTCTAGAAGAATTATGTTCTTAAGAATAGCATAAACATTATGCCATCATTCCTTGATTTCTAAAAATGTCATATTTATATTATGCAAAGAAATTATTTACAGAATTCATAAGCATCCTCCGTGTGAAGTCCATCTGGCAGCCAGGAGAGGGTCTTGGAACTTGTTAATTTGATTACACTGTAAACCACTTCATTATAAGTAAGAAAGTTCTTAATGCTCATGTGCAAGAATAAGGTATGTGAGCATTGCACTATAGTTAGGGCTAACCCTTCAAATCCAGTTTCTAAAAATGTAAAAGGAAAGGGGGTCATTTCATTCTTCCCTTTCTTGATACTAAACTGGTGTCTTTATGAAAAATTATTAACATGCACTCAATTTAAATTATTACTTTTTGAGTGCCATCTGTCAGAAAAGGTTAATGGCATAAGAAGGACATAAAATGATCATGATTTCAATACTTCAGTCTACTGTCAGTCCTATCTACTATTAAGGAGCTCATTCTCTGAATACCAATGTAGACACAATAACATCATCCACATACATGGGGTGCCAGCAAGCTTGGGAGAATACCAAGATTTGCAGAAGTATGCAAAATAGGGGGTGAGAGGTAATGAAGAATTATTTTTTTGAAGCACAATGATAACTCAGTGGCCACAGAATACTGTGAGCTATTGGTTGAGAAACAGAAAATGGGATTGGGGGAAGGGAAGGGAGTTTCCTGGCTGATTGGTTGGCTGTAACCCTGAACATGAGCACGCCACATGGTACTATTTTGTTGTGGGTCCTACTTGTGTTTCACTAGTCTCCTGAAAGCTCTGGGCGGGGAGAGGGAGACAGACAGGCATAATGAAACTGAATCTGCACATTTGTCTCCAACAGGACATGAGGCCAGTACCAACCAAAAGGTGAAGCTTTTTTTTCTCCTCCATGCAGTTGTGAACTCAAGCAGATGATGTATATCTGCAGAATAAAACCACAGGCTACCCAGTCCAGCACTCTGTTTCAAACAGTGGGTGATCAGAAACAACCACCTTCTCCACAGCATACTGGACATTAGAGAACCACCTGCTTCACCTGGGAACACCCACAACCGTTTTCATGACTGTTAATACTTTTTAAAAGTTGGATCCTCCCCAAGCCCGATCCTTACACTATTCTGACACAAAAATACATTTGAGTGAATTTTGGAAACCTTGTGGCTGCAATGGATTTTGTAACTATGTGTCAGAAGGGGGTAAAATTTACCAGGTAAAAGTTCTGACCCAGCCAACTGGAACCACCACGACATTCCACTGACATGTCTCCTTAGGAACACTGTTTAAGAGTCACTGACTTGTGACATCTTTGCCTCCTTAAAACAGAAGCTGTTGCTGCCTAAGTCAGAAGCAGTTAGCGGTGACAATCACCACAGACATATTGGATCTCTTTCTCTTTAAATGCTCCCTCCCCCCACCCCAGAACTGAGTGTCATTACAACCACTTTATTTGGGGGAGGGTGCAATATGCAAAGTGCTCCAGATACAAAGAGTATGAAATCTACACCCTCTCTCACAGTCAAAATAAAACTACGTATATTAGGCACCACTTTAGAATATTACTATTCCTCCCATATTAGTAGCAGTGTGCAAGAATTGCCTCTGAATGACCAAGTAATTCAATCTCATAGTCTTCCCCATCCCCCACAAGCTGTGGATTCAAGGCATCTTATGAGCTCTTGCACTGTTATAGTGTTGTTACTAGATTACCCATTAAATAATTCACCAACAACATCCAGTAATGGGTTTAAAGCCTTTTGGAGAATTTGCAAATAACTTATAGCTGCTGTTATTTAGTATACCAAGGGTATGAGCATCAAAAGCTGAAGACAGTGTTTGACAGCCTCATCAACAGACACTGATATTACAAATTCTGCACAGCAGAAACCTTAACCCTCAAAGTCATTTTGAGCAGCTTTTGAAAAATCTCATCCCTTCAAGGACTCTATATTTTCAGACAAGAACAGCAATGGGGTAAGAACATGCTACTGTCTTGAGTAATCGTGATAACATGCTTTTTCTACTACTAGGAAGAATAAACATGTATACCTGGGTATTAGGTAGTCAGGATTTATGAGGACAATCTATGCTCTTTTGACTTTTTAGATGGTAGGAAGTAAGAATGCCAGCACTTCTGAGTTAACAGCAGGAAATTATGTGCTGCAGCAAAATCCTCAGGCCTCTGTCATGGCTTCTTGAGCCATATCTACTCATTCTGTCAAGAAACTGCACTGAGCAAAACAAGGCACTGTTTGGCTGTAATGATGCTTTAATGTTGGGAAGTGAAGATATAGCTGCCAGGCCTGAAAGGGGGAAATGATAATTCTATGGTTGCATATGCCAACCTAGTAAGTCCAGAAGGAGAAACCAGCTGAAGTTACAAAACCCATTGAGATAGTGACAGAGTAGCACAACTGCTGTGTGTCCTGCAATCTGGAAGTACATCAAAATAGATGATCAAATGGAAATCTGAGGATATGAAGAATTCATGAAAGGTAAAAATAAAACCTTGGCATATCAATGCCAAAGAGCAAAATGCAAAGGTTGCTATCTTCCATCTACACAATATTATGCATTCCTGAATACTGGAACTAAGCAGAAGATGAACAAAATACCCCTCACCTCTATGGTTGTGACTCTGCCAGTTTAAGAATCCATCATGTTAGACACCTAAGCATGACAATACTTCATGTCAGCTCTAATGATAATCGTTATGTCATGCCACATGCAGTTTGTTGAATATGCACACCCATCAGCATGTCAGCTGCATTCTAGTTTTCTGTATATGGCAGGAAAACATTCACACATTCACACTGATTTCCAGGTCTGCTCTGCTTTACAGAGCAAAGTCCAATTCATATATCCAGTCACCTGTAAGGAAGACAGGTGCTTGAAGCACATTAATTATTATTATTAAAATTTCTATACTGCCCTATACCCGCAGGTCTAAGGGCAATTGTCAGATGCTGGTGATGGTTGTTCGTGAGTAACCAGGCAGGACACCGACCTGGCTTTTACAGGTTTTATTGTGCAAACTATTTACAGTGCAGATCCACAAAGTTCATGTCCGTCTCAGTCACTTGCAGAATCCGGGAGTGGCCCCTTCCGGTTTCTCCCCCAACATAAGAACTTCGGCACCCTGAGCCTCCTCATCCCCTCCTTGTATTTCACCCCTCTACACAAGCAGGGCGACGGAAGGGGCGTGCGTCCCTCCTGGCTAACCTGGCTAGGTGAGGCGCTGGGGCTCTCAGCAGCGTCCTCGAGCCCTTTCCTGTCAGCCTGGCTGGGTGAGGCGCTGGAGCTCTCCGCAGCATCCTCAAGCCCTTTCCTTGCTTGGCTGGCCCCTTTCCCTCTCTTCTCCGCTGGAGGTGTGGCTTTTCCGACTGCTGGAAGAGGAACTGCTCCTCAGGAGTTTTGGATGCTCTCTGTATCCCAACAGCCCCCCTGCCTCCCTCCCCTGTTCCGATGGCAGTCCCCTGACAGCAATTTTATATTATATTATTATTATTATTATTGAAGAAATTCCCTGTGCAGTTATGACAATGTTCACCATAGCATCACAGCTCCCTCCACCACACCATCACCACCTATAAAAGGTGTTCTATGAAGGTATGATGACAACTGCAGAAATTGTATGGGCAGTTGCTTTAAATTTACATAAACACATCACTGCTTCCTATGAACAGCCTCCACACTGCAGCAGTTCAAAAAGCCACTCATGAAAAGGGCTGCATGTGCAACTTTAGATCTTCACTAACTAGAAGGAAAGTAGATGAGTCTATAGGATGGGTTGTTCAACTTATTTCCGTCTTTTTTAAAGCTAACTGTGCATTTCAGCCTATCAGTTTGGCTGGGTACCATTTTATCAACTAACATTCCTCATTCCCTGCCTTTGTGCCATGATAACTTGCTCTCTTATCAACAAACTGGATTTTCCTTAGGACAGAGATGTGGATAACATCACACTGATAGTATTTCCAAAAGTTGTGGGGATGAGCCTTTCAGCCATTCAGTACATACCAAATAGCCCTTGGAGACAGATGATTTTAGTAAACAATGTAAAACCTGTTTTAGAATCATTTTTATTAAAAAAAATAGATGCTATAGATTAGGGGTGCATATTCCAGACATATGAAAGTCATTATTCTGGTTAGTTTCTAAACAGAGTGAATTGCTCTTCTGTAGTTCCTTGACTGAGAAGAGGATAATGATTTAATGTTTTACATAAGCCTCGCTTTAAGTGACTATAATTCAGCACTCATAATGGACAAGAAAATGCATCAGGGACAGCTAAACACACAAGTCTGCACAAGCCACAGCCATTAAGATGTTTTATCATTTCAATGGGATGAAGATTTTTGCCACAGTCCAATTAACTTTCTGAGATATCACTGTTGCAGATCTGACAGCTTGTGAATCTGTTTATTCATCTTTTGCCAATGTCAGATAGAATCTTCCATTATTCATATTATATTATTTTTAAAATATCAGACCTGGTTACTCCAGGGTCTTGATATACCCTGTTACAGATAGGTAGCCGTGTTGGTCTGCCATAGTCAAAACAAAAAAAATTTTTTTCCTTCCAGTAGCACCTTAAAGACCAACTACGTTAGTTCTTGGTATGAGCTTTCGTGTGCATACACACTTCTTCAGATACACTGAAACAGAAGTTGCCAGATCCTTCTATATAGTGAGAAGGTGGGGAGGGGTATTACTCAGAAGGGTGGTAGGAATGGGTGATTGGCAGATAGCTGTGATGAGCCTGTTGACGACTCTTAACGACTGCAATAGGTCTTACAGGAAAAAGCAAGGGGTGAGAAGGTGAAAAATGGCTTTGTCATGTATAATGAGATAAGAATCCAATGTCTTTGTTCAGACCAGGTCTCTCCATGGTTTTAAGTTTGGTAATGAGTTGCAATTCAGCAGCTTCTCTTTCCAGTCTATTTCTGAAATTCCTTTGTAGTAAAACAGCTACTTTGAGATCTTGTATAGAATGTCCTGGGAGATTGAAGTATTCTCCTACTGGTTTCTCTGTCTTGTGATTCTTGATGTCCGATTTATGTCCGTTTATTCTTTGGCGTAAGGTTTGGCCTGTTTGTCCAATATACCCTGTCGAGTTCAAATCATGTAATGAATGAGCTTTGCAATAAACAAAGTATTTTACCATTACCCACACACAGTTTTAGGAGTGTAGATGAGTCAATTTGTAGTAGGCAGCAGCACAGAATACATGAGGCTTTTCCTACAATCCCTGTGCAAGTATTGATTGGAGGGCCAAAGGAGGGGGAGGGTCACTCTCCCATACTATATAATACACTCTTGCCCTATATTTCTCACTTCCCTCTGCCTAAAGGAACAATACCATCCAATATGTTCTTGGCTCCCATAGATGAGGACTGCAGAATTCTTGTGCTATTTCCTGTGTTATGGAGAGAATGTTGGAATGTTTCACTAGAACTAGACCCAATTCAAATATTCAGCCCATGTTAATATCCTTTTTACTAGAGAGCATGTGCCCAACACCATGTGAACAACATTGTGGCCGCTCCCAGATGACCCATTTATTGAGCATTTATCCTGCTTTCTTTGCAGGGAGTTTAGACAATGTTGCATCAAAACAAGTGCTGTCCCACAATTTCCAACACATTTCTCTGTCCCTTTCTTTACCTTCAGGTTTGTTGCACAAGACCTCCTAATCAACTATAATAGTGCAATCTACATTTGTCTGTATGTGACTGAATACCACCCAAAAAATAGTGGCAGTGAAAGTATCATGTATGTGAGCTAAACTATCATGAGCATACAGCTAGATTTGCATGTTCCTCTCCCCCTTCCAACAGGGGTAGGAAGAAGACATACATTGGGTGAATTGCACATATACTTGTTAACCTTGCACAGAGTGTCATTTGTGAGATGGCAGCAACATGTGCCCTTGCTGCCAAAGCCAGTTCCCAACAGGTGAAGGACACTATTATGGGCTCAAATGCCTGAACCAGACCTGAGAGAAACCCTACCAGAAAAAAGGAGATTTATTCATCTGCAGGATGAGATTGCTTGGTTATCTGCATGTTCAATTCCTGAACACTAAGACTTTCAGGATAATCTTGGTACACTGCTGAGTATTCAGCAGCAGGTCTTTTGAGAAATGCAACAATGAGGCTGGATTATTATAAAATGGTCTTGCATACAGCTCTCTCCTCAGCCAGACCACCCACAAGCGAAAGAGCAGAGATATTGTGCACAAAGGCCGATCATAGATACACAGAAAGGATATTAAATCTGCAGGCTATATAGCAATCCCCCTTCCTGAGAAAATAACATCCAGTAAATTTCTGACTCATGCTCATTTTGTTTCAAGGACTCCAATGGAGGTATCAATACATATCCTTTAAAAGTACGCAGAAAGGAAAGAAATCCAATTTTCATGGCTGCGCCAAGATGAATTGATTCTGAGCATAAAACTGGAAAGGCTCTGAAACTACGGAAAGTAATGTTCTCCACGCAATGAATTTTCATTCCAAGATGTAGAATGAGAGCATTCTTCACCACTGGGATGCCCTTCCATCAAAAACACAAGACTGTCAAATTAGAAATTACTTCCTGAAGAGTGGGGGGCAAGAGAGGATGTTCTCTCCTTGGATCTCTCTATGACTTTACTTAATAAAAGTGTTACAGAAGGAAACAAAATCCACTATTAACAGAGTAACTGAAAGAGGGAGAGGGGGGGGGTGTCATTCCCAGCTCTCAAACTGACTGAAATGCAGATGACAGTAAGAAAGAAGAGCAAGGACACGAATAATGTTCTTCCCCATACAACAACCTGAAATGAACATTAAAAGTAAAGAAAATGTTAGTCTCCCATGAGGTGACAGGACATTCTCCAACAATTGCATTTCAAGAGCAGTTACTCCACCCCCAACCCCGCCAAGCTGGATGGGGTACTCCTGGCCTACTTATGCTGTAGCATTTCATTTAGGATCCTCCACCAAGGCAAAGAAGGCAACTTAACAGGATTTGGAGGGTGTGTGTGCAAAAGTCTAGGTGGCCACTCTACTTGTCTCCCTCATTGGTTCTCTTTACCAAAAGGAATGACCACCACTCCAAAAAGGATGGATGTGCTCTGTCTGATAAGCTTCCATATTACTTGCAAAGTCACACTGTAATAATGGCCTTGGAAACTTTCTGCCCCACAGAACCGTGGTATTTTCTACTTTAGTCATATGTTGTACTCTTAGATACTAGAGGAGTCATTCTGCCTAGAATCTACTTCATGATGCTTATCGTTTCCTTGTGAGCAGCTTACAACATTACCACTCTTCATCAATAGATGCAAACCTTTACTTTGGCGTTACTTGTGAACACCCTAACATACTTTTGTAGAAGTCTGTTTTTCAAATGCAGGAATGCCAGCTGATAATTCTGCTTTGCTTCAATGAGGACCACTAATTCTAAGCTATTAGGCTCTAGGTTGTGGGCTTCCTAGCTAGGGAAGCACTTGGAAGCTCTAGCAGTGGAATGCCCAACTGAAACCAGTCCTCTTCCTTCCACTACTAAATGGAGTCTGTAAGTTGGTGGCTCATTTGCCCAGAACTTAACTGAGCTTTACCTTAGTTTGGAGCAACAACCAAAACCTTTGATGTGGAAGGGACTCAGCTGCTACCTAGTTTACTGTCAAGCAGGAATACATCTTTCCTAGGACCTATCCCACACTTATAGCTGTTCTAGGAACTCTAGGGCTACAGATCTGATCCACACTCTTCATGCCCCAGACACAACAATCTAGTTCCTGGTGTCCATGAATCTGCACAAATTTCTGTCATAATGCCTAGGTTCCTTTTCTCAAGACCCTTCAGACTTTGGGCCAATTCTTTGTTTACACACTTACGGTCAGGCTGAGAAGTGAGTTAACCTAGGATACAAACAGGATTCAAATTTTCATAGTCTATGGACTATGAGAGGTGAAATGGGCTCTTGCCATTGTTGACTAGCCTGTGAAGGCAGTTCAGAGATTTTTGGAATTGTGGAACAAACAGGGAGAGACTTTTTGCTAGGGCTGTAATGAAGGACTGGGCCCACCATGAAATTAGAAGCCTAGGCACATCCTGCCAAGGTCAGGATCACTCTGTAACTTGGAAGCCCCTCCTTCCCAGGAAGTGACTTATAAGTTGTCTCTGCATCCTGTTAACAAGGAAGAAGCATCCCAGTAGTGAAAAATGCCTCCCAAGTACCTCCTTCACACCCACAGATATATAGATATAGATATATAGGCCAATTGGAGAGAGTGTTTTCAGGGAAGCTGCAACTGTGACAGAGAAGATTTTAAAAGATTATTTTCAAAAGAACTAAATGTATGTTTTGGTCCAAAGGCATTTAATGGAATGTAGAGGTGCAGGAACTGTTTGGACTATAGCCTGCCAGTTGTTTATAGTAGAGTGATTAAGAACACCATTGCTACTGAAGCTGCCATGATCATCCTATGCTTAGAGCCCTTGGAGATAAACACGGCAAGTTACGCCTCTCACTGCACTTTTAAACATATCGCTGCAACAATACCCAGATGGGAAAAGCTGCACCAAATTCCTAGGCAGGCAAAGCTGGGTCAAATCCACTCCAGCCAGCTTGCCCACCAGATATGGTCTTATTGCATACAGACTTCATGTTAAATAGCAGTACCGCCAGACTGGGAAACATTTCAACTGAGCTACCAAACATCAGAGAGATGGAGAGATAGAAGGGGGTACAGCATGCATGCAGTGTCCCTACTCCATCGATGTCTCATCCGCCTCCAATGCTATAATTCCTCCTGCCAGTTACCACTGATATTGAGGCACATCTAGTGATCTCTCCTCTGCTGTAATCACCCAGGCAAACACTGGACCGATATTCCACTCACCCAGGCACTCTCAGCACCACTATGCACCCACCATTCATACATACATCCACTATCATATATATTACGCATCCACTTTAACCAATTACCAGTTTATATTCATCTGATAGATACAGTGGTACCTCGGGTTACAGACGCTTCAGGTTACAGACGCTTCAGATTACAGACTCTGCTAACCCAGAAATAGTACCTTGGGTTAAGAACTTTGCTTCAGGATGAGAACAGAAATTGCACGGCAGCGGGAGGCCCCATTAGCTAAAGTGGTACCTCAGGTTAAGAACAGTTTCAGGTTAAGAACAGACCTCCAGAATGAATTAAGTTCTTAACCCGAGGTACCACTGTACCTATATATTGTGAGTGATGGAACTGTGGAGTTGTGACTGGGTGGGTGCTGTGGTTATCATTTAGATTAGGTTGGTGCCGGAAGTTGTTAGATGGCAGCAATGGTCCAGTCCCATCACTCACAAAATCCTATTACACCCCTAGTACCCAAGCTCTCAGTAAAGCCCCAGTATCAACCAGTAGGTACCCAGCAGCACCTCTGAAACATGCCATTCTCAAACACTCAATACTGGGTATGCAGTCACTAGTTGGCCTCTTATCTTGTGTACCCTGGTATCCTAGCTCTTACTTAGGGCACCAGTGCAGCCCAGCAAGAGTGCTCCCTGCTTTCACCCAGAAGAACCCATCAAACATGCCACCCTCAGTTCCAAACACCCTCACACATTCAAACACAGACTGAAAAGGCAATGACACTCTTGCCCTCATGGTAAGCCAAAGGGCAATTCCCTCTGGTGACAGCCCACTACAGGGCAGGACCACCTATCTCTCTGGTGTGCAAGTGCCTCACAATGTCCAGAGTCTGTCACCACCTTCCTCTACGACGATCATCAGTAATACTTTGAGGGTTGCTGTGGTTTACTAGGAGTTGAGGGTGGGTAAGTGATAATCTTTCCCTCCGTTCCCATTCTTCTCACTGCCAAAAAGTTGCAGAGTCCAGTAACACACAGCATCTAGTTCAAGACACTGCACATGCAATACTCCTAAATATATTTTCTCAGGCTCTCTTCGTTTTCAAGACGACCATACCACATCTGTTCACACTGAAGGCTTATTTACATAGACATATAGAACTAGTGTGAAGGGAATCATTCCAGTCAGATGTGTTTGCTTGCTAGTGTAAACATTCTTAGTGTTGTTAATTTCTTCATCCACTAACACAAATTAAAATATCTGGAGTTAATTAGAATCCATGTTTGAATCTGACCTGTATAAATGTACTGTCCCATCAACTGAAAAGCTGAAAGCAATAATAAAAAGTGGGTTCTATGAAGGTTAAAAGGGGGGGCTTATTTTTGTCTAAACAATGCATAGGGCTACTGAAAGAGTGGTAGAAGACCCTATGAGCCATCCCCATCACTGGGAAGTACGGTAAGAGAAGACCCTCAGCACATTATAAGGCTGATGTTGATGCAGTTACAAATGCCTTGGTGCCTTCTATAATTCATTCTGCCTAGAGTTACCCTTAAAAAATATTTGGCACAAAATGTGTTAACTGACAGGAGTCACGTCACCTTATATTAGTATTATATCGAGATCCCAAAATATTTCCTGACCCAATTCAAGGTGTTGGATCTTGCATTTTAAGCCCTCTGTGGTTTGATACCTGGATACCTGAAATAACATCACTCCCTGCATGAATCTACATGGACACTGCAGCCAATGGAAAGGCTCTATTATGTATACCTCCACTTAATAAGATGCAGAAAGAAGGGAAGTATGCTTAGTTTTTCTTAATAGCACTGGAATGCTGGAATTTATTGTCAAGGGAGATCCAGCCAGCCACTTCCCTGAGCTGTACCATCCTAGCACAAGAGGGATGCAGACTCCAAGATTTGGATGCTGTTGACTCCAAGATTTGCAGAAGTGCAAAAAAAAAAAATCTTTAGGAGGGAAGAGGAGATGGGAGGGCGGGTCTGAGGAAGACTGGGCATGCTCAGTAGTTAGTCATGAAATGCTGGCTGATTGTTGGGGTAGGGAGGGAAAACAGGTGGAGAAGAGGGCACAGAGTGGAGTATTCTGGAATGTCTTTCATGGCTGGCTGGTTGGCAGCCTTGAACAGGAATACTTCACACTGCACCAGGCAACATTCATTCCTAGGTCCCGTATGTTTTTACTTATCTATATTCTTCTTTTTTACAGAAATGTTCAGAGTTTACAATTCAGGGTTACAGCTCATTAGGCATGGTACAAAAGGGAATGGGCGAGAAAAGAAAATGAGCACATCAAGTATAATGGCCACAGCACAATACACTTATAGGAAAGGAGGAGCCATTTTGTAATTGGAAGGGGGCATCACTATCCCGCCTCCTGCAAAGCTAGTTGATCCAGTCCCTCAGGCAACGCTGTCCAATGAATTCACATCTCTCAAAAATGGGCACAAAAAGGCTGAGCTATGTATATGCTGAGCTAACCAATGGTCAAATTTTTGAAACAGAAAATTACTCACATGACTGTGATTTCCAGGTTTGTTTCTTTCAATATATATAAGAAATGCAGAGAAGTGCATGTTTGGCTGGTAAAAGTGACCTCCTGAGGTCAAACTACTCTGCTTAATCATTTGAAAAGTATTAAGGGAGATTGCAAAGATTAATTCCCATAATAGAATATTTGCATTTCAACCCTTTTGTTTACTTTTGCTCTTGGTTTAAGAAAACATAATTGGAACAATGACATCCAAAATAAAATACATTACATAACCATCAATTAAGATGATGTACCTTTTCCTCTAAACAATGTAATAAAATACCCATTCTCTTAATTTTCAATGGCATCTGTATATTTGATTTCACAATGTTGACTTCTTTGTACTAGGAAAGTAATCCTATTTAATCTGTTTTTAGTAGCCAATGTTTTCTAGTTGATGTCCGACTCCATTATCTTGATTTCTTTTATTTTTAAAAAATCCTTTGGGGTATTGGAAAAACAGCAGGTCAATCATTACAAACGAGTATGTGTAGAACAGGTTTTAGATTTATATCTCAGTAGTTATTTCAGCTTATTTTTAGAAAAAAACAACCAAACGTTCTCAGAACACAACTCCTGAACCTCCACTCCCTCTAATTTCTGTAGTTTTCCCATCCAATGCCTTTGATTAAAATTCACAAGGAAAGGTGAGGAATACCAAAATCGTATGCATGTCTACTCAGAGGTAAGTCCTACTGAGTTCAACAGGACTTACTCCCAAGTAGGTGGGGGTAGAGGAGTGCAGCCCCAAAGCGAGTGTAGAATTGATGAAGAATTATATGTCAACAAGCACCTGAGCTTTGACACCACATAATACAGAATGGAGATGCGTAAGAAACAAGATTAAGAGGCTTCAAGACAATTGCCAAGATTAAGCCTGCCAAAGGCAATTGGAACATGCTATAAATAAAATGTCTGAGCATTAATGTCAATTGCATAAACTCATTCTAAGCGGCAGGGGAATCTGAATCCTGGTGGCAGGTGCCTCACTGTACTGGTTACGCTGCTTTGTACTAACTGCATTTAGCTAATTGGCAGAGACAAGATATCTGCAGGACACTTCGGTCTCTTAGCTCTCATAATGAAGCAGAGTGAAAAGTTTAACTCAGGCATCCCCAAACTCGGCCCTCCAGGTGTTTTGTGACTACAACTCCCATCACCCCTAGCTAACAGGACCAGTGGTCAGGGATGATGGAAATTGTAGTCCCAAAACATCTGGAGGGCCGAGTTTGGGGGTGCCTGGTTTAACTCTTTGTGAAGGAAAGGAAGATAAAGAAAGAAGGTAACTTGCTGTGAGACGTTTCGAATTCAAAGGGAATTATGGGTGTAGGGAAGGTTGATGAAACTTTAACATCTGTAAAAGGATGGAGAGCAAATGAGTCCACTAGATGTTAGCATTGCTAACAAACTAACAAGGTTGAGAATTCCATATGTTTCCCTCTCAAATATCATTCCTTAAAATAATATAACAATTTATTCCTTCCATCCACTTTCAAACCCAGGGACTGATTTCAAATCTATTTCTGCTACGAGTCTTATTTTAGGCATTAAAAGTGCATTTTAATGCCAAGGTTAGCTATGAGAATCTTGCACATAACCTCAAGGTCCAATGACGTGCATTAGCCCTCTTCTTCCCTGCCTTGCTAAAATGGGTAAAAATCCCAGAACGATTCACATATAATGCTAGACACATTGTTTACACTATAACACAAATATTATTTTATCAGCAATATTCTGATCTTTCTATCAGAATATAAGCCACTCATACCATCATTTTGTATACATTAAAGATACCACAATGTGACCTTCTCTAATGAACAGTTACACTAATTTCAACTCACTTAAGATTTCAATAAATCTTAAATGTTACATGAAGCATCAGTAATATCACAGATATCTGGCATACACTATGCATACACTATCCTTTTGCAAAAGCTACTAAGTATCGTATTTTTCGCCTTATAAGACACACTTTTTCCCCTCCAAAAATGAAGGGAAAATGTGTGTGCGTCTTATGGGGCAAACGCAGGCTCCTTGGCTTCAGTGATAGCAACGCGAAGCCTCCGAAGCCTGCGCTCCGGAGGCTTTGCGTTGCTTCCGCTGAAGCCAGGAGAGTCTGCTCTTTGAGGCTGGCGGTGGGGAAAGCAGCGCTTCCCCCATGGCCAGCCCCAGAGATTGGGGGGCAGCGGGAAGGCGTGCGACGCCTTCCCGCTACTCTCCAACCCAGGTTGGAGGCTGGCGGTGGGGAAAGCAGCGCTTCCTCCATTGCCTGCCCCAGAGATTGGGGGGCAGCGGGAAGGCGTGCGACGGCTTCCCGCTACTCTCCAACCCTCCTGTGGGCTTTTGCGGGAGATGGGGGAATTCCCCCACCTCTCGCAAAAGCCGTGCACTCTTTAAAGGGGCTCCGCGGCTTCTGCTGGCTTTTCTAGGAGGTGGGGGAATTCCCCCACCTCGTAGAAAAGCCCGCAGGAGCCGCGCACCCTTTGAAGAGTGCGCCGCTCTTGGGGGCTTTTCCCCGAGGAGGGAGAAGGGACTGACTGGCCGTTTCAGTCCCTTCTCCCTCCTGGTCGAAAAGCCCGTAGGAGTCGCGCACGGCTCCTGTAGGCTTTTGCGGGAGGTGGGGGAATTCCGCCACCTCCCGCAAAAGCAGGGAGAAGGTCTTGGAGTAGCGCACAAGCTGCGTGCAGCCTGCCCGCTGCTCCCAGAGCTGCGGGGGGGGAATCATATTTTTTCCCTTGATTTCCCCCCCTGAAAACTAGGTGCGTCCTATGGGCCGGTGCGTTCAATAGGGTGAAAAATATGGTATGTCAACTCATGTAATCGCAAAGTACGTCAACTCATAGTGTAAAAAGGATTGTTGTTTTAATTGGTCTTGAATTTTAGTTGAACCTCACAGCTGAACTTCCATTTATTCTGGAGCTTTGCCTTACAAGTGTTCAGGAACTCTCAGCTCACAAGGAACTCTCACAACAGAGCTTTTAAAGCACAATAAAATGATTTTTCATGGCTGTACTTTTATTGTGTAATAAAATGATCTACTAAGGATTCTCCTAGAGCCCAGGAAACATATTTTATTTTCTAAACCTAATATTTTTAAGAAGAGCAGTTTCATTTAAATAGAAGCAACAACCAGCAAATCCTTCTTTCAGGTAAAATGTGAGCCATGCATAAACTATGAAATGCATTTACCCATGTCAGATGTAAGAGAGTTAAATAAGATAATGGGGAACTTTTATGGAGTGCATTCCATGCTTCAGAATGTGCACCAATAGTCTGTCATAACAAAATTCTTCTATTAATGATATTTATTTTCATTATGATTTATTACTTCCAGACCCATTTTGTTTGCTTGGTCTTTGACGTCCTTATGAACAAGAGTGAGGAATGTAAGGTTTACATGGATGGCATCAAGCAGCACTTTCTAACAACAAACACGGTCTGATTCTTGTTCTGCTATGTAGACAAAACATGGGTGAAACTCCACTGAATTTATTTAGCACTCCAGCTTTGCTCAGGCTTATTAATTAAAGGACAAAGGTGGGAGATATTTTAAGGCTGAGACTACTAAACATATGAACTGAATCGCTTTCTACCATTTTGCATCCTGTTCAAGACGGGATAATAAAGTAGTGAACACAACCTTTATTCATGTTGTGCTGTTTCCAGAGGGTTGTACTTTTTCCAAAGGGACAACTATGATAATACATTGCAGCAAAAGCAACAGAGAGTCCTGTGACACCTTAGAAATGAACAGATTTATTATAACTCAGTTGTAGAGCACATGCATTGAATGTAGAAAGCCCCAGGTTCAATTCTTGGCATCGCCAGATAAAAAGATATCAATGTTATATTGGTTTTTATGCTTTCACTGGGATTGTTGTATTGTTAGTTGATTTTATATGTGATGTATCCTACTCTGGTATCCCTTGTGAGATGAAGGGCGGGTTAAAAATTAATTAAATAACAGCAGAATGTGATCTGGTTTTTATTTGCAAGCTTCCTTTGCAACAGGGCCATGTGCAAATATTGAAAATAAATAAACAAATGTGGAAGCCATCTGCCTGAAATACTGGATAATTGCTGCCAGTCGGAGAGGACAATCTTGGGCTAGTTCCTATGTCCCTAGATGACATGAGGCCAAATGGCAATGAAATGCAATGATCAGTCTGTGACAATTCTATATAAAAGCACAAGATAAACAAAATCACTCTCTCACACACATGCCACTATCACATAAAAAGCTTATACTACAAAAAATGTTAGTTTTTAAGGTGTTGCAAGACCCTTTGTTGAAATACTGTTTGTACAATGTACAACTATTGGCCTTAAGAAAGATGAGCATTTATCACAGCACAAGCAAAGCAGCACAACCATAGGGTCTTTCTGACTTACGATAATTGGAAAAAGATAAGGAACTGTGACATACACATTTCAGAAAATGGCATTACCAGAAATAATAAGGTATAATGGATTAATCCAGGTAAGATGTGTCCAGAGAATAGAAACTTTTGCTTTCAGCAATAAGGCGACTTACCCTCCCATGACAAAGTCATATTTTCCAGAAATGCACCTACCTAGCAGCTGCACTCCACGTGTGAGTCCATAGACGTCAATCAAAGCCCACAATGGTTCAGTGGTCCTCACTCCACTGAAGAACAACATGGCGGCAGAGTTATTAACCCGGTAAAATACACGTCCCTTTTTGTCCACCCAGAATGCGATGATGTTTCCCTCATTTGCAAATTCTTCCGGGAGGGCCTTGGCCCAGAATCCACTCTGAGAAACGAGGTCTGGACATGCATACTTGGGCAGGGTTTCTGGGTTAATCCTAGAGGGGTCCTTAGAGGTAAATCCAAGCCGAAGAGCCCCACTCCAACAGCATTGCTTCTTTGTGATCTGAAGAGAGGGAAGAATGGAAGCATAATCAGCACAATTTGACTTTTTCATTAGCAACATGTCATTGTCTAAGGGATAGAGAATAAATGTGTGGTGTAGCGTTACTGAGCTGATGGGGACGAGTGCTTGAATTTACCGTATTTGGAGGAGGGAGGAGTTGGAGGCTTCCAGCGGTACTGGATATGAATGGGTTTTAGAAAAGGGGGTTACATTAGAAACTATATGATTGCTTTGCAAGTGGTGGAAGGGGTGAGGAAACACTACTAAACAGCAATATATTGTATGGGGATGCTCACCCCACAAGGTTATAAGTGATGGCAATTACTTGGAGATTCAATGTTATCTGCAACCAGATCACATAATGCATTTTTGTCTACAATGAACCACTCTGACTGTCCCTGAACAGGCACCCATGTAGCCTATTCTCATGACTGCAGTAACAAACATGAATACGTGATTTCTGCTGTACTCTTTTGTCTCTATTATTTGATTCAGTTCAATTAGATAGATCATTCCAAAGATGAATGGATTAAAATAAGTAAGCTAGTTACCCTTTACACACATGAAGGTGTTGAAACCCATTGTGAAGTAAGCAACGCCAGAAAGCTGGCTGGAGTCTAAACAGGAGATATTGTAGAAGCTATAGATCTGGAAATGGTAACATTTATTCATTCTCTGAATTGCTCATGAAACTACCTTTCATCAATTAAAATGAAGTGGTTTACAATAGGTCAGATATAATAACAACATTCAAATATACAACCAACAGCACACTGATTAAATAAGGCATTAAAACAATAATCAGGAATTTAAAATATAAATCATTACAATATCATACAGCAGCAATCATCATCACTGAATTTCCATCAAATTTCCAGGTAAACAGATGAGCCTTTACCAGAAGCCCAGTAATGTAGGTGTCATCCACAATTCCAGGGGAACAAATTCCACAATTGGGGGTTACTACAAAGAAAAACTGCATGCATTCTGTATGTGTGCAAGGGAATGCAATACTGAAATAAAATCACAGTAAAATAAAATAAAATCCAGCAGTAAAGTTTTGAAGACAGGAGCAAGACTGCATCAGTATCTTTGTGATTTGGGGCTCCTCTGGATATAGCTGCAATAACAGCAACACTCAAAAGCAAAAATAAAGTTTAACAGCAAAGATATCCAGTGGAAGCTACAAGTAACTTGCTGGTATTTAAGCAGATTGGGGTTGTTTCTTCAGATAGTTACATATCTGTATCCACCCTTATCCTTGGTACCTTATCTTAGATGTGATGATTATAATAATAATAATAATAATAATAATAATAATAATAATAATAATAATAATAATTTATTATTTATACCCCGCCCATCTGGCTGGGCCTCCCCAGCCACTCTGGGCGGCTTCCATAAAAACCAAAAATACAGTAAAATATCACACGTTAAAAACTTCCCTGAACAGGGCTGCCTTAAGATGTCTTCTGAATGTCAGGTAGTTGTTTATCTCTTTGACATCTGCTGGAAGGGCATTCCACAGGGCGGGCGCCACCACCGAGAAGGCCCTCTGCCTGGTTCCCTGTAGCTTTGCTTCTCGCAATGAGGGAACCGCCAGAAGGCCCTCGGCACTGGACCTCAGTGTCCGGGCAGAATGATGGGGGTGGAGACGCTCCTTCAGGTATACTGGACCGAGGCCGTTTAGGGCTTTAAAGGTCAGCACCAACACTTTGAATTGTGCTCGGAAACGTACTGGGAGCCAATGTAGGTCTTTCAAGACCGGTGTTATATGGTCTCGGCGGCCGCCCCCAGTCACCAGTCTAGCTGCTGCATTCTGGATTAGTTGTAGTTTCCGAGTCACCTTCAAAGGTAGCCCCACGTAGAGCGCATTGCAGTAGTCCAAGCGGGAGATAACCAGAGCATGCACCACTCTGGCGAGACAGTCCGCAGGCAGATAGGGTCTCAGCCTACGTACCAGATGGAGCTGGTAAACAGCTGCCCTGGACACAGATTTGACCTGTGCCTCCATGGACAGCTGTGAGTCCAAAATGACTCCCAGGCTGCGCACCTGGTCCTTCAGGGGCACAGTTACCCCATTCAGGACCAGGGAATCCTCCACACCTGCCCGCCTCCTGTCCCCCAAAAACAGTACTTCTGTCTTGTCAGGATTCAACCTCAATCTGTTAGCCGCCATCCATCCTCCAACCGCCTCCAGACACTCACACAGGACCTTCACCGCCCTCACTGGTTCTGATTTAAAAGAGAGGTAGAGCTGGGTATCATCCGCATACTGATGAACACCCAGCCCAAACCTCCTGATGATCTCTCCCAGCGGCTGCATGTAAATGTTGAAAAGCATGGGGGAGAGGACAGAACCCTGAGGCACCCCACAAGTGAGAGCCCAGGGGTCTGAACACTCATCCCCCACCACCACTTTCTGAACACGGCCCAGGAGGAAGGAGCGGAACCACTGTATGACAGTGCCCCCAGCTCCCAGCCCCTCAAGACGGTCCAGAAGGATGTTATGGTCGATGGTATCAAACGCCGCTGAGAGATCCAGCAGAACTAGGAAACAGCTCTCACCTTTGTCCCTAGCCCGCCGGAGATCATCAACCAGTGCGACCAAGGCAGTTTCAGTCCCATGATGAGGCCTGAATCCCGACTGGAAGGGATCCAAATGGTCCGCTTCTTCTAGGCGTGCCTGGAGTTGTTCGGCAACCGCTCGCTCAATCACCTTGCCCAAGAATGGAAGATTTGAGACTGGGCGATAGTTGGCCATCATGGCCGCATCTAAAGATGTTTTTTTAAGAAGCGGTTTAATAACCGCCTCTTTCAGCGGGTCTGGGAAGGCTCCCTCACGGAGGGAAGCATTCACCACCCCACGAAGCCCATCGCCCAGTCCTTCCCGGCTAGCTTTTATAAGCCAGGATGGGCAAGGATCCAGGAGACAGGTGGTTGGTTTCACTCGTCCAAGCAGCCTGTCCACATCCTCGGAGGTAACAGATTGGAATTGATCCCACTCAACTTGACTAGACAGAACTCTAGCACTCTCCCGCCCCGGCCCTGCTCCCACGGTGGAGTCTACTTCTTCCCGAATCTGAGCGATTTTATCTGCAAAAAACTTTGCAAAATCATTGCAGGAGAACATGTGGCCCGTACTGGGCCCCGATGTTGCAGGTGGTTCCGCTAAATTGTGAACCACCTGAAAAAGTCTCCTGCTGCTGTTTTCTGCAGATGCAATAGAGGCGGCGAAGAAGAAGAGCCTATCGCCACTTGGTAGGCTCGACGTTGAGCTCTAACCTGTGTCCGGTCAGATTCGGAATGAGTTATCCGCCACCGGCGCTCTAGCCGTCTCAACCATTGTTTCATTGCCCTCAGATCCGTGGAAAACCACGGGGCTGTCCGGGCTCCATGCAATCGGAGAGGGCGCTTCGGAGCCAAACAGTCAATAGCCCTGGTTAACTCCACATTCCAGCGGGCCACCAGGGAATCAGCTGAAAGGCCATCAACATGGGATAAAGCATCCCCTACCACTCTCTGGAAACCATTTGGATCCATTAAGTGGCGGGGGCGGACCATCCGAATTGGTCCCACCTCCCTGCAGAGGGGATGGGTCGCAGAGAAGTCCAGTTGCACCAGGAAGTGATCTGACCATGGCACTTCTTTCGTTTCGCTTTTACTTAGTGTCAGATCACCAACATCCATAGAGGTAAACACCAGGTCCAAGGCATGTCCGCAGCTATGGGTTGGGCCAGACTTATTCAGGGACAGCCCCATGGAGGCCATGCTTTCCACGAAGTCCCGAGCAGCCCCTTGTAAGGTCGTGTCGGCATGGATGTTAAAATCCCCTAGGACGACCAAGCTAGGTGTCTCCAGGAGAACATCCGCCACGACCTGAAGCAGCTCGGGCAGGGAATCCTTGGTGCAGCGGGGAGGTCGGTACACCAAAAGGAATCCTGTACTGCCCCTATTGCCCAACTTCCAGAACATGCACTCGGAAAACTGGGTCTTCCCAATAGGACGCCTGGTGCAAACTAATGACTTCCTAAAAATCACTGCAACCCCCCCTCCCCGCCCACATGACCTGGGTTGCTGTGCGTAAGAGAAACCTGGTGGACAAGCAGCGGCAAGGACAGGCCCATCTGCTTCATCCAACCAAGTCTCTGTTACACATGCCAGGTCAAGTCCTCCATCCATGATCAAGTCATGGATGGCAGTGGTCTTATGAATCATTGACCTGGCATTGCACAGCAGCACCTTCAGGTCATGTGGGTATGATTGCATATTACAGGGAGTTGCAGGGATTGGACTAGATGACCCTTTGGATCTCTTCCAATTCTACAATTCTTTGATTTTGTTATCCTTATCCTTGCAACCCTTATCCTTACAAAAGTTGATATTAAAAGCAGTTTATTTAAGGACTTGAGTGCCAAGTGGATAGGTCTCTTGCTAAGGCGGCTGGATGGCATCTTGCATGCCTGCTTCTGTCAACTGCTACAGCCAAGGTGGTGCCAAATGTATTGCTTTCCTTTCCTTTGGACCACGTCAGTGAGGTGGAGAGTGGGGTCTTGTCTTCTGGCCACACCAGGACCTCCACAGACACTGTCCAGGCTTGCTATAGTAAAGACCACACTTGCCTCCGCACCACTTGTCAGACTATCACATCCTCAAAGTTGCAACAAAATGCAGCAAAACAAGCTAACTGTACCGAATGTGTAATAAGGAAGCAATAATAGTAGCCTCATTAATCACTTTTTTAAAAAAACAACAACTGTGGGATTATTCATCATAGCAATTTTATTGCAGAACTGCAGGAGCTCGTGGGAAGGAGATAAATGGTGCTTCATCATTATTGGTTTTGTACCATTTTATCTGTACTTTACACTAACTGTATGAGATAGCCAGTTAAATGTTCAAACAATGCAGCACACAAGGCACTCCAGCTATTAATCCTGCAAAGCAACACAGGACAGGGCCCTGGAGGACAGGAAGGGAAAACGGCGCACAAAGCAAAAGCATAAGCCAGAGGATTCTGCTGTGCCACAGAGACCCCTGGGGTATATTCTCAACTTGTACAGTGGTACCTTGCAAGACGAATGCCTCGGAAGACGAAAAACTCGCAAGACGAAAGAGTTTTTCGTTTTTTGAGTTGCTTCGCAAAACGAATTTCCCTATGGGCTTGCTTTGCAAGACGAAAACATCTTGCGAGTTTGTTTCCTTTTTCTTAAAACCGCTTGAAGAGGTGCAGTTGCGACTTGACCGTGCTTCGCAAGACAAAAAACTCGCAAGACGGAAAGACTCGCGGAACGAATTAATTTCGTCTTGCGAGGCACCACTGTATTCTGGGTCTTCAGAGAAAGTAGTTGAGTGTTGATTTAAATACATCTGAAAATACATTGACTATGTTTGCGTGTAATGCTAAACTACGGTTTAGCAATAGCTGCACAAGCAGAGAGGAAACTATACAAAGTACAACACTCATGTGCTCCCCAAGAGGAATAAACCAGGGTACAATTTCATTTTTGCCACTTCCCAGCTTGTCCTCACTTGCAGATTAGGTGTGTTAATTTTAAATTAACAAACAAGTTTATGGTTCCTGGTTTGCACACAAGCCAGGAACCACCAAATGCAAAACTGAATCCTGGTTTATTCAACCTCCTGACCATGTGGGGAGATGATAGGAGGGCAGGGGAGCACTTTACTCAGGCTCACAGAAGCTCATGTGCATAATGCTAAGCCATAGTTTTGCGTTCCATACAACCCCTCCCATTGTGAGGTCCTGGTATGCCATATGAATTTTGGTTCTCACAAAGAAGTGAATGGGAACGGCATCAACTCACCTTGAGCCTGACTTGCTCATAGATAACAACTGCCCTGTTGCTGAAGGTGATGGCATTACAGAAGCTAGCCTGACGCTTGACTGCCTTCTGTGTGGTGTCCATGATGATCTGTGACCCCTTGGTATGGGGGTGGAACAGCAGTGGGCTGACTGAGAGAGTTCCACACTGTGGGATGGGCAGACAATGCTTTTGCTTGTGGTGGCATCGGTGAGATGAAGCAGGAAATGGTCCACCTATGGAGTCTGAGATAGAAAGGAAAAAGAGAGAAACTGAGCTTTAAAAAGGAAAAAGGAAAAAATCTGATGAAATTCCTAAAATGAAATCTACTATTGCTTAGCCGTGAGACTAATATACAAGAGACCTGTGGGGTAGCATCAAAACCTCCTTCAAACACTTTACATAGATCATTTAAATGTACAGTCCTGCAAACCCATTTAGAACTTTGGGACATATGCAGGAAGAAATTGTACAAGAAATCCTGAAGAAACTGGGTTAGTTTGGCCAAAGAGGGGGGAAATAATGAAGGGCAGAACAAAGCTCATACTCCAAAACTGAATAGCAGTTTGCCTTCTATGACTTTGGGAGGTCACAGATGAAGGCTACAAATAAAATTCCCACTGCACACAGCTTCCCTATGCATTCATGTAGGGCTTTAACCTTCAAATGTGCATATGGAAGGTAGCAACTGAATCACTTTTGTTTAATGAACAATAGTAGGCAATTGGCTGTTGCCTTGAATTACCAGCTGATATATATTGGTTTAAAATGCTGTGGACAATTTGTAAGAGAACAATGGTTAAATGTTTTGAGGGAAGCTATGGGCTCTCCTTCACTGAAGATTTTGAAAAGACCAAATAAGCAAATATATCAAGGAGATTTAATAGGACACCTACTTCAGTGCAGATCAGTTAAATAGCTTTCTTGGTTATCTGATTCTTCATTTTAATCACTTACAATGGATGCCTTAGCTTTGGTCTATAATCCTGTACCTGGTGCTCTGTTGTGTTGCTCATAGTGTAACCTCCCCATGGGGAAAGGTCATAAGCCAGTGGCAGAATATATGCTTTGCATGCGAAAGGGGCTAGATTCAATTCTTGACATCTCCAGGCAGTTACGGTACCTAGATCAGACTTTGTATAACATGCTACAGAAAGTAGCTGCAATGCAAAACAATCATTTTATGACAGAAAGTAGTTAACAACGTGGATGCAAAACAGGGAGTGGCTGTATGGAGATAGTTTCCAGTAAACCAGATACTGCATACGGAAATAAAAAAAGAGCAGTAGTTTGTTAATGAATGGATGAATTCAACAATTCAGCAACCTTCCAAACACAAGCTTTATGATTCTTCTGAAAGGCTGCAAATTGATTTTGTCCTTTCTATACCTATCTCTCATTACACAGGTCAGCTGTTCAGAAATAGGTATTGACCCGAAACCATTTTTTTAAAAGAACAGCTCCCTAAAGGCATTGGCAAAGTCTCCATCATTGCACATATTTATAATCAGGAAATAACAGGAGTGTGGTTACTAGACAGAGTTCAATCTTGTCTTGCCTAAAGCGTAGGGTCAGGTTGGATGAGTCAAGTACACAATGTGCCGCTTTCCGAATGCTTGCTATGTGAAATTCATTTATCTGAACACAAGGAATTAGTACGCAAACCTCGCTATACAGCACAGATTTAGATATCTGAATAGTGAACATTCTTTACTTCCTTGTTTGCCTTTTGCTGGGTGGCTGAGAAACTGTGGTGATCTGTACTGTAAGCAAGGTTTCAGAGGGTTTTCAGGTTTTTTAGGGTCAAAAATTCTGTGGTCAGGAACACATTACAAATTTCCCCATAGGAATCAATGGAAATTATTGGCTCATTATGCAAACGCTCACCTAATGAATGATTTCGAAGGAACTTATTGTGTTCCGATAGCGGGACCTGCATGTAGTTTTTCTTCAGGCTGTGCTGTCAAGAAAGGCATGCTACATTTCTATCCTAAACTATATTAACCCCATTAATATTTTTTTTTTAAGTATGTGAACATTAGTATGTTATGAGACAGAGTTGATTCAGGTGCTATGGGGAGAATATTAGGCACCTAGACTACCAGGCACCTAGACGACCTTCAGAATGAATGTGTTTATGTGGAAAATCACTTGTTTGAAAATGCTCTATCAAAGGCTAGCTGCAGACTAGCCATGTTTGTATTTGCTAACTTTCCATGTGCACAGAGCGTTAGTACCACCCCAGGTTCAAACTTCAGAAAGACCACCACTCAAGTTGCCACAATATTTCTCAAGACATTTATTATGGGGCAAATTCAGCTGTTGCCCTGCATTCATATTCATGTCTGGAGCATGGAGAAGTGCTGTAATGATGTCACAACTTCTTGATTTTCATGGGGAAGAAAAGTTCACCAACTATTCAGTTGCAGATTTACTGTTGGTTATGAGGGGGAGACTTTCCTAAATAAAAAGCCATAGTTTGCTACCGAGTTGTATCCAGGAATGGTTTTGCCTTAGTGGAAGACCATTCTCCTTGTGCGGCACATTAGGCTTCTATCCCCTGCTTACCTAACATAGGAAACTCCTGTATATTGAGTCACACTGCTGGTTCATTTTAGCTCTGGGGAGCTAAGCTGTTCTGCAAGATCAGTAGAAGACGAGTACATATTTATAGTGATAAACTAGCTCTGCTGGGCAGAGGCAAAAATGACTCTATAGAGTGTTCCATGTATGTTCAATAAGGATGCATCAGTTGACTTTTTGAAAGGGGGGGGGGTCAGAAAGACAGTTGCTCAGCAAAGTGATTAGCACGAGTCCAAAACAAACATAAACTGGCACTTTGATCTGCAGATTACTGATAATCTAAAACAAAAACCCTTCTGCTAAAAAATTGTTTTAGAAATGGAATCCAATCCACATTGAAAGATTCTATGCTCTAGAATTAAAAAATAATAATCCCTCAAGGGGTAACTTGAAATGAATCTTACTGCAGTGTTAGAAACTGCATCTGTTAGATGGGTACTAGAAGATATTTCTAGTAAGTATGTAAGTATCAAAATGGAGGCAGTGATGGCAGTATTTGCAGCTATTGGGGGCGAAGTGAGGTAGTGTTAGAAGGGGAAGCAGGTACTTCAAGTAGACAGCAATCCTTACAACTTCACTGCCTATACCAACATTTAACTCCAACTCCTAATCACAACCCTGGTAGATGCTGAGATCCAACATAATCTACTCATACCATCTTCTCACCACTGTGGTGGTGTATGAGCCTGTAAAGGTTTGTGTATGTTCTTCGCAATAAGCACACTCAAGAGAGATATTTACAGTTCTTTATTTTACATATGTACAAGCAGCACAGTACAATCATGCATCTGAATTGTCCAGTTCAAATTCGGGGAGCGGTCTTCTCCTGCTTCTCCTCCAACAGAAAAGGCAGGGGAGCTTCATGGGACATCTCTGATCCCTACGCTTTAACCTTCTCCTTTCCTGTGCCAAAGGCACAGGCTCTCTGTCTGTTCCTGAACTCCCTGTGTGGTGCTGGGGCTCTACTTCAGCATTGGAGAGCCTTTCCACCTCCTGGCTCTCTCCCTCTTCCCCTTCCGTCACTTCCTCTCTGTCTCCTGACTGTTCCCGCTCTGACTCTTTTCCTCCCCCCCCCGCCCCGACTCAAAAGCATTCCTTGGCAGTCCCATGACAGAGCCCCTAGAGGATTAAGAGACACTCTGGAGCATATCTGGGCTGTGTGCAGGATGCTAGAGAGGGGTAAGAGAAACCTAAAGTCCTGTTGCGTAAGTGGGAGGACATCATTGGATGTCACCCTTTGGGGTTTTTTAACTAGAACCCCAAGAACTGCCAACCAAAGCTAAGTGCAGGAGACATAGAATTAAACAAGGTATCTCTGAGTAAATTATCTCTGAGTACATTCTGAGCAGAGAAGACTCCCTGGAAAGGACCCTGATGTTGGGAAAGATTGAGGGCACAAGGAGAAGGGGACGACAGAGGACGAGATGGTTGGACAGTGTTCTCGAAGCGACCAGCAT
Organism: Podarcis raffonei; assembly: GCF_027172205.1. Lineage (NCBI taxonomy): Eukaryota > Metazoa > Chordata > Lepidosauria > Squamata > Lacertidae > Podarcis > Podarcis raffonei. The sequence goes on from NC_070606.1 coordinate 57,032,730, forward strand.
GAGTTTGACCAAACTGCAGGAGGCAGTGGAAGACAGGAGTGCCTGGCGTGCTCTGGTCCATGGGGTCACAAAGAGTTGGACACGACTAAACGACTAAACAACAACAACACTCTGAGCTTAGGGTTATTTGAGTTCTGCGCCTTATTCCCCAATCACTTTTAAAAAAGTAAACACTGACAGGCACAGAACAGGGTATAAAAGCCAACCTCTCATAAAACAAGACCCATCAAAAAACAACAAACGGTCAGGTGAAATAACAGCATGAAGAAGAGTGCCAATGCTGTACTGCATTACACTTCTTCCTAAGGGCACTCTCTGTCAGTATCCCTTTCCTGACCTCTGGGGCGAAAATCAACACATTTTTATGCCCTGCAAACAACTGCTTTTGTATTTGTGTCACATTCAATCACCAATGACACATCATCCTTTTAAACTATTGCCGCCCATCCACAAATTATGTCACAATTTGAAATAACTGAAAGGTTTCAGCAAATGCTTGTAAGAATGCTAGGCTAAAATAGAGCCTCGCTGATCCACCAGAACTCTTCTTATGATCTCATATAATATCAACAGTACTCGATTTAAAGATTGTAATCAGACCCTATATTAGCCTTCCCTTTTCCACCATTCAGGATGCAATCCTATGCGCACAATTCCCTGGCAGTAAGCACACTCATACTTACTTCTGAGTAAACATAACAAAGGTCTGCAGTGTGTGTGTGTGTGTGTGTGTGTGTTCTAAAATACTTTTCATTCATAAATTTGATCTACGACTTTGTTATATCCCGCTCTATTCCTGTGTTTTTCCGATTTAGGAGTGCAGGGAGAGAAGGAATTTATGAAAGAGAGGAGGAGGAATTGCCATTATGGTACTCTAACCATCACCTTTTCACATATCCTTGCCCATCCTGGCTTATAAAAGCTAGCCGGGAAGGACTGGGCGATGGGCTTCGTGGGGTGGTGAATGCTTCCCTCCGTGAGGGAGCCTTCCCAGACCCGCTGAAAGAGGCAGTTATTAAACCGCTTCTTAAAAAACCATCTTTAGATGCGGCCACGATGGCCAACTATCGCCCAGTCTCAAATCTTCCATTCTTGGGCAAGGTGATTGAGCGAGCGGTTGCCGAGGGGACTTCCGGTTCAGCGCGACCCTGAGTCAGGCGGGGATTTTTTCCGTGGAGAAGAATCCCGAGCTTTTCGGAGGAAAATAGGGGTTCCACAGGGCGCCGTGGTCCCCTGAAAAGTATCTGGTGGGCGTCCAGATACACTGGTTCCCGCGGAGCCAAAAAGCGGACCTTCCAGCCGTCAGGTAACTCCATTTTTGGAGCGAAGAGTACGGCGGGGGGGGAAGCGGGCTGAGGGAAGCCATAGCTGCCTCCGAAACGCGAAGCCCCGAGCCTGCAGGAGAAGCGCTGGATTCTCAAAAGAAAGGAATTCGAGCCTTAAAAAAGGGATAAAACTAAAGTGGATGTTATCTAAGGAAAGACTCGAAAAAGAGGAAGTTAAAAAGAGCTCGACTCTTACCTGAAATCAGCGTGGACGCAGAGACCTAAGCAAAGCGGGAGAGAGTGTAATTGACGCTAGCGGCTAAAGTTCTTCTCCCCCGCCCTACGCCCTCTAAGACCACATTAGAGGATACAAAATATTTGGAAAGAGAGGAAAGTAGAGGGGGAGCAAAGAGGTAACATTTGGAAACTGTTTGACATAATCTAGCCCTCTTTGAGATAGCGGGAAAAAGGAAGAACTCAGTATTATTACTGAAAGTTCTGCGCAGCGGAAGACTCCATTGCGTTACGGCGCGGGCGCCATTACTTATTGCTTTTTGTGCTTTATTGCTTTTTGTGCTTTAGAAGAGAGAGGGAAAGGGAGGTACGGTATTGGTGCTTCCCTACCCCCCCTGAAACTCGGAAACTTAGAAACTTTAACAAAAAGACTGGCTATAGTGGACATTGCCTTTCCTTCTCCGAGGAAAGGAATTGGAAAATCTTCTCCTCCCCCTCTCTCTCTCCGTGTGCTTTCCCTCTTCACTCTATTGCTGGCAGACCTCTGGTGGATGGGAGAGAAACTACAACTCATTTTGTTAGCATTTGCTAACCTCGCTGGGCTGGCTTAACGCCTTTGAAAGTAGCCGAAAGTCGGATCTAAACATCTGAGGGAAGGATTTTGGTTTGTTTGGATTTCTTTGGGACCCTTCTGCTGATTAGATTTGTAGTGGAATTTAGCCCAATTGAGGGCAAGAAGATAATGAAGACAAGAAGATAAAGAGTGGTTCTGCTAAAAAGATATACTCTGCAAACGATATCATAAGGAATAGACTATTAAGAGGCAGGAAGAGCTGGTTTAAGTATCTGATTGGATCTGATCTAAACTCTGGATATTTCCGACTGGAATATAATTTGAACTCTGATCCAAGCCCTGAACTTTGATTTCTGACTTTTTCTTTGGTGGGATGCCGGAATACTTTATTTAGTGGACTATCCTAACAGGGGATACCAAGAAGAAATTATTTGATATTCTAGTGGAATTGGTTTTGAGTTTTGTAATTATTGATAGAATTGAATTATCATTATCATTAGTATTTTTTTTTTACATTTAACCGAAAATGTCCCATCAACCAAAGAAAAGTGGGAATGGGGGGACTCCAGTAGAAAGAAAGGGGTCCAAGCAAGAATCAGATTTCAGATCGGAAATCTTAAAAATGTTTGCAGAAATTAGACAAAGTGAGAAGAATTTAGAAACAAAGATAGAACAGGTAGATCTAAAGATAGGAAAAATGGATAAGAAAATAGATGAAACTGTAAACGAATTGAAAGGCCAAATCAAAGAGGTATCCAAAAGAACTCATGTATTAGAGGAAGGAATGAAAAAGACAAAATTGGAAATGAAAGAATTGAAACGTGAAGATGATAAAATTAGAGTAGGTCTCTTAGAAACTAATAAATCACAAGAGGAAATGTGGGATGCGATCTCTATGAACGAACTTAGACAACGGGAAGTTAACCTAAGGCTGAGGGGGGTCCCAGAAAACCAAGGTGAAAACATCAGACAAAAATTAGTAATAGAATTGGCACAATGGTTAGAGTACCAAGCAGAAGAGATAGCAGGTATGGTACAGAATGCTTTCAGAATGAAAGTGAAAACGACAAGGGCAAGAAGATTGCCAGGGGATTGTTTGATAACCTTCAAGGACAGAGATATGAGGAATTTGGTACTCCAAAAAAATAGAGAAAAAAGACTTATGATAGATGGGAGTTATATAATTATTTTTAAAGACATACCAATTAGATTGTTAAAACGAAGAGACCCCTATAAGCCACAGGTGCAGATTCTTAAAAAGAATAATATTGAATTCAAATGGGAGTTCCCGGAGGGGATCTCCTTTATTTATAAAAATAAGAGACATAGACTGTCCAGCCCGGAAGAGATAGGCAAATTTCAGAGGAAATATAAGGAATTATTAATAGAGGAAGAAGAAGAGCTTAAAGGAGCAACAGGAGGAGTGGAGGTTAAAGGCATGAAGGATTTGAGGGAGAGGGAAAAATCGGGAGAAAGGCTAGAGGGAGATGAGGAAGGGGAGGGAGAGGAGGAGGAGGAGGAAGAAGAAGAAGAAAGACTATAAAGAACTACTATATAGGAAAAATATTTTCTTTTTGATTATTTGGAAATAAAATGGCGCTAAAATTATGGAACTGGAATGTTAATGGACTGAACGATAAAAAAAAACGGAACAAGGTGGAACAATTTCTAAAGAAAAAAAACTTAGATATAATCTGCTTGCAGGAGACACACGTGGCGAAAAGGCATAGGAAAATTTTGGTTAATAAAAGACTTGGAAATGAATTTATATCCTCAGATAAAGAAAAGAAAAGAGGAGTGATATTGTATATAAAAAGTAAACTTGAGGCTCAGCAAGTATTTAAGGACGAGGAGGGAAGAATCATAGCTGTCCAAATCAATTGGCAAGGTGAAAAATTAATAATTGTTGGGATCTATGCACCTAATGGAAACAAAACTGATTTTTATAAAAACTTGGAAGAAAAACTGTTGGACTATGTAGATCAAAAAATAATCCTGATGGGTGATATGAATGGGGTAGTGTCAATAGAAATGGACAGACTGAGAGACGGTGGGACAAAAGAAGGTAAACTACCCAAAACATTTTTCGAAATGGTTAAAGATTGTAACCTAATTGATATTTGGAGGTTTAAACACCCGTTAGAAAAACAATTTACCTTTTATTCAGAGCCAAATCAATCGATGTCCAGAATTGATCAATTCTGGATCTCGGGCGAATTAACTCCAAGAATTACTCAGGTAGAAATTGAACCAAGAGTAATTTCAGATCATAATCCAATTAAACTAGAACTTAAAGGCTTCGAAGAAAGATCATTCAGGTGGAGAATAAATGAAGGCCTATTTGATGATCAAAATCTTATTCAAGAGGCACAGAAGAAAGTGAATGAATACTTTGTGGATAACTGCAATAAAGGAACGAAGATGAGCACAGTATGGGACGCAAGCAAGGCAGTGATGAGAGGGTTTTTCATACAAAAAAATTCACTAAAAAAGAAGAATAGAGAGAAAGTTAAGACAGAGATTTTAAAGCAAATTATGGAAAATGAAAAAAAGCTAATTAAGAAACCAAATAATATAAGAATTAGACAAAGTATTAAAGCCCTGCAAACTCAATTTGCAATGATGATAAATAAAGAGGTGGAATGGAACATTAAAAGAATTAGACAAAAAAACTTTGAGTTTGCAAATAAATCAGGAAAATGGCTTGCTTGGCAGATTAAGAAAAGGAAAGAACAAAGTACAATAAACAAAATTAATGTGGAAGGAGAAGAGATAGTTAGCCCCAAGGGTATTAGAAAAGGATTTTTCGACTTTTACAGACATTTGTATAGGAATAAAGAGAAGAACAGTATGAGGAAAATAGAAAGATATTTAAAAGGAAAAGAAGTGCAAAAGATTCCAACAGAAGCAACAGAAAGGCTGAATACCCAGATTAATAATGAGGAGATTAAGGAGGTGATTACAGAATTAAAAAATGGGAAATCCCCAGGACCAGATGGGTTTACAGCAAGGTATTATAAAGAGTTAAGAACAGCACTAACAATACCATTAAAAGAAGTAATGAACAATATCTTAAAAGAGAGAGAGATTCCGGGGACTTGGAAAGATGCATTTATAACCTTTATTCCAAAAGAGGATGCGGACCAAACACAAGTAAAGAATTATAGACCGATTTCCCTATTAAATACGGATTATAAAATCTTTGCAGGAATAATGGCGAAGAGATTAAAAAAGGTGTTACAAGAAACCATCCATGAGGATCAAGCGGGTTTTCTTCCCGGCAGACAGATGAGGGATAATGTGAGGAATATAATAAATACGTTAGAATATCTGACAGCTAGGAACGAAAGACAGGCAATGCTAATGTTCGTGGATGCTGAAAAGGCATTTGATAATGTATCATGGGATTTTATGTTGAAAATTATGGAGTACATGGAACTGGGAAATGACTTCTTGAATGGAATTAAGGCAATATATACTGAACAGAAGGCGAAACTGATAGTGAATAATGTGATAACAGAAGAAATCGAAATATCAAAAGGTACTAGACAGGGTTGTCCGCTCTCACCCCTGCTGTTTATAATGGTCTTGGAGGTTTTTCTGAATTCAATCAGGGAAAATGAAAGGATAAAGGGGGTGACAGTAGGCCAAAATGAATACAAAGTTAAGGCCTTCGCCGATGATCTAGTAATAATGGTGGAAGATCCGATGAATAGTGTTTTTGAAGTGTTAGAGGAGATTGAAAAGTTTGGTGATGTGGCAGGCTTTAAGCTAAATAGGAAAAAAACCAAAATTATAATTAAAAATATGGACCAAACAAGGACTGAAATGCTACAGCAACAAATAGGTATTGAAGTTGTTAAAAAGGTTAAATATTTGGGAATATGGTTAACTCCAAAAAATATCGATTTGTTTCAAAATAATTATGTCCCGGTTTGGAATAGAATTAAGAAAGATCTGGAGGGATGGGGAAGGTTAAAACTATCTTTTTGGGGTAGAATCTCAATGGTGAAGATGAGCGTGCTCCCAAGGATGCTATTCTTATTCCAAATGATCCCAATATTAAAAGGAGTAAAGATATTTGAGGAATGGCAAAGAATGATCTCGAGATACATCTGGCAGGGCAAAAAGCCGAGGATTAAATACAAATTATTAACAGACGCAAAAGAAAGAGGAGGCTTTGCCCTGCCAGACTTAAAGCTATATTATGAGGCATCATGTCTTTGCTGGGTAAAAGAATGGATAAAACTTAAAAATACTAAATTGCTGGATTTAGAGGGTTTCGATGCAAGATTTGGGTGGCACGTGTACTTATGGCAAGAGAAGAAACTGGGTTATAAATCGTTTGAAAACCACATCTTCCGGAAATCGTTATTGGAAGTGTGGGACAGATATAAGAATATATTGGAAATGGGAGTCCCACACTGGCTATCCCCATTAGAGATTATGGGAGTCAGGAAAATCAATATGAGAAGTAACTGGATTACTTATGGAGATTTAGTGGTAAAAGAAGATGGGAAATGGAGATTAAAACCATACGAACAAGTAAAAGAACATGTGTTTGACTGGCTGCACTACTATCAGATAAGTAATATGTTTAAAAAGGATATGAAAGAAAGAGGATATAAGGAAAAAGATTCGAGATTTCAAACAGAAATTGTTAATAATGACTGTAAGATAATTTCAAAAATGTACAAAATTCTATTGGAATGGTATACGTTGGATGAGGAAGTCAAAGCAGTAATGATCCATTGGGCCAGGGATTTAGGGTATAGTATAGATTTGGAAGATTGGCAAAAAATATGGAATGAAAACTTGAAGTTTACAGCTTGCACTACGTTGAAGGAAAATACCATGAAGATGGTATACAGATGGTATATGACCCCTGCTAAATTAGCAAAAATGTACAAAATCTGTAATAAATGTTGGAAATGCGGGGAGAAGGAGGGTACATTTATACATATGTGGTGGGAGTGCAAAAAAGTGAAGGGATTCTGGGAACTGGTTTACAATGAGTTAAAGAAAATGCTGAAATATAGTTTTGTGAAGAAACCAGAGACTTTCCTGCTGGGAATAACTAGAAATGATATAAAGAGGAGGGATCGCAAAATCTTCCAATATGCAATAACAGCTGCGAGAATATTGCTGGCCCAAAGGTGGAAGCAGAAAGAACTTCCAAACATCGAAGAATGGAGAGAAAAACTGACAAATTTCGCAGAACTTGATAAACTAACGGGGAAAATCAGACTTCAGAGAGATTATGAGTTTTTAGAGGACTGGGGGAAATTCAGGGATTATTTGAAAACTGTATGTGAGGAAAATATAACGCTAGTGTGTTTTAAAGAAGCTTTGTGAAAAAACAAGGAATATTGCAAAAATGTAAAAGAGGATGGAAAATGTATTAAAATGGTAATATTATAATTAAGGAATGTGTAGATAAGAGATTAAGTATGGATGATTGTCAGAGGAGTTGAGGGAGGTCGGATAAGCTAAAATAAGTGATGTTCAAAATTGTAAGATTGGAGATATTATGAAAAAATTTCAATAAATATTATTAAAAAAAAAAAAAAAAGAGCGAGCAGTTGCCGAACAACTCCAGGCACGCCTGGAAGAAGCGGACCATTTGGATCCCTTCCAGTCGGGATTCAGGCCTCATCATGGGACTGAAACTGCCTTGGTCGCACTGGTTGATGATCTCCGGCGGGCTAGAGACAAAGGTGAGAGCTGTTTCCTAGTTCTGCTGGATCTCTCAGCGGCGTTTGATACCATCGACCATAACATCCTTCTGGACCGTCTTGAGGGGCTGGGAGCTGGGGGCACTGTCATACAGTGGTTCCGCTCCTTCCTCCTGGGCCGTGTTCAGAAAGTGGTGGTGGGGGATGAGTGTTCAGACCCCTGGGCTCTCACTTGTGGGGTGCCTCAGGGTTCTGTCCTCTCCCCCATGCTTTTCAACATTTACATGCAGCCGCTGGGAGAGATCATCAGGAGGTTTGGGCTGGGTGTTCATCAGTATGCGGATGATACCCAGCTCTACCTCTCTTTTAAATCAGAACCAGTGAGGGCGGTGAAGGTCCTGTGTGAGTGTCTGGAGGCGGTTGGAGGATGGATGGCGGCTAACAGATTGAGGTTGAATCCTGACAAGACAGAAGTACTGTTTTTGGGGGACAGGAGACGGGCAGGTGTGGAGGATTCCCTGGTCCTGAATGGGGTAACTGTGCCCCTGAAGGACCAGGTGCGCAGCCTGGGAGTCATTTTGGACTCACAGCTGTGCATGGAGGCACAGGTCAAATCTGTGTCCAGGGCAGCTGTTTACCAGCTCCATCTGGTACGTAGGCTGAGACCCTATCTGCCTGCGGACTGTCTCGCCAGAGTGGTGCATGCTCTGGTTATCTCCCGCTTGGATTACTGCAATGTGCTCTACGTGGGGCTACCTTTGAAGGTGACTCGGAAACTACAACTAATCCAGAATGCAGCAGCTAGACTGGTGACTGGGGGCGGCCGCCGAGACCATATAACACCGGTCTTGAAAGACCTACATTGGCTCCCAGTACGTTTCCGAGCACAATTCAAAGTGTTGGTGCTGACCTTTAAAGCCCTAAACGGCCTTGGTCCAGTATACCTGAAGGAGCGTCTCCACCCCCATCATTCTGCCCGGACGCTGAGGTCCAGCGCCGAGGGCCTCCTGGCGGTTCCCTCATTGCGAGAAGCAAAGCTACAGGGAACCAGGCAGAGGGCCTTCTCGGTAGTGGCGCCCGCCCTGTGGAACGCCCTTCCAGCAGATGTCAAAGAGATAAACAACTACCTGACATTCAGAAGACATCTTAAGGCAGCCCTGTTCAGGGAAGTTTTTAACGTGTGATATTTTACTGTATTTTTGGTTTTTATGGAAGCCGCCCAGAGTGGCTGGGGAGGCCCAGCCAGATGGGCGGGGTATAAATAATAAATTATTATTATTATTATTATTATTATTATTATTATTATTATTATTATTATATCAAAATGTAAGAACGCAAGAAGGCAGGGCCCTGATGGATCAGACCAAAAGCCTATCTAGGCAATGTTGGTTCTCCATTGGCCAGACAGATGCCTATAGCCCACAAGCAGGGCAAGAGCACATTAGATACTAATATTATGAGAACAGGAGAAAGCATTTGTCTCCCCACTTTCTCCACAAAATGCACAATTTAATACATCTGTATCATGTTTCCCTTTTTACTTGCCTTTTTTCTGAACTAAAAGGCCCCAAACATTGTACAAGAATTTTACTGAGGTGTCGTTCCAGCTTTCTGATGATTTTGCTTGCCCTTTTCTGCTCCTTTTTCATTTCTACAATATTCTTTTTGAGTTGCAGTGACCAGAACTGTACATAATACTCAAGTGCGGCTGCACCATAGATTTATACGAAGTTATTAGGATATTGGCAGTTTTAAATTTGACTGCTTTCCTAATAATCCCCAACAGAGAACTCACATTTTTCACAGCAAGCCAACATTTTCACTGACTGTGCTGCTGCTTCAGTGAGCTATAGTTAAAGTTTATCATACAAATGCTGGCAAAGATTCGGGGCAATCCTATGCATGCCTACTCGGAGGTAAGTTTCATTCTGTTAAATGGGACTTACGCCCTAATAAGTGCATTTAGGGTTTCAACTGCAGTTGCTTACTGCATTAAGGAAAACAGTTTCCATTTGGTCAGATTCCTGTTTAGCAGACGGGAAACCATTAAGAATGGACTCTCACACTGGGAACCCCATATAAAGAACTTTCTACACTGGGGTGGGGAGCCTGTGATCCTCCAGATGTTGCTGAACTATGTCTCCCATTAGCCTGACCATTAGCCACACTGTCTGCTGCTGGTGGAAGTTAGAGTTCACCAACTCCTAGATGCCCATCACTGTTCTACACAATTTGGCACCTGACAGTAAGCTCCGAATTAGGACATGTCAACTGAGGATAACGCTTCAAAAGCATCTGAGGAAGAGAATACTAGTTCACAAAAGCTAATGCCACAATAGATTAATAAATGTTTGCACCTTTAAAGTGGCAGAAGCAGCAGAGTGAGATGGCCTGCTCAGGTGGCACCATGAGGACAGCATAGATCAGGGGTCACCAAACTTTTTCAGCAAGGGGCTGGTCCACTGTCCCTCAGACCTTGTAGGGGGGCGGACTATTTTTTGAAAAAACATATATGAACAAATTCCTATGCAACAAAAATAACCCAGAGATGGCTTTTAAATAAAAGGACACATCCTACTCATGTAAAAATACGCTGATTCCTGGACCATCCGCGGGCTGGATTTAGAAGGCGATTGGGCCGGATCTGGCCCCTGGGCCTTAGCTTGCCTACCCATGGCATAGATGAAGACAGGAGTTGATGTCTGAGTGGTGCAGCAATACTTTTTAAAGTGCTGGCCCTAGGGAGGGGATACCATCTGTGCCCTGCTTTGGACTGCAATATTTCTTGGCCTTGTACCTCTTCCCCTCTGCATTCACATACCTCTTAAGATATCATAACCAAATTTTGCTTGATGGTCCCTGAGATCAAGGAACAGGCCTTCATCCATGTTTAGTTACAATTGGATGCTATTTTCATTCAAGATGGAGGGTATGTTTGAAAGGAGAATATCAATACTTGTCTACACTTCCTGTCTTACAGAGTAATGTAATTTAATACAGACATACTAAACATGCAGCTTTCACCAGAATTGCATGCTGACTGAGTGTAAATAGCAATTCACACTTCAAACACCAGTTGTGTAAAAGGAGATTCCAGCTGTGAATATTTTACGGCCATGTTTTATTTCCATGGTCTACAAATCAACATAAAAGTTGTTTGCTCTCCTTCAGTGGGCCTCAGATAGAGTACACTTCTTTAAAAAGAAAAAAAACCCATTCCTGCTGCTAAATATAAACCAGCAGTTAATCTTTTGGAAGAAAGAAAGAAGAAATGCTAGTCATAGTATTTGGGGATCTAGTTCTGGAATACTTGTAAACCTGCCAGCATTCTCTTCCAGTTTAAATACATTTTAATGGAAAGCCTATCCTGGGCACATTTTCCATGCACACTGCAGTAACTTGGAACCTATCCTATTAAATTCCAGTAAGAGTATGAGACAGAATTAGGTGCAGAGATGTTAAAAGCCAAGCCTTTTGAATATGCAAAAAACCTGGAAAAAACTGGGAACAGTCGGAACAGAAATAATAAATGAGTAATACAGAACCATCGTAAGAATTAAAACAATGGTTAAAATTCAGTGGGTGTGAATGACACAAGGCAATATCAATGGATTAAAGGGCAGGAACAGTTGTGAATCATTGTGGTGTTTCTTGTGTTATGGGCCACACAGAAAGGACTGGCTCATTAAAGTAGAATTACATTGGTCCCTGACTTTTCCCACTTATGAGATCAGTATGTTGGCCTGTGAGCTCAACCTTCACTTCAGGACAGATTCTTCTTTTCTCTCCCCCTGCCCAACCCCCCAGTCACTGGAAACGAACTATGAGGAATTTTGCTACAGTCTTTTAAAAGGTTCAGCTTTTCACATAAGTAGAGAGGGTTGCGTGATGTTAAAGGATGAAAACTTTGCACCATGGCAAGTTAGCAGCCCATGGCCAATTTAACTTCCATAACCTGCACCCCAATAATATCAACTTTACCTAAAGAAAACAATGTTTTTGACCTAAAAGAAACTCTGGAGTTTTCTGTCTGTTTTTATTAAAGGTTTTCCTCATTTACAAAAGCACATGCATTGTCTCTTTCTTCGGGCTGTGTTTTCTACAGATCAGTTACATTTGTTGTGAGACACTGGTGCTATATGCAGCATAGGGTTGGGAAGAAAAGGGGGGACAGAAAAGAGGGGGTGTGGTGGTAAAACTTATGTTCTTTTACTTAGTGTATGGGGGGTGTTGTGTCGGCATCACTTGGGTAGGTTCTCTTTCTATTCGCTTTTTATGTTTCCTCTGTGGTGAGAGAGGTTGGGGTGGCTGAGGGGTTGGTTGATTGCCTTTGGTTGGCTGCAGTGGGCTTTGTTTGTGCATGAGGGTGGGTGTGTTGTTGGTTTAAGTTGGCCATACTGAATCGTATGGTTTTCTGAAAGTCAAGAAAAAGCCAACAGGGAGCGGGGGGCGGGGAGATGCTGCTTTGGGATAGAGTGGGATGAGACATGAAACACAACTGAAAGGGAGAGTCAATAGGGGTGAATCTTTTCAGGATGCTTGGAGATTATTGAAAACCACAAAAATATAAACTAGGATAGATCACAGATTAGGAAAACTCCAAGAGGATGCCAGTGTGGTTAATGAAGACACAGTCAAGGCAACTATAAAAGGCAAGGAGGATTCCTTGTGGGTTTGCTTGTTTTGCATTTTAAGAGTCACAAAAAGTTTCAATAAAATTATTCTTTTTTAAAATAATGGACATCTTGTCCGAATGAGCAGAACAAAAAGGAACACAAACTCTGGCAAATCAAGTAAGGCAAGTGGGGAAAAAATTTGAGGAACATATTGCTTTAAAGGGAAAAAAAAGTCAGTCAATAAACAGTGATTTCTGGCTAATGGCAGATGCAGTGATGGTTCACCACAAGGTGCTCAAACTTGTTTTGAGTGATTATTACAGCTCCCTTCTGATGCCCCCTAACCCACGGCCCACAGCCCAGTTTAGGTAGACTGCTCCAGAACATGGAGGTTCCACTCTTCTCAGACTGCTCTCGGCAGCACCCTCCTGAGCAAGAAGCCTGCTAGCAGGACCCACAAGCGACTCGCCCTTCCTCCTTCAGCACACCCAGAGAGGGCAAACAAATTTTCTACGCTCAGCCTCAGGTGCATTGCTGGGGCCAGTTTCTGCCTGCAGACACATGCCCCCCACCCCCTGGCACCTCACCTGGAGAAAGGCCCTGCTGGTGGGAGGAAGGTGCCTTAACAAGAAGTCGGCCCAGAAGGGACAGGAGTGGTGGACACAGGTTGAGGTGGTGAACAGTAGGGCGGCACTATCAATAGCAGCTCCTCCCAGCTTGGGCAGAAGGTAGGAGCAGTTTCTTTCCTCACCCTTTTTTTGTACTTAGTGATCATTCTTTCCCTATCCCTCACATTGGTGTCAATGGGAGGAAAAAAACTAGGCTAGCCCCAGAGCTACTGCAGTTTTACTCCCTTTGCAACGGTGTGCCAGGAAAACCAGAAGGCTTTGAACTCTGTGTGGATTCAAGGTCCCCCCCACACACACACAAATCCTCTCCCAACACAGCCTTTTCATTTCATACTACCATCAGAGTCAACAGCAGAAGCGTGGTGGAACTTTCCAACACCACCATGGAGGCTTCTGATGGCAGGTTTCCTTCTCCATTTGCAGAGATGGAGATTGACGGAATCCAACAGCCCCTTAGCTGCCTTTCACAAGTCCTTAGGACTTATCCCTTAGTAGTTAGAAGATGGGGTTGGATGGCACCTGCTTTCACCTGGCCTACATAATCTTTAACCAGACCAAAAAAACACTCAAAGAAGACAGGTGTCAATGTGGGTGTCAGACTATGTCTACATCCACAATTCAATGCAGCTCAATGGCAATGTGTAGAACACATCCTGGCCTGCCTGGCGTGCTCTGGTCCATGGGGTCACGAAGAGTTGGACACGACTAAACGACTAAACAACAACAACAGAACACATCCGGCTTGCCTCTCCACTGAAAGCACTTAGGAACTGATTTGGATGTAGCATTGCTACAGTTTTCCTGCTTCACCTTACTGTGCACTGAAAGAATGCATTAGGCATTGTGACTGCTGCCCACTATATGCTTGTGTCCTCCTGTTCCTTGTTCATTCGTTTCTTCTACCTTTGTCTTTGTTCATTTGTTTTATATGGGTTGCTTTGCATGTGCTCAGTTTTTTAACTATGGCATGAGAGATAAAAAATTTAGAGACTGATCAAGAAGTTTGAATGGCGTACAAACATTAACACCACCTTCATGTCCCAAAGGACAGTCCTCTCATGATTAAATGCAAATGAGCTGAGAGGAAACTATACATGAAGCATAAATGGAATATCTTGCAGATTGTGCTTTTCTCCAATTCAAGAACTGAGACCAGTGTCATGAGAAATGAAGGTCAGTGGCTGGCTGCTGAAACTTCAGAATAGCTGAATATGCTTCTTTTTTCTGTCAAGATGCCATCTATTGTCACAGTTCTGATAGAAGCCAGATGTGTGTTCCAGCAGTAAAACAGAAATGTACCTGACCATTCTCAAATTGTTGCCAGCACACATCCTCTCTGCTTTTCCTGTGTAGTAAAAATAAACACACAACCTGTGTGTGCTACAGCATCCTATAGGCTCAGCAAATAGTCCCTGTTGTACACTCAGTGCTGGCTGCATTATTTGGGGGGCCCTTGATACAGTACCTTCAGTGGGGCCCCACTTACCTGGAAGAATTAGGACATGCAAACTAGGAACTCTCGTATCCAGTCTTAATGGATACTTCCTGCAAACTGGGAATGGCAGGATCCTCAACTGGTGAGTGGTCCTCTACTGGAATTGGGGCCATGGCAAATGCCCAGCTTTACCATTCTCATGTATATTTGTGCAGGGTCAGTCTTTCAGAAGTGATATACAGTGGTACCTCAGGTTACATACGCTTCAGATTAAAGACTCCGCTAACCCAGAAATAGTGCTTCAGGTTAAGAACTTTGCTTCAGGATGAGAACAGAAATCGGGCTCCAGCGGCGCGGCAGCAGCAGGAGGCCTCATTAGCTAAAGTGGTGCTTCAGGTTAAGAACAGTTTCAGGTTAAGTACGGACCTCCGTAACGAATTAAGTACTTAACCTGAGGTACCACTGTACTGCATTAACAGTTACACCTGGTTAATTTTCAAAGCAATTTATTTTAAGTATTTTGAGACAAATTGTATTGCCTCAGCAATTAGTTTCCTAATCAGTTAATTAATAAGCAGAGTCCTTATGTCCATGTGCAATCACTGGGCTTGTCTGAAGCCAGAACTTCACTTGCTGTAATTTTAAATTTCTCTTCTTCCTCATTCGATACCTGGGAATTGATATACTCTAGGAAGCTTGGTTAGTGAGTGCAAAACGTGAATAGTCAAGAAACAATGTTGCCTAGAGCTTCACACAAAAGTGCACATGATGTCCAGAACCTCATAAGAGTCATGGTTCGGACATTATTTAAAGTTTCTCTCTAAAGAATCACTAGATTAGTCTGTACTAGAACAAGCTTGCTGTAGAATTAACTGGTGTGAGGCACAACCCAGTACTTTCAACTTGTTTCCTGAAAACAAAGGGCAACCACAACAAACAGCAAAGCAATTCATAGCATCATTTACACAGCAAACATAGTGAAGAAAGGGGAAAGGAAGCAGTGTTTGGGAGAGGTGTGTGTTATGCATACAAGAAGAACTTCATTTCCCCCTCCTTGCTTCCTTTTCTCTCTGTTTGGAAAGCTTGGTGGCAGGAATAGTGGGAGCCCATTCCCCCAGCAGCTCGCTACAGCATCTCCTCTGGCAGAAGACAGCCCAAAGAGGAGGAGGAAGAAGGAGTGAGTGAGTGAGTGAGTGACAGCAAGCTTAGGGCTTTTCTGATCTGGAGCCTAATAGTTTGTTTCTCCCCAGTTGTTCCCACAATTCAAAATTATTCTCAGACTGCTTTCTCCCACTAAAACAGTGCAAGTATTGTTATGAACACTGGCCAAGTAAAGCCAGTCACCCCTTTAGCTGGGGATTTCCAGGTAAACGGCTCATGTATCTTCCTGGGAACTAGTTGTTAGATGGTGAAGTGACACACATCCCTGGAATGCGAGAGCTATTTGGAGGAGGTGTTTTTGATTTCCCTCCATCCCCCACAACTGAAGGGAGGGGCTGTCAGAAGGTTTGTATGTGAAAAACCTGCCCCCCCTTTTTTTTGAGAGGCACAGAGTGATGGCTGAGCTGCTGATGAAAGGATCTCAGGGTGCCTCTGTGGTGTATTGCTGGACTCTGTCATCCCTGACCATTGGGCTATGCTATCTGACATTGTTGGGAGTTGGAAGTCCAGCAATGTCTGGAAGTGCCACCTTGGCTAATCCCTGCTCTAGGGAACTGGTGTTGGGGTATTAGGGTCTAGTGCCTGCTAGAAAGGCTGTGGTGCTTGCCTCCCACTTGTGTTCCATCTCCATATTTGTGAAGACATTAAATACTATAAATTACCAAAGTCTCTAGTGATCTCTTCCTGAAAAAGGAAGCCAAATGCAGGCAGCAGAATCGTGGGAACTTCTTGCTGCTTGGGGAAGCAAATGGGAACTGTGCATCTGCAATATGAAAGCATATCAAAAGGAGTTTCTCTCTCATAGCAGTAATTTCATGGAGTGGAACTTTTGGAATACATATGTGCAGATATGCCCTAAATTACAGCAAGTATTCAAAATAAAGTATATTTGATAACCATTCGGATAAAGTATGGTTTTTAACACCACCACATGCATGTAAACACCTTCTGTATATATATATAGAAAAACAAGGACAGCATAACACTTTTTTCCCCAGCTGCTTCTACTATTCAACTCAAAGTAACCTCAGATGTTCACTTGAAATCTGGCAAAGTCGCAGGATTATAGCATAATCACTGGTAGCCCCCTTTTTAGTAAACGTTAACATTGCTTCAACATTCTTCCCAGGGTATTCTGTATCAGTTAATCCAGCCCTGAGATGGACTGATTTTAGAAAAGCAAACAAATACCATCTTTCAGACTATATAAAGGCCATGCTGTATATAGATATTTAAGAAGAGCCTTGGCATCTTCATCTCACGGCAATACTCAGTGGACAAATGTGGGGAGGGAGATGATATCTACATCCTGGCACATTTGCAGCAGTGTCTAGAAACAATATATATTGCTCTATTTCAGCTGTCCTGTGTTTGTAGATTATTTACCCATTCAGAGCAAAATAGAATACTAAAATAAATAACTGCATCTCCACAGTGGTGAGGTTAACATTTGGCATTATCAAGGTATTATTATTTATTTTAATGAGGCAGT
This sequence comes from Podarcis raffonei, assembly GCF_027172205.1. NCBI lineage: Eukaryota > Metazoa > Chordata > Lepidosauria > Squamata > Lacertidae > Podarcis > Podarcis raffonei. The sequence goes on from NC_070606.1 coordinate 57,049,811, forward strand.
GTTTTGAACTTGGGCAGTTCCCTTTTTAGACATTTACAAGTCAAATTGTATTAGGAAAATGTGCCTCAGAGGTGGACAAATATGCAGACAATTGGGGTCTGAGCTACAAATGCTGAGATAAATGGAATGGGGATCAGTTTAAATCCAGAAAGGTTAGGATATTATGATGTAGCAAACATACAAGATGGAAAAATTACAAGACACAGAGCAGCTGGGAATAAAACACAACAGATTCAATGTGGCCTGGGGGGTAAGGGTAGAGTGTGTGGTATAGAGAGAGATTTGACCCTGAGAGCCAAACAGAAAAACTTGGGGCAGATCCACACCATAAAGCATCTCCAGTGCACATTTAAAGCACATTACTTCGCCCATAGAATCCCGGGGAATGTGGTATCCCCCTCACAGAGCTACAATTCCCAGCACCCTTAACAAGCTACAGTTCCCAGAATCCTTTGGGGGAAGTCATGTGTTTTAAATGAGTGTTGACTGCACTTTCAATGTATGGTGTGAATCTGCCCTTGGTGGGCTGAATTTGGCCTGGGGTCGTCGTCCCCGTACACTGATTTTCTGCTGTTAATGATAAGTTTCCAAACTATAAATGAGGTGCTTGATATAACTGGTAACATAGCTGAATAACAAAATCTGCTGTTTGTCACCAATACTTTGTTGGTGGATATCATGTTTACAGAGTGAGGTTAATGCCCAAGTGGGAAGGATATGCATGCCCAATTGCACTGCTGTCAGAATCTTAATTCATTGTGAACCATGACCGGCAAGAAAATCCCTGGAAGATATGTGCAAGTTATTCACATCCATGCATGCATATTGCTGCAGCTTTTTCCTACGTAAACTAATAAAGGGGTAGGAAGGGAAATGAATTCTTGTCTATTTCAGACAACAAAACGTCAACAGTCCAACTGTGGCATTTAAAATGTTGCTCAAGCTTCATAAATCAACGCAGAGGGCCAATTCACGTAGCTATAAAGATCATGGCAAAACGTAGCTTTTGGCAGCTCCCCACCCAGGCAGAGTTTGCTGTATACATTTCAGTCATCACTATGTGGAGTCTTGTGATGTCTCTGCAAACAAACGAAAATGCTGGTTTGTTGCAGAATGTGGTATTCCACACTTGGAATACTGTGCAAAGCCCTGATCACCACATCTCAAATATAAGACTGTAGAGCTAGGAAAGGTGCAGAAAGGGGAAGCCACAATAATGAGGGGACTGGAACAACTCCATTATGAGGAACAATTACAATGTTTGGGGCTTTTTTAGTTTAGAGAAAAGGCGAGTAAGGAGGGATGTGACAGAGAGGTATGAAATTATGCTTGGTGAGAAGAATGTGGATATAGAGAAGCTGGTCTCCCTTTCTTATAATACCAGAAACTGGGGTTTATCCAATGAAACTGGAAGACTCAGGACAATTAACAAGAAGGACTACTTCACACAGCACCGTTAAACCATGAAACATGCCAGTATAAGATGTAGTGATGGCCATATGGGCTTAAAATGTGATTAGACAAATTCATGAAGCGTAAGGCTGCTAGTCATCGTAGCTAGGTCCTAACTCCAGCATCAAAGACACTGTGCCTCTGAATATCAGCAGCTGAGGGACAAAAGAAAGAGTCATGGCTATCCAACTGTTGGAAACAAGATGATAGACTAGATGAGTCTGGTTCAGCATGTTCTTTGGTTTCCCATGTAAGATTTATTTGAAATAAACTTTAACCATAATATTATGATTCTGTGAAAGTTTACATACAGGGGCTTTATGTTGCAAATGTGTCATTCAGACCAAGTTCCTCCCTGTGCATGATTGACATGTGATTAACAACCCATTCCACTTTTAGTTTTAGACTCCCACCCCCATGCACATCAGTGAGAGGTCTATGATGTTTTCTGGCCTCTCTGCTGAATAACTGTTCCCCTCATCCTCCACTGTCACCCCCTCACCCTTTCCCCATTCTGGGCACGCACTAAGGTATTCTTGTACCTATGTGCACATACTTAAAACAAAAAAACCACACAAGAAGTGCACAAGAACGCAAGACTGCCATAATTGCATTTCATAATGGCCAAAACGGAAGCATGCGCTTGGGGTTGGAGAGATAACCCATTTCAATTTGGGTTTCTTCAATACGGAGGTATTGGGCAAGCCTGACATTTTGCTATAGTGAAATTCTGATGAGCAGGTCTTGCACAAGACATCTATATAGTGATGATTTTAAAATGTCCCAAGGTAATCTCCCACATATGTTGAAATGGTGAAAGAATAATTCCTCCAAACTGAGTTGTTGGAATTCTGACATGCCTTCTGCATACAGTAATTAATGGAAATAGGAGCACTTGTATCCTTTTGGCTAGTAGAAACAAAATGACTACGCTGTGCTCAGGTGAGAAGCAAGCTGAAGTGGGGTAGGGCAACAGGGGCTACCTACAAAAACATCACCGCATACATGACAACTCTCTGCCCCCTTGACTTTCCACATTAGTAGTAACTGTAGATATTTAATGGGTTGTTTTTACTTAATGGATTTTCCACTGTAAGAGGAACTTTGGATTTAAGGGGTTTTTTAATTAAAAAAAAGTATTAGTTGGCATTTTGATAATGACAACATCATGTGGGTAGCGCCCAAATCTTGAGCGGCACCAGCTCCACAATAAACTTCTGCCTGGAAGCACCCTAAACAAAACAGCAATGCTGAGTGTGTGTTTTAATACATAATTTTAAAATATGCAGTTTACAATATTTTTATTTGCTTTTATTTAAGGAATTTATATCCCACTTTTCATCAAAAGAAGTTTTTTTTCTTTTTTAAAAAGAGGTAATTGTACAGGAAACATTTATCACAAAGGTTGGTTGTCTTGTTGCTTGTTTTCATGTTATGAAGAGTCATACAGGCAGAAATCTCTGTGGGAAATAGTTACCTGATTTTTTTTTCTTGGTAAAAAAAGACATCCATAATGTGCCCTATGCAATGAGAAAAACATCTAATACTTAAAATTTGATTCTTTCTTTTTTTTTAAACTCAGAGAGAAATGATACATTCTTGTGATCAGAAACACAGAACTGGGAAACAAGACCCTTGGTGTCTGTTCCCGGCTCTGCTGAAGACTGGCTGCATTTCCCTTGTATGTTATTTTCAATATCATTGCACTGCACTCCATTTATAAAGTGTATGTTTACTATGAACAGCTGTTATACTAGACAATAACTTTTAACCCGCTACCATAAATGGTATAATTGCAGTACCGTGTGCCTCCCTCCAAGACCAAATGTTAGCTTATAGGGTGGGAAACAAGTCATCTGCTTTCCACTCTACTAATGGCTATTGCTTCTGCCTGATCTCATGTTAAGGTAAATAGTCTTCTCTACCATCCAAAGAAGGGTTATTCATAAAACAATTATTGGGCAACTTCATTTTGTTCCTCCAGCTGGCCTCATCCACACAGCTACAACACGAAGGTGGTCACTTACGCATCACCAAAAAAAGGGTCAGCCAATCACCAGAAAAGGCACCAATTTGCATATTATTTAATGTGCTGATTTATGCACACATTCAGAAATGAAGACTATAGTTTAATTAGAAATCTAATATATCTCAGCACAGCAGGGAAGCCTGCTGTCAAGGTGCTAAACTTGATGGGATGAATTAACCTTCTTATGGTTCCTTATTTTTAAGCTAGACTTGGACTTCAAATAGAGGCCACTTTCAAAGAGAGGACCGTTTTCTGAAAGCCTTTGAAATAGGATTGTTCCCTGCAAATTAGGACATGTGTCTACCCAAACAAGATGCCCAATGTTATTCCATCACTGGGAATTTATACTGAAAACATAGTCAAAGCCACTCCTTCTACTCCTGAAGAACTACAGTGGTACCTCTGGTTGTGAATGGGATCCGTTCCGGAGCTCCGTTCGCAACCTGAAAGGAATGCAATCTGATTTTTATTTTTTAAAAATTTATTTAATGGATACGCTCTACAGCAATTACTTACTGAACCAAAATCAGTTATACGATAGGACTAAGTGGGGTGGGGGGAACAGTTCCTTGATTATTCCTTCTTACTTACACCAAGTATATTCCAACGAAACATAGGACAAAATAGCACAAATAGTACAGAATATACAAAATCCAAGTTTTTTAAAAATGGGAACAAAAGTTGTTTGAATATGCAACTATAGCCCAAAATAACTTGCTTTAAGAGCATTAGAGGAGAGGCAGAAAGCACACTCATTTGTAGTTAAATGATTTATGTTTATCAGTGATTGGTAAGACGGCTGCTGTAACAGACACACTAATGCACTTAGGCTCATTTCAATATATTCAAATTGTATGCTCATGTAGGCATGTTGTGTTTCAAATCCATGTCACATTCAGGTTATTTAGGTAATTTAAACTGAACATTTAAAGAACAGTGGTTGATAATCAGCACTGAACAAGTGGGCTTCCCATTCTTCTCTTCCCCTTTACAGTCTCTGCCCCCTATCCCAGTCTGCTCAACCCTCCCGAGTAGATTTCAGATGTGTAGGGACTTCAAGGGGAGGAGCAATCCATTCTACAAATGGTATACGTTCCCCTAATGGATGATATACCGTGTAATATTCCTTCACTTTCCATATGCAAAGCATCACCACGGTTTGCACCAAGTTTAGTCTGCGATAGTCTAAACAGTTTCTGCCTGTTGTGCACCTATTCTGTATATGATGACAAGATCCAAGACTTAGGCAGCAATCCTAAACATACTTACTAAGGGAATACTCCCTACTGAATACAGTTGAACTTATTTTTGAATATCCATACAAAGGATCATGCTGTTCAAAAGAATCAACCCCGACTCCTTTCATTATCATGGTTTTCCTTTCATCATGCATTTTGGTTTTTTGAAATGTACCTCCTGTCTTTCTGATCTATTCTAGTCACATTCAAAAAATAATTAAAATCAATGGAAAACTGGAAACAAGAGTAAAAACGCATGTCAATATTCTACATATCCAGGGAAATTGTTTGAACAAAAAAGTTTTTAGCATGTGCCAAAAAGAGTACAGCGAAGATGCCTGCCTGATTTCAATAAGCAGGGAGTTCCAAAGATTGATTTGTTACAAATGCTGAATGGGTATTATGTCGTACCTGTAACAATGGCAGTTCCGCAGATTTAAACAGTCAAGTGGGCATACATGGGGTAAGGCAATCTTGCAGGTAAATATCTAGCTGGTCCCAAGTTGTTAAGGGCTTTATATACTAACATCAGCAGCTTGAATCTGGCTCGGTATTAAATTGGCAAACAGTACAGATTTCTGACCACAGGTGTTATATGTTGACAGGGACTCACACCTGTTAGCAATTGTGTTGCAGCATTCTAAACTAACTGCAGTTTCTGAGTCAAACAAAAGGGGAGCCCCAGAGCACCCTGAAAAAAATAATATGCGCTATATTCCTGTTCTTGATTATGCAACACTGCAAAGAAACGTAACACAAACTGTTTGGGGGATATTTTACTACCATTGCCAGAATGTAGGTGTATCTCATAGTAGCAAAATGCCTCGTTTAGTGGTGTCAGAAGAAAAGAGCCACTTAATCCACTTTCTTCAATCAAGTTCTCTTTTAAAAAACGCAAGGGACTTTCCACTGACTGGCTGAGACAAAAAAAGCACCCCACTGACAAAGAGCAAAGATTTCTTGGGTTTCTTTAAAATGTCCCATGCTCTTTGGGGGGGGGGGTGTTTTCAGAATGAAAATATTTTACAGGTTTTGTACATTTGTTTCCCTGGATCAGTCTTTATCTGAAAAGTTTTACCCCAACATTTCCCATTGGCTGGGACAAAAAAGCACCCAATGGCAAAAACCAGTAAGATTTCTTTGTATTTTTGTTTATGTTTGTGGTGATTTTTTGCTTCTAGTAAATGGTAGATGGCTGAAATTTGAGACACTGTTTACTTCTTTGTAGGTGACAATGCTCTAGAAGAACTTATTTTATAGCTCTACTTCTGTGTAAATTCTGCAAGGAAGAATGCACTGGGGCTAGGATTCTGTGCCAGAACATTAGTTAAGGAGACAAGATAAATTGGAAAAGGCAAACCAGGACAACCTCTAACCCAGTGGATTAGTCTGCGTAATCCAGAACGTACTGTAAATCAAGCAGAAAGCAGATGCATTACAAGAAGATTCCTACAGCACAGATAGCTTCATATGAATTGAGTAAGTACACAGGCCCAAATACATGGAAAAGCAAGCCTCCATGTCCCCAAAATCCAGACTTATGAAGCAATGAAATCTAGTGGAAATCTCTTCCTGATCCAAGATATGAAAATCAGCCAGGACTCTTTGCAAGTAAATTTTATTGATTGAGTCTTCCATGGAAAACAATTGTAGCTGGGCACCATTCCGTGCCATGCAACCAACCTCCTATTTCAAACTGTAGCAGTATCTTATGCCGCAAACAAAGATGCCCCCTTCATAAACATATCCAACTCCAACTTGAACCCAATGAGGTTCTTCATTCTCTTGCTTCTGTAAGAGTCTTAAAAGTTCTTGTTTTTTTATTTCTAGCATGGTTTTTCATAAGTGGTCAGTTTGTAGCTATTATTTCTTGTGTATGTAGATTTCTTTATAGTTCTTTCCCCTCTATGGTGGTAGATTTAGTATGTCTCTGTACCTCCTATTTTCTAAGCTAAGTTTTTCCCCTCCCCAGAATGAATAAAGCCAAGAGAATGAAAGCAGTGCAGTTGTTGGGTGTCTACGCTACACAGAAGTAGCCATTGACTGCTGCATCCAAGCAGAATCATATACATTTACACAGACCCATGGGAGTATTTATTCAGTCAAGATTTCCCCACCCCGCGAAGTTCACCAACAGATTGATGGTTTTAAACAGCAGAAGAAAATCCAACCCTTCTTGCTGGATTTCTCATTTTTGTTATGACAATACGTAAACGTTATTTTGCAAACAATACGTGACATGTGATACACTGGGGGGAAAGGGCAAAAACTTGGTTGGACAATGAAAAGCAAACGATTAAAACTGTCGTCAGAATCCACTGCAAGTGATAAATAAATAAGCTAGTAGGCTGGTTTACTGTATGAAGACTGTAATGAAGTATGGAAACACAACAAATGAGAACAATCCTACCAACATCTCATATTGGAAAACAAAATTATATATCATATGCACTGTCACAACTTCTGTACAAAGGCGCAGTTTCAATATAAACCTACTCTGTTATTTTCCTGTATTGAAACTGAGTTATGGGCCCCCATGAACAAATGTTTTAGATAAAAAGCACTTTATCACTCAACATAAAAAAGTTTGAAGAGAAATAATAACCCAAAAGAATAAAGAGGTTTTGTATGAACCCTATTATGCACCATCCAGTCACAGTTAAGCCCTGTCTGTCCCCATCAACTTTGATGAAAATAAGTTAAGCATTTGGTTAACTCTTTCACTGAAATCAATGAGTCTGAAATTATGGTAGCATCCTGCCCATGACAGCACCCATACAGGTTCCCTTCGCTGAATCATATAAAAGCATGCAGACGCCATATGATTTTGTCCCACATCCTAAAGTTTTTCATTCTCTGCATTAACCTGCTTGGAACACTGCAATACTGCACCCTCGTCTCCTATGCATTCCAGTCCATTATCCTACAAAGACATGCAGCATACTGTACTAAATGGATTTACAATGAAGCAGCCTTTTCAAGCCTCCAGCTGTGCTGTAAACCAAATACAGTTTTACACACAGAGCGCAAAATCCCACTATCGGAGGAATCTTAAAAAGATGAAACCCTGATCCATTTTCTGAAATGAATGTTTCCTCTGAAAGCCCTGTAAACTGTCTTCATGTCAACGCCACAAACTGTTTGTTCTCTCTCTCTCTCTCTCTCTCTCTCTCTCTCTTTTCCCTACAGGGTATCAGAGCAGGAAGCAGTGCTCTGCAGACAAATATTTGTCCGAAGCAATAAAACAAAAGCGACATATCGAATTAGATCAGATAAAACACACACATAGAGAGCCGTCTAAGGATTCTGCATTTAAAAAGAACATCTCTGGCAAGAAGATTTCTCTTTAAAGGAAAAGGCACCAAGTGAGAATCAGTTAGGAGAGACTACAGCTTCTTTGCTGTAGCTCGGCTTACCTTTCTGAGCCATATTGTCCCCTGCTGCGGAAGGGTTAGGCAAAGGGCATGAAATCTACCCAACATTAAGAATTTGCTGTCTAAACATCAGTGCTGCTGGCCAGCTCCTTACCGTATAGTGTGCTTCTGGTTAGCTGTCCCCCCATCGTACTGCGCAAGGTGGCTTGGCTACCTTGCAGTTTCTCCTCTCACTGGGCAGAGATGCAGAACTCTAAGCATGCAATCATTGTCAGCATGCAAGACACAGGCACACTCCGACACAGAGGGATTTAATGACTCTCACATAAATAACACACTCATGAACACACAACAGAAGCCTGCAATCAGCCTCCACCCACTTTCCAACCCTCACAGGCTCAGCAATAAGCAGAGGCATATGTCATGATTATTTACATAAGGAGGAGACTTGTGACTCCAAAATAGCTAGAGAAAACTCAAAGCGTTTTACAGACACATACAGCACCGCAGCCCCAAAGAAACTCAAGGGCACCTAAACATGCCCTGTCCGTCAGCCTTTATTCTGGTTTCTCGAATCTGGGATCGCAACTCTGATAAATCGTTAGGAAAAATATAGTTGATTTCTTGGCTGTTGAAAGCAGTGGCTGCATGCCTGTTTCTAAACCCCAAGGTACCCTTGCTTGCAAGCAAAACAAAGCCTTTGTCTCTGTGAATTTCACTGCAAACACAAAACAGATTTATTTAGAAATCTTAAGTCCAGCTGTCAATGAAGCTTGCTTTTCACCTCCATCATTATGCAATTTAAATATAAAAATGAAGTTTTTGAAAAGGAGAAATACTTCCATTCAGCACATCGCTCCTACATATATCTGTGGGTATGGCAGGCAGAAACCCAAACTGAAATAGGTGCATTACCAGAAATCATTGGCCCAGATTCCTCTGCTGGTTAATTATTAATTATTTAAGAGCAAGGGAGAAGTGTCTGAAATGCAGAATGGTCCACCCTGGACTGTAATAGCAAAATATTTTCCTCCACCCCCCTCAGACTAGCTTTTGTGGCATGACTGCAGGCTCAGCTCAGACACAATGCAGCCTGCTCTTCAGTCCATTACCTCCACTGATTGACTGCAGTGAGCGTTATTAAATGCACTGAGTTGTGGAGGCAGGCTGGTATGGGCAGGGTGTGGGGCAGGGTTCAAAGGCATGAACCCCCATTCTGCCCCTCAATGCTTTGGTGTAAGAATGTTATCCTTCCCCACCTCTATTAACAAAATAAGAACCTAGCTCTACCAGAACATAAAATCAAACTAACTTTACACTGAAGTTTCAAGTTCCAGAACAAGCACAGTGTTATGCAAACCACGGTTTGCCACCTACACTCTAGCTAAGAAAGGGTTACAGTCAAACCATGGTTATGCAGACAGTGCAAGTAACAACCAGTTTCTTCACAGGTACATAAGATAGTACAGGCAGAGAAGAGTTAGATTAAACAATATGAGTGAGAACACATATAACAGGTGCAATCTGAAGAGTCGGGTAAGGAAGCAGGAAGCAGAATGCCTTGACTGAAGGAGATAGAGTTCTCCCAGGAAAAATGTGGAATGTCTATGCATCAGCCAATGAATTATGTGTAAGCAAGAAGAAATTGCATTATCACCCCAAAATTGGTTGCTTGGTTAAGCCACAACAATAATGAATGAGGCACTCCTATAAATGACAACTCTGAAATAAGTCCTATTGAGTTCAATGGAGCTTAGTGCAAGATAAATGGGTAGGGGCTCGCAGCCTAAATTCCTTTACACATATACTCTTGGCATTGTGCAGTCTTGGTTGATCCTGATCTCTGCTTGTGTAAGAATGATATTTTATAACAAGAACCAATTTGCTACTGTAGTAGTTCCCTCACCTATCTTGACCCAACCTTGAAAGCACCTTACCAAATGACCTTTGTACTTCTGGATGGCAATCTAACAGCCAACAATTTGGAAATCACTAAGGTAGGATGGAATCCTTAGCTACGGAAAATCCTGAGATGGTGATACTAGGTCATCTTCAATTGCCTTCCGGTCATGCAATTATTTGATAAAGTCAGTGGCAGCTGAGACAGTTCCTTAGCCTGAGTTGAAGATATCTTCTGCATTGTAGAATAAAATGAGTTTGAAATATGAGCAGGTTACATCATTTTCTGTGCAAGCTTTTCAATTCATGCAGGGTTGCTACAAATCCTCTTTTTTAAGGGAAACCGAAAACCTCCTTAGAATATGCAGAATACTCTTTACTCCAGGATTTTAAAAAAAAAATCATTGACAATTGACCAGCTGCTGCTGTTGTTGATGATGATGATGGTGATATTTCCAAGAAAAAAAGATCCTATAACCTTCCTGGGCAACTTGTTTGAGTTTTTAACTGCTTCCCTAATCTTTATCTTAAATCTATTTCTCTGCACCTAAAAAATGAACTTTCTTGTCCTATGACAATCATCTACACTACTGGTCACAGATTCTCCCTCCATCTGGGAGGGATTGCATTCCAAATGGAGGTTCTCTATCCCTACCACATACCGTTCCCTATAAAACACCGCAGGAGTAAGACAGGGTGCTAACATTAAGAAACTGCAATAGTTCCTAGTGTTAAAAGCCCTGAGATAGCTTTACTCTTCATGAACCAGTAATAGATATATGTCCTGAAACACTCTCCCTTCTGCAGTTTGCATTTTTACAACAGTTTCTTGGCAGTCAGAGTGCCTGCTTAATTCTTCTGCTGCATTTCTAGCAATACTGCAAGAGCAGTGCTGTAGCTGCATTGCTGAAGCTGCAGACTCAGCAGCAAATTTCAGTACAAAGGCATGCACAGGGAGAACCTGGGTAATCTGTGAAAGAAGACCTTCCTGTCTTTGAACACACAATTAAATTGCCTATTTTTTATAATAAAAAAATGTGAAATAATTAAGTATGTTTCGGTGGACATTTGCTTGTACAGAAGCACTAGATTACCACTGCAGTAGTTTATTAAAAGGCATTTTATAAGCAATAACCAAACCTTTATTTACATCATAGAATTTCTGCATGATTGATGACTAGCAGCTGAATGAATGGGCACACTGCACTGAAGCAGCATTGCATGTGAGATAGGCATGAAAATTATATTTCTGGCAATACACAAGATTGTGTAGGGTGGCCACTGCTCTACTTTACAGAGAAGTTAGAGCAAGGGGAGGGCTGGCAGTCCTCCATTTGAAGGAGTCCTCTATTTTGAAGGGCTGTCTAGTCCACACTGGTTTAAAGATAAAGAACTATGACAAGTGAGATGTTTCCTGTCAACAGTTTGCACCTGGGCAGCAGACCCCTTGTCAGTCTTAATCACTATGGTGCAATATATTTTATTTCGACTTAAATTACAGTAATCATGTTTTCAATCTATACATATAAATCAGCATATACACATTATATGCAGTTCTATTTCCCTTTCACTCTTTTTTAAAATAAATGAGTGGGCCCCCTCCCTCACCTGGCTGGTAGTGAGAAAGACAAAAGCTGGGGTGGAGCGTCCCTGAGATGGAATGGAAGCCGGCAGAAGCCAGAGAGCGACAGCCATGCTTGATTTCTGCTTAAAACCAAGGCTGTGATTACAGGAGAAGAAAAGATGTCTTGGTGTGTTAATGCTGTGAGCCCTGCCATCGTAGGCTCGGTTTGTATATATGTGTGTAAATAAACCAAATATCATAATGACAACACAGTCTCTGCTGTTTCTCATTACAAGAAAGTCAAACTCTGGGAAAGCACCTCAAACCCCTGGAATCTCACACTGCTTGGAGGTTGGGTGGCATGCCATTCACAATGCAATGTTTCGCCGCCTCCTCACAGACACACTCACAAACACAACCATTCTCTTTTTCCGTGTTCACATCTAACTTTTCCAAGCTCTTAATTAAAGTAATTAAAGCAATTATCCAATGGATGCAATTTAATAATTTGCTTCAAGGTTAGCTTTTAACATCCAGAGTCATTAGCAACCTGACTTTGCTCCTTCCTCACTTATTAATGGGTTTATTTTCTCTCCAATACTACTAGTGTAATTATTTTTAAAGGTACCACCTTTGGCTGTTACTGTCTCACTTGTTTGTAACTTGTTGTCTCCCCTGCTCTTTGAACTGGTCCCATTACGCCATTCACTGGGTTTTCCTTCAGGCTTCTGTTCCTTGAGAAGCCCCTCGTGAAAGCACGAGGAACAACTAGCAATATTATGACAGCTATTAAAGTCACAGAGGGCTTGTTAAGCACATATGCCTTCAGGCGCTCACGGAATTCAACTTCAGCACTTAGGATACCTAGGGTGATGTCCAACTAAGTCATATTCAGAGCAGACCCATTAAAACCATGCCCATTAATTTCATGGCTAATATTGGACATCACCCCTAACTATACAGTGACAACTGGTTTTTCCCCTTAGAAAAGAAATATATATCTATTTATGAACTTTCTGATAGTAAGAGCTGTTTGACAGTGGAACAGACTCCCTTGTGAGGTTGTGGGCTCTCCTTTCCTTGGATGGCCATCTGGCATGGATGCTTTAGTTGAGATTCCTGCACTGCAGAGGATTGGACTAGATAACTCCCGGGGTCCCTTCCAACTCTGTGATTCTATGATTCTACACACACACACAACACGCACACACTCCCCTATTAGTCTATTGTTATTCTAACTTTTTGAGTTTTCAATAATTGTTAATTTTTCAATTGATAAAGTGTTATATCTTTTTTTTGTAAACTGCTTTGAGGTTTGTTTGTTTGTTTGTTTGTTTGTTTGTTTGTTTTACAATCAAGAGGTGCATACATTTTATGAAATAAATAATTCAGAGATTTTAGTTAGGTACTTCCTGGCTCACATCCCATTCTCTCAGCCATGACACCACACTAAGCCATTTTGTGTGCTCGTTTCTTTCAAGCAAAACTGATGTGATTTTTGCACAAAAGGTTCCAATTTCAAGTTTTGTTTAAAGCTTCATCAGATTAATACTTGGCCAAGATTTATTCAAGATTTATACAAGCTTTATAAGATTTATACTTGGCCAAACCCAGAAACCCCCTCTTTCCTCCATCTGCCAGCTGAACCCCAGCTTCCTCTCTGCATCTTTGCACAACCTAAGACAACAAGATAACATAGAGGAGCATATGAGCTGGAGACGATGCTGTGGTGTTTCACCAAAAGATAACAGCAGGATATCCTGGTCATTAGAGGGCCCATTTCAGAAGGGTAAATATTTGGGAATGTGTAGGCAACATAAATTATTGCCTGCCCCCATTATTCCATCTTTGTTTTGTTAGCAATTAAGGGAATCCATTCCTTGCCTGGTCACACCTGTCTGCGGATGCGAGATGAAAAGTAGTCACGTACAGGCCCAGTGGCTGCCCAACTCCTACTGCTTCCCTAAGAAGGATTTCATTTCTTCCTAAGTAGTCTCATCTTTACTCTCATTCAGACATGTGGAGGCTCCTCCGAACAGTGAATGGAATCACACATGCTTGGAGGAAGTAGCATCATGTTGGCAGACTCCTTCACCAATCCTCCACAACCCTCAGCAAGTTCATTTTTCAAGCCTGAGCGTCTGCATGAGGCTCTTAGGTACATACTGTTAATGCTTCCTGGAGCATTACCTGCAGTTTCTGAACTAGACCAAAGAAGCTCAAGTCACACCAGAGTTCTCAGTTGGGTCCACAGCTAATGGCCTTCCTTTGACCTCCATTTTGTCTGCTCAGAGGAGCAAAGTAGCCCCGAAAAACAAAGTGAATATATAATTAGGGATAATCATTGCTGATAACCTCTTGCTAAGGAGCTACTGTGGGAGAGATATACCACCTTCAAGCCCTGCTTGTACGCTTCCCGGGGTTATCAAGTTGGCCACTAAACTAGACAGATATTTGGTCTGATCCAACAAGCCTCTTCTTATGTTCTTATGATTGCTTGGACAGTGGGAATCAGAAGGATGAAAATGGTGTGCCCAGCCATACCTAAATGATGAAACAGGGACAATGGGGTAAGTTAAGGGTAGAAAATCTTTGCTAGCAATTATCTTTGTGGTATTTGTACTTGGTAAAAACCTGGTGTCAGTTTCATTTGGTTTTGCAGTGCAAATGGCATGTGTCTCAGCTGCAAATATTTGTTTGCATATATGATAATAAGGGCATCAGCTGTCTACATTTTATTTTTAAATCTACCCTTTTACCACCATTGTGTGATCTGGTTAATGGGAAAGTACATTGTTTCTAGTACAGTGGAATATTCACTTCAAATATTCTAAGAGAGTTGGAGACCAACTGGCAGTGCAAATACCTGATTCCAGGATTTACCCATTGATAACCTTGTTTGGTTCCTAAAACTGTCGTGTGGACAATTCAACATCCTAATTCATCTATTCTACTTTAAAACCAAACACAGAGTAAAATGAAATCAGCAGCTTCAGCAGCCTGACACAATCTGGGATTAGTTTTGCCAAATGGTCACTTCACGGGAGCAGCAACAGGGAGCATGGCACCATTGCAAGTATACCTTCTTGATACACATGGTTTTTTTACAAACACATGCTTCTTACTCTCATAAGCCTAAAAAGCAGTGTGTAAAGTGACTGTAGGCACACAGGACAGAAAATCAGACCTATTATCCCGCTTACTTCTCCAAGGCTCCTGCTGACCTGTAGAAACTGTTCTTAAAAGAGAAATATATGTGTGATTGTTTCATCACGCTCTCACCAAATACTGGAAGTCCTACCCTTAACATTGCTTTATTTTATCCATTACTGGGGTACCATCTGCATAGCTGATAAAAGAGGAAAGAAGAATGAAGTAAATCAGTGTTGAGATAAGCAGTTAAAAGGATTTCTATGGCAAGAGAGCTGAACAAGCCTTCATCTAATTGCATGCAAGCTTACTTCGTCAGATTGCCATAACTGTTAAGGTCTGCAGTGAATCTATTTTAAAGCCCTGAACATTCAAGGTCACCCAGCAAGTATGTATGGTTATCAAGAAAGGAAATTAACATAGGAAAAGAACAAAAAAAGGCCCCATGCTCTTGGAACATCACCACATAATTTGAAAACCAATATTTTTCATAAAACTTCATTGCAGGGCAATACAAGAATTCCAGGTAGAATATGAAACCAACTCTATGTTTAAAGCAACTACCCAGACAACAACAAAAAACACTGTGACAAGTCATTCTCTGTCCTATGAGCCTCCCCAAGACAATCTACTGTTTGAACATTTTTATATTAACTTACACAAAACAAATATGAATTAGTGAAAAATAGCTCCCCCATTGTTCATCATGTTTTACAACGGGGGGGAAAACATAGAAAAGGATGCTTTTTCCTGTTAATGGGTAAACCCAGTATGAATAAACCTGCACTCTCCACTAGAGGCAACAGAGAGAGGCGTCAAACTCACTGAAGAAAGACTATCACAACCAAGGGACTTGATAAAGCTTCCACCGGAAGGGTACATTTGATCTACTCTGTACCCAAGTCCACCTGCAACAAGCCAAATGTTTTCTAATCAAACATGAGAACCAGCAATGTGTGGTGTAAACAGATTGGAAGAAACTTCTTTTCACTGGCCTGACTTGTCCCAATCCTGCTGGCTCCTCACACCGACGTATGCAAGACTGACTGACAGCTTGGACAATTTGTTCCACCAGAAAATCCTTGGAATAGACCAAATTTGCCAGAATAACAATATAAAAACATGGGACCCAATGGAGCTGAAGGATCTGTTTCTGTGGAGTTTTGAGACGTAAAAGAGTTCTGGGGGGAAAGGAGAACATCCATTGTGTTCTGTGAACCTGCAAATGCTCAAGAGTACAGAATGTCTTTCATGAAATGTTAGAGTCAAAGAGCCACATGCCACATTTGCCAACAAGGTCTGAAGAGGCATTTTTGCTTGAACATGCTGACCCCACCCCTGCTGCCTCCGATTAGAAACCCTGATAAAGCAGGGTTCTTGATCACGGGAAGGCTTGAAGTGTATTCATGTGAACATGCTTACAAGCCCTCTTACAAGCCAGTGAATGTTGCAAGATTATGCATGGAAGCAGCAGAGTCAGTGCACACAGCCCCACTGCTCCAACATGATTACAATTTCCAAATAAGGCTATGGTGAGGTCTTTTTATTAAGAATAATAATACATTTATATCTTGGCCTTTCCTCCCCAAGGAGCTCAGAGAGGCAAACAAATACACAATCTTAAACAAAAGCAAAGCAAAAGCAATCTAATAGTTACAACATTCTAAAAACAATCACAAATAAAACATATAAAAGCAGTTGCAGTAAAAACAGTGATCTCAGGGTTACCAGGAAGATACAAGTTTACAGAGAGATCCTCTAGTCTAGCACTTTATCATGCTAGCTCACCCTGTTATACAGCAGGTAACTTTCAGTTTCTCTGCTGATCCCTTGCACTGAGCAAAACTTCTTCCCAATGAATTCCTCACACTCCTGCCAATGCTACTGAATGCAGCCTTGGCTTTATACCTGCCTCTACAGATGGTGCTGGAGGAGACTCTTGAGAGTCCCATGGACTGCAAGAAGATCAAACCTCTCCATTCTGAAGGAAATCAGCCCTGAGTGCTCACTGGAAGGACAGATTGTGAAGCTGAGGCTCCAGTACTTTGGCCACCTCATGAGAAGAGAAGACTCCCTGGAGAAGACCCTGATGTTGGGAAAGATGGAGGGCACAAGGAGAAGGGGGTGACAGAGGACGAGATGGTTGGATAGTGTTTTCGAGGTTACCAGCATGAGTTTGACCAAACTGCGGGAGGCAGTGGAGATAGAGGTGCCTGGCGTTCCCTGGTCCATGGGGTCACGAAGACGGACACGACTAAACAACTAAACAACAACAATAAACAACAGATGGCGCTGTGGTCTAAACCACTGAGCCTAGGGCTTGCTGATCGGAAGGTCTGCGGTTCGAATCCTCGTGACGGGGTGAGCTCCTGTTGCTCGGGCCCAGCTCCTGCCAACCTAGCAGTTCGAAAGCACGTCAAAGTGCAAGTAGATAAATAGGTACTGCTCCGGCGAGGAGGTAAATGGTGTTTCCGTGTGCTGCTCTGGTTTCGCCACAAGTGGCTTAGTCATGCTGGCCACATGACCCAGAAAAACTGTCTGCGGACAAATGCCAGCTCCCTCGGCCAGTAAAGCGAGATGAGCAGTCTTCACTGCATACCTGCCAAACATCACACCTGAAGGGAAGGAGCAAAGAGGCCTGGGGCAACAGCATGGGATGGTGCAAAGGCTGCTACTGTCACAAAGGCACAGGAAGGGTCTACAGCAGAACAGGGCAAAAAGGAAAAGAGGGAAGAGGCAGTGACCTGAGGTAAGCCATGAATGAAGCGGTGAAAACACAAAAATCGCAAGGGATAGAGAGAGGAAAGGAACAGAAGTCACAGAAAAGAAAAGTGAGGCTGCACAGGTGACTAAGAAGGAAAGTTGGGACTAGCACTCATCCAGTTACCTGTCCATCTTTGTGGTCCTGTTTCCATATATACCACCATCCTTTTGGTTGGACAAACTGCTAGTACTAGAATAGTTACTATCCCACATCCATCTCAGCCCAGAGATATTACTTATTGTTCTATGTCCTTGAGTCACACATCTTGCAGTGGTACTCTCCTACTCTCACGGTACAATGTGGTCTGGAGTTGTAAAAGAGGAGGGGAGCTGGTGTGAGGACGGCCTTGCCTTGCTGGAGAAGGCTGGCCTTTTGGTCTCTTTAGATTGTGATCAGCAAACATTAAGGATTCATGCAACGAAACATGCTTAAAGACATGAAAGAATTTTCATTTTTATTTTTAAATTGTTGTGCCTGGAGGCTGCAGTTTACATACAAAGAATTTACTAGCTGCTATCCTTGAATAGGGCAATTTCCTAAATCACATGAAACACATACAGCTTGAAGAGACAACAAAAGAGCTTCAGTTTTGCAAATTTTTGCAAGTATTTGCAAGTTTGCTAATACTTGTGTGCATGTGCATGTGCATACAAAACAGTGTTTCACAACCAGGGACCATATGACCCCTGGGGGGACCCAGGATATTCCAAGGGGGACACAGGTGAAAAATGCATAAATGGGAGGCCATAGCATGAGGCTAGGGGCCACAGAGGGAAGTGAGAAGTGAAGAAGAAAAATCCTGATTGACTGGCTATCTGCTTGGCCAAGTGGGTAAGGGGGTGGCCCGCCAGGA
Organism: Podarcis raffonei; assembly: GCF_027172205.1. Taxonomy (NCBI): domain Eukaryota; kingdom Metazoa; phylum Chordata; class Lepidosauria; order Squamata; family Lacertidae; genus Podarcis; species Podarcis raffonei. The sequence continues at coordinate 57,068,134 of NC_070606.1, forward strand.
CCTAGCGCTACTTTTCCCCACATGCATTTTCTTGGAGCAGTCCTGGTTTGTTTCCGGCAGGGAGAGGGCAATCGCTGAGGCTCCCATTTTGAACAGTAGAGCCCACGATCCAGAATCCCCAGGTCAGGTAAGTGTGGTGGTGGGAAGGCAATGGGTAGGACTGGGCGAGCCGGAGCTGCTTGTTGCTGCCACCAGACTTATTTGCATTCATGACATTATAGTAGAATGAGTTCAAAATTTATAAACCAAAAAGGAGCAATAAATTATGGTTAATTCCTAATCGGTGATTTTGGCTGAACATTTAGGTGCCTATAGGGCTTTGGATTTTAGTTTGAAATGTTAATGTCTTTAATTCTGTTTTGTATGTTTATGCAGGTCACCTTGGGAGTATTTGGATCAATGGGTAAGGTCCAAAATAATTAATTAAGCAAAATGAGTGCACCTGTTTAGGTAGGGTTATTATTTTTATTTTGGGGGGAAACGTTCCTGTGTTGTCTTGGGAATAAACACATTTGACTTGTTGATAGAGCTGCATTAGGAAGCTGCATTAAGTTCTTCTTCATATTCTCTGTGAATACTTTATGAAGAAGAAGAAGAAGAAGAAAACTTATTTTCAGAAAACAAGACTTTCTTGAGCATAAAGCTTTCAAGCCAAGTTGAGTTTGTTCTGCTGTCAGATGATCCTTGGCTGCTGGCAGATTCTCAAGCTTTTGCCTTCTCATCTTTTGCATATTGTTTCCAAAGGATTCTACATGTAGGGCAACTGGAATCAGACTGTGTCATCACTTTTGCCTCCACTTGGAGCAGTGGCTAACCATTTTTCTGGCCTGCTTCAGCATTCACAATCCTCACCCACCAGCTACAACCCTTTTAATTCTCTCCCAAACCCCACCAAATTCAGAGTATCTTATTATAGTCTCCAAACTAGGGCTATTGTTTTGATTAACCATTTGCCGTTTGATTGGTTTAATTTAAATACATTTAAATATTACCAAATCCTCAAAATAGATGTTGTTCCAAGACATTGATGGAAATGTCAGATTACTTATAACTTGACAAACTGAAAGCCATGGTTTCATGGCAGAAGCCATCATTAATATTTTCTTTCCAGTTGCTATTGCAGCAACATAACCGAACAAAATAGCTTTTTTAAAAATATAATAATAATAAATTTCCGTATCAAATAAGTTGGGTCTCACCAATCAATCAACTAAAATTTTATTTGATTAGCCTACCAAATCAATTAAAGCTTAAAACTTGCAAGCTGTAACTTGCAAACCCTGTAGTCAATAATACACAGATTGGGTGAGTTGACACAGTACAGCTGCCTCAGTCTCATAATCTAAATTAGAGGCAAATGGAGACGCTCTGATATTTTCCTTTGCTCTATACTGCATGAAATAGATTTGTTGAACTGAAAACTTTAAAATCTGTCTAGTCACATGTGAACTGTTTACTACTTGCACTGGCATTCCTTGAACGGAATTGAATAACTTGGATATGTGTCAAGGAACGTATTTCTTTTTCTTTTTGCTCCTGCTCTTTTAAATAATATTCTGTACATGCGTCATCTAGTGCTCAAAGTCCATAATTTAAGATTCATATGGGTTACTTCTTGCCAGTGTAATGCTGTAGTCATAGAGGTCCTGAAGGAGCATGGTCCCCTCAGGGAGATTCTGTACCCAAGTTTAGAGCAACAAATGCACACCCTAGCCTCCTTCCTGCTTCTCAGCCAGGCTGGTTAAATAAGCCAGCCTCTTAACCCACAGACAGAAAGCACATAATTGAAAAGGGGAAAGAGAGGAAACCACAAAATACTCACATATAAGGAGAACACGGGATATTGCAGTATAGCACCAAGTTTGTCATAAGGCTTTCTCCTTTTGCAACAGAACATTCTCCTCCCCCTGCACATCCCTTAAATCTGTTCCCAACCCTCTAGAACAGCTATGGAGAGGTCATAGGGCATGTGGGGGGGGAGAGTTCAATTGTGCAAGTGGACCGTGGTAGTTGAATACTGCCCATGGTTATGATTCAAACTCAAGCAATGCAGCCGAAATCCATGAAATGAGTTTTCCCCTTTAACTCAAGACCCTGCTCCACAACCCTCCTTTTCCCTAGCTGAGGTGTGTCCTTGAAGTATAATTAATGCCTCTTACCTGCCTCAGTGGCAGGACCATGAGGTGAAGTGAGGCAATTGCCTCAGAGCAGCAGGCTCTGGAAATCTGGGAGGGGTGGCCAATCCGGCCTCCACGAGGCTGATATTCCCTATCCATGCTCTAACCCAGCACCCAGGGAGACACCATTTTCTGGTTCATCTCAGGCAGCAAAGTGTCTTGGGCGAGTGCTACTCAATGGGGATATGTACATGTAGGAACCTCTGACTTTTGTGTGGCCAGACTGTAGCCTACTGTCCAAAGGTAAGAGTCACTTCTACTCGCCTCACCCACCACCAGAAAGTGCTCTCCCCCCGAAAAAAAACCCTGTCTACTAGGAAATGCAGCTCTCTTGCTGAAAAGACTCCCAACACCCAGTACAAATGTTTACTGGTAGATGAATGACTGCATGCTACCATGCATGCTACTATGACTGGGTGCTATTATAACTTTTCTGGTAAGACATTACTACAGTTTAATGAAATTTTTGTTTTTGTTTTAAAGTCAAGGAAATGAAAGAAGGTAAGATGTGAAGGAGAAATGTGGGCGGGGGGACGGGACTGCAAGAGAACTGTGAGAATTGCAGGAAGGAGGTACTAGTTTACAGAGCTCTTAGATGAGAATGAACAGTTGCCTTCCAATAGGAACATATACAGATAAGCTAAGTAACTGCTAATAGACTGAACTTTGCACGACCTCCGCAGAATGAGCCAGTAACAACCATAATGTCACCAACATTCTCACACACCACACTGGAGAGGAAGAGGAAACAAACTGCCCAAGATTATGTATTATTTTAGAGCCATAGAAGAGGTTCTCCAGTTAAGGTGTGTTACATTTTCTGCTAAAGCATGGAAACATTATGTCTTATAAAACAGAGATTATCCCTTGAATTAGGTAGCCTTCCTGGGAAAGGGCTGTACGACACCCAAACTTTAGAAAAATAGCTGACCAAGCAGTTTTACATCTAGAGGCTGATGGTGCCTGCTAAGGCTATCTCCACTTTAATCTGACCATTCATCTGCCATGAAAGTGGAGCAGGGGTCTTGTTTATTGTGGAGGCAAATATAACAAACTTTCAGGTGAGTGTTGGCTTCCCTTTAAAGTAGAGGTGGCAGAAGTTTTTTGCTCATTTAAAACGGGGGTGGGAGGGAGCTTTGCACCAAGGTTTGGCACTTTCAACTGATATTTATTTTCAGATATATTGGCTTCCAGCTGAGTTTCTGCATTTTCTTCCAAAAATGTTGTGTTCTAAACACATATTGCCCAGGTTGTTGTGGAAACACTCCTAGAATGTCCAGCTGTTAAATGTCAAAACAGGAATTTTTTTTTGGCTTAACTAGGAAGAATAATGCCTAGCAGCCATGCTTATGTAATTAAGAGGGGGGAAATGTTTAAATCAACATGTTTTCAACAAAGATGGGAGACCTAGAACTCATTGCCGATATAGTCGAGGGCCAGATGTGGATGTCGATTACATGAAGAAAAATGTGGAGCAATTCTCTTCTTACCAGTAAAAATCACTGTCAAATGTTATCCTCATCTGGTGACCTGTTGTCCTCCTTAGAAATCCAATGGTTCAAACACTCTAATAAGGCTCTAATACCTCATTCTCCTGTGTGGATGATGCCTTTTGAGCTACATGGCTATTAGTATATTGGAGAGCACAATGGTGCTCTTGCCAACCCCAACTAAGGGCTTGAGAAGTGGTGCTATCACCTTTATAGGATCAAAAGGAGGAATCAAAAGGGGCTGTCAAACTCATTCTAGTTCAGGGGAGGACACATTAAAATAGAAGCAACAGCTGAAGTGTTAAATATATATTATGAGAAGAAGGGTAACTGTGCTAACTTTTACTGGCCCTGCTCTTATGCTTTTCATAGTTTCCTGAGTTGCAGAATTTTAGCAAATGAAGCTTTTCCTGGCACAGATATGAAGTGGAAGCTTTGCCTGTTTAATTTATGCAAGTCTGCCTGTTAAAGGTCTAGGAGCGAGGTCATTAAAAAAAGAAGATGGCAGCTATAGGCAGGATGGAGCAAAGAGGAGGAGGACTGGATAGGACAAGGTAAGTCAACTGAGGAGTAAAAAGCAATGTATTTGCAAAGATGAAATAAAAATTAAATGCATAATACAGAGAAGACTAGTACGGGTTTTTTTTAAACTAAGCACGTAGATTCAGTATATTAATATATTTAAGTAAACACCATTTACCTTCCCACCACAGTGGTACCTCTTTATATACTTGCACTAGTGTGCTTTCGAACTGCTAGGTTAGCTCCCTCGACCTAAAGCAAGATGAGTGCCGCACCCCATAGTCGCCTTTGACTGCAGTTAACTGTCCAGGGGCCCTTTACCTTTTTACATTTAATGAACTTAATCTGTAGGAAATGCATTCATGGATAGCTTTCCTATTTGAGTCATTAAGCAAACGAGTAAGCTCTCATGACAACAGTCGGTTTTTGCGTGTGTTGTTTTTTTTAAGCTACAAATTTATTGGTGCTGTTCAGAAAGGTACTAGTTACTTTATATCCTTCACATCCACACAGGAATGAAAAATGCCTAATGCAGATGTGTGTGTGTGTGCACACGCAAAATGCTGCTTACTTTCAAGTGTGCATAGGATTGCAACCTTAGATCTGCTAGCTGTACCTCATTTGCAGTTCTCTGAATATATTATGAAGGATACTTAATATTCTTGGTGAGGCCAGTATTGCACTGTATGCTGGCTGCAGACGCCTATCTAAATGGTTTTTGTTTTGAACTTGTGTCCTGTTGCCATATTCAGCAATACAATCTGATCCTGTCAATGTTCCAACAGCCGAACCCAGCACTGAGGGGGTGAATGAAAGGAAAACAGCAACTCTTAAAAGAGCATTAGTTGCTTGCAATTGTTTTCCTCTTAATCTGCCACTATTTCTATCTGCAAGCTGCAGAGTCCTGATGCAAAACACAAAACAGGATTAATTAGAGAAGGCTTATCAAGTGCTTTGCATGTTAGAAGAGCTACAACTCGTAAGACTTAAAGACAAAACCACCTAAGGTAGGGCTCCAAACAGAGGTGTTTGTCCTTTGGACGTGATGTATTTATTATTCAGTGAGTCTCCCTGTAGCCCTTCTAATCCGATAGGCAGATCACGTTTCTTGTGCTCTTCTTAGAGCACCTGTATATACTATTCCTTTTTCTCCCTCCTGGCCTACACTCTTTTCTACTAGGAATACAAATAGTCCACAAAGCAGATGACAGAAGACAAGCCGCAGACCACCTGTCAAAGAGAAGACTGTAATACTACTACAGTCAAAGAGGATTTCGCTCAGAATATGATTAAGACAGCTTAGAAACCAGCTGGCTGAAGGCAATCTGCGCTACCTCTGATTGCTTTAGTTCTTTGCAACTCTTTAATTTTGTATCTCACAAATCTTTTCCTTTCTCATAACAAAGATCTTCTAAGCTATCTCCTGCCAAGGAGGTTTACAGATACTTGCACACATCTATATGAAGCCTTCAGTTTTCTGTGCCAATTACTTTATAAATTATGGTGCTGCTTATACATGTGTCCTTTCAAAAAATATTTAATTTTCATTCTTTGTAGTTTTGAGAAACTGGAAAGCAGCAAAGCATGAAATACTGTTTCTGAAACATCACCACTTATCCAGAGAATCTCCCATTTGCTTTAAAACAAACTTCTTCCCATCATGTCTGAGGGAGCAAAACATTTGCCAAATGTTCAGGAAAAAATTATTTATTACTTTGTATTCCATCCTCCCCCCACCACACACACAAAAAATCTTAGAGCAATGTGTACACAATTAAAGGCACTGGCAAGTGGAACTTTCAGATAAAGTTGCAGATGCTGTGAAATTTACAAAATCTTCATGCTGCACTCCAGAATAGCAGCCATGTTAATGCCAAGACTCAGAGCAGGTCCATCACTAAGTCTGTGGCTAGTTTGACTCCATCTTGGGAATGAAGGGTTATTGTAAAGAAACATTATTGTAAAAAACAGGGTCCCAAATTTGCAGGAGGACCAGTGCTAAAGGTCCCCTCTGGCTTCTAATGTCATGGCCTTCAGGCCAGGCAGTATAGGGAAGCACCCATTTCGTGGGTTTAGAATCTACCTCTTTAAGAAATCTGACATTTCTTGAAAATTCTGGAATGTTGTCAGAATATAGACTTTCCCAGCCTTCATCAAGCCAGGATGGGAAAGGAGAGTGTATGGTAATTAAATGCTCTGTTGGGGAACAATGTTTCTATACCTTTACATTATTTCAAAGACCCAATATTGCTGTGGTGAATGAGCATTTATTCAATTCCTTGAGTATGCTGGAAAGCTAAAGTAATAACAAGCCCTCTTTGCATATTCTTCTTCTTCTAAGTTAAGTAAACATGCAAAAGGAAGGGGGGCACAAGCACACTAGCTCTACCATAACCCATCACCATCACTCGTTATGAGATAAAGGGTGGACTTTGGATGTGGAAGTCATCTGTACTCATAAGAACCTTGATTTATAGAGGAATATTTTGCTGCAAACAATCCATATATTTAAAGTACCACCCCCAGAAGACTCCTGGGAACTGTACTTTACCCCTCAATTCAGAGGGATACAGTTAGCAAGCTACAGTCCCTATGATTCCTTGTGGAGGTGCTCTGGATTCAAATTACAAGAAATGAAATACCAACTAAATATCAGGAAGAACTTCCTGACAGTAAGAATTGTTCAAAAGTGGAACAGACTCCCTCAGAACGTGGCAGACTCGCGTTCATTGGAGGTTTTTAAACAGAGGTTGGGTGGACATCTGTCATGGATGCTTTAGTTGAGATTCCTTCATTGCAGTGGGGGGGTGGACTAGATGACCCTCGGGACCCTCACAATTCTATGATTCTATGGTGCCTTCCCAGTCATTATAACTAAATGCATGGGTTGGCAATCAAAAAACCAAAAACCTGAGCTACACTGTTATGAACCCTAGCCCTACTGAACTGATAAACCGCACAAGCTTCACCACAGAGCAGAGTAAGACCTTTGCAAAGGAAATCTAAACAAACCTATCAGGATATTCCTATTCCTACCTGCTTTCGAAGAACTGTTAGAAGACTAACCAATCTGAGAAAGACTCTTACACAGTATAGGAGTTGAAAGGTGCTACAAGGCAAAGCTGAGAACAGAAACTTCCTTGCCACAGCATAGCCAAATGCCCTCCTAGCTATCATCTTAAAGGCAAGACTACTTCAAAGTTATTCCAAGTGTTGTCAAAGGGAACATCTGTGGCTTTTATGGCTAGTTAGGCTTCTGCTTAGCATTTTTCATGCCCACGAGGCAGGATTCACTTGTCCAATAGGAGATTTGAAAATACAATACAGGCTCAGTGTATAGTAATTCATGCTCGGAGCCTGAGCTCACCATTAAAATGTCTTTGAAGATATAATCTTTGAATTTTTTTGTGCTGAGGGAAAAAGCATCCCTTTGTAGTGAACGTTCCTTTAAAAAAAAACTAGAAATAATGGTAGGAAAGCCCTTTTTGGGAATGTTGTCAAGTTTAGCTGAATTCTACATTAGAAACATAGATTTGTCTATAGGTTGTTTGGAGAAGCTGTAATGCTATTAAATCATTGTGAAGTGCATGATCTCTGAAAACACATTGATACATATACCACACACAAGATGTTGCCCACCCCAGTAAGTTACCATATCTTCTCATTACAGTTGCCAGCTGCAAATCAAAACCCCGGTTTCCTCCACTGCTGAGCTCTCCCAGCAGCCATGGAACCATACGGATTCATCTTATGTCTTCCTCAGCAAAAGTGGGGTAACATAAAGTGAGCTATCCTCTTCTCTATTGGGTATATTAGAACAGCTCCTGACATGGTCATTGCAACATATATGTCCCTGCAGCTCACACCCTTCCCAAGTATCCACTGGAAGATCCATGTCACACAAGAGGAGCCCATGATGTGGAGCTTGAGGACTTCCTGGTGGTAGTCGCTCTCATGTTCAGTGTATCTTCCTGCTGTGGAGAAAGAACTGCAAGCATGCGCACAAACACACACACACAAAAGGAACAGAAAGGAGACTATCCATCTAGAATGGGCTTCAAAAGAAAGACAATCCAGCAACAACTGTAGTGAGAAGAGATTGGCAAAAACAGGGGCAGCCAGAAAACACAAGGTAAACAGATCCACAGGACTTTGCAAAGAGTAAGCCCAAGAAGGCCAAGTCAATGGGCGATGACTTGAAACCGAATGGTCTATAGGTAGAATCTGCCTTGCATGCAGAAGGTTCCAGGTTCAATCCCCAGCATCTCCAGTAGGAGATCCTGGAGAGCTGCTACCAGTCAATGTAGACCAGCCTTTCTCAATTGTGGGTCCCAGATGCTGTTGGATTAGAATTCCCATCATCCCTGACCACTGACACGCTAGCTAAGGATAATGGAAGTTATAGTCCAACAACATCTGGGGACCCACCATTTAGAAAGGCTGGTTAGCCTATAATGATCTAGATACATGGGTGTAGCCAGGATTTCTGATGCCGGGGCAGAACCAAGCTATCTGTGATGCAATTAGTCAGTTAGTTATTTTTTTTATTTATTTACTTGATGGGGGGGCAGCTGCTCCCTCTATCCCCCAATGCCCAGTGGGTCTATCTCAGTATAAGGCAGCTTCCTGCGTTCCAAAGGAGCTCACTCACCAGACTCAGCACCCTCTCAAAATTCAAACTGTGCCCACTAGTCTAAAAAGATTGACGGCTCCTGGTGTATACAAAGTGTATTATGGGGTTGGGGTGAAGGTGGGGAATAGGAGAGAATAGTAAACACACATTTATAAAGCAGTATTAGTAAGTAAACAAATTGCTGCAGTAGCACATATTCAGCCTGAAGAGATGCCAGGAAAATAAGGGAAACTAAAATGAAAAGAAATGGAAGACTAGGGCACTGATGCAGACATATACAAAAAAGTTAATGCCTTTCAGCATAGGGGCCAAAGCAGATGTGGAGACAGTAAAGAAGAAATGAGACATGAAGCAACAGGGTGACATGAGTGGCAGAAAATGACCAAAGTAGAAATAAGAAGATAAAGAAGAACTGCCAAAGGAGGACCATATACACACATCCTGGTCTGTGGCAGACCTTGGGGTCTCAAAATAAGTAGTGCCCTGTGCAATGCCAAAGTCCCACCCCCTTCTCGCTTTCCATTCCATCTCATAGTTGTGACGCCTCCTGCATAATCTCCAAGGTTCCGTGCTCAGTGCAACCAAATTGGTTGTGCTCCCCTAAATCTGCCTTTGCCCTGGTCCATCCAGAGGATGTGGGTAGAACCCTGAAAATAGATTTGATCTAAAGCCCCATTAGTGAAGACCCTAAATGTCAACACAGGTGTATGCTTTCCATTAGCCTGTATAGAGAAAATGGAGAGATCTGACATCAGAACCAGTGATCCATGTCTACCTGGTACCACTATGTGGTTGCAATCACATCAAAAAATATTTGAGAACCACCATTCTAAAAGTTAGGTCAAGCAGACATCATGTTTTGACCACTGCCATCTATTTAGAGAATGATCCTCTCCCTGCAGATAAATAAATGTGATGGGGAAAGGCAGTGCAGTACAGAATCACTTCCAACTCTTCCGTTCCTTACTTCATATTGTAGGCAGCCAGAAGACTTGGATGACATGCGACAGATGGCAGAGGCTGTGTGCGGCTTAACTATGAAATGCCAAAAACAGATTCCTAATCTGCTCCCTCACATGCTGAGTGTTCTCCTTTAGCAGATTAACATTCATCACCAAGGCATGGACAGGTCCCCCAGAATCAGAGGCAATGAGTAGCAATTTGCCACTTCAGGTTTCAGTTTCCACTTATTCACCAGTCATCCCATGCCTGTAGTGGGTTCCCTCTTTTTAGCCTATGCAGGAACAAACAAGGGAATGGTTCTTTATTGCAACTCTCAATCACAATATTACTGCCACCAGTTGATGACTCATAAATAAATAAAAACATGCCCTTAAGGTTGAAGAATTGAACTTCCTCGTATCATGGAGCCAGTCAGCTAGAGATCTCACATGATAGGCTACAAATAAAAGCATTATGGTGGAACTCTGGCTTCATTTTGCTGTAATGTTTACATGATAATAGGGCCTCCTGAAAGCTCTAAATTATTTGTAAAAGAGCCACTGTACAGCATAAACTTTCAAAGGGTTTTGGGTTCATGATTACTTGAAACATTCGTCTGCTGACCCCTAGCTGTTCTCCTCCCTTTCCCCATTTAGAGACAGGGTCTATAGACCTTTTCCTTGACCCCCTGAAAATATTTGGGGATCAACTTATACATGACAATCTGCATCTTCAAACACAGAACTTTCCTAATCATGTCGAAACTGGAAGGTCTTATTTAAAGAGCAATATGGGTGCACAAGTAGGAGATGCTGAAACATCTGCCTTCCCACTAATTTCATCCCTGCAGTCTTGTCCCCAGAGATCTATTTTCTCCCAGCTGAGCTCTAATATCAGAAGGGAGCCTGGCTGTGGGGAAAGCACAAGGGAGAAGGTCCCAGGGGACCAAGGACTGCTGAAACCATTTTTGTGCAGTCCTCTCTGATGCTGCCCCTTGTGAGAGCATGTAGCTACATCTTATAGAACTCATTGCCACAAAAATGTACTATCACATGGACCGTTTTAAAAGGTGATTGGGCAACTTCATTAAAGATAAGGCGATCAATGGCTACTACTCATGGTGGCTGTGTACTTCCTCCAGGGCTGGAGGTGGCATTCCTCTGAATACCAGTTGCTGTGAACCATGAGTGGGAGAGTGCTGTTGTGTTCATGTCCTACTTACAGATCTTCCATGTGTACCTGGTTGGCCACTCTGAGAGTAGGATGCTTTGGTTTGATCCAAGAAGGCTCTACTTATGTACTATTTCCAACAAAAGTGAGCACTGTTAGGCTCATTGCCCAGAGGAAGCAATGGGAACATCACATGGATCTTCCAACAGGTTTGGAACCACACAAGGCAGAAGGATCACACTGCAGTTTTGCCTTGTAATAGCTAGCATACAAAGGTCATTTCCAGCATCCTCTGATGAAAGCAGCAAGTAGACCAGATGTGTTGAGGGGTGCATATTTGGATATAGACTGCAGATTGGCATTAAGTCCTTTATAAAGTACCCTTTTCCGCTACCATCCTTTGGCTACCCTGCAAGATGCCTACACTTCCCTAGAACAGAATATATGACTGAGGACTTTAAAAAAAACAAAACCTCACCAATTCTAGCAAAACACAACAAATTGACACAAAAGGCTATGGGGTCCATTTTGCTCCTATTTCTAAAAATATTCAGTGCTCAGTAGCATTTTCTCATCTTGCTTCCCTTCTTATCACAGTTCCTTGAGTAGAGTAAGATCTTGTCCAAGATCTTGCTCTCCCTAAAATGAGATTCACACCAGTTACATTCAAACAATGACTCTTACTCCAAATAAGGACACTTGCTGCAAACTTCCTTCAAAGCTGTCTTGTTCTGGCTGGTTTATGTTAGGGAGACAAGACTAAACAGACCTTCATATTTTCAGTATTAACCACTAAAAGTGAAAAGTTAGTTGTTTGTTTGTTTCCAGGATGGATGGATGGATGGGGGGGGGTGAAAGAAAGTTCTATTCAGTCAGCAGCTTCTTCTGAAACCTACACTGCCGTGCTTCAGCATTCAACCGATTGGGTTTCTCCTAGAAGTGACTCAGATAGATTCAATTTGGCAAAAACAAAGGAGGAGGAAAAAGTGAGTTGCTCTCACACTGGTGGGAGTCCAAATTTCCCTCCTTCTCCCTTTTTGTTTCAGCGTCAGCCAATTCACACGGGCCACCCTGAGCACTGACAGCTGCATTTCCCTCTCAAGCCCAAAACCATCTCAATCATTTCAGAGTAGAACCCACATTAATATATTACAGCAAACACAAAAGCAGTAGTCTTGAAGCACTTACAGTACTACGGGTTGTGTCCAGGTGTGCTCTTCTGCAGACATCCTTCCATCTGCAGAAGAGTCCTTGATCCAGCAGGCAGCTCTGTTAACAGATAGGAGAGGCCATTCTTGCCACTTATCCCTGCAACTACCCACCCACTCAAAATCAATGGCCCTTCAAAACAATGTGGAAAGTAACAGTGGAAGCAGCAGGACGAAGGTGAACAGCACCCTCCCTTCCTAGTCCATTAACAGAATAGAAGGTCACAATCGAATTCAACCCCAACAGATTTATATTTGTGGCAGAAGCTTTCATGGACAAAGCTTTCCACTTCAACCCATACAGTGGAAGACCCTCATGAAATGAGCTAATCCAGGAAAGTTTATGCCACAGGAAATAAATCTGCTAGTCTTTTAAGGTATCACAAGACTCGCTTTTCCTTGTCAACACAAATGGCTATTTGATATACGGCTGGCAAAACTGCCTCCAGCACACGAAGTGGAGGGACTTTGAGTTGTGCTCATCAGTTGTTTATATGCATCACCTACCCTCTCCTGTGGGCTTAGAGCAAAAGCACAGCAAAGTACAGTCATCTAAAAATGAGTGACTGCCCCCCCCCGCAAGGTCACAATTTCAGCAATTAATTTAGGACAAGCTAGAGAGAAAGAATGATTCAGTCCCATTCGCCTTGCATGAGGTATCATCTCGACTGGGGGTGGAGAAAACACAATCAGTCACAAAAAGTCATCATGTGAACTGGCCCGGTGTTTTTCCCTCCAAAACTTTAGTTTTTTGAGGTTTTGTACTTTTCCTTTAGCTATTCTTTCTCCAGTTTTTTAAAGTACAGATGCATATACTTTCTTTGTTATTCTTCAATTAAAGGCAAATTTATAGTATACTGTGTACTGTACAGTGCTATTTTCATAGAAAAAAGGTGCCAGAACGCACCACGAACATCTCCCTAGTTCTCTTAGAATGGCAATGGCACTCACCAGAGAGGTGTCGGAACTGAGTTCCTGTGAGTTCCCCCTTTTAAAAGCTGTGTGTATATTCTCACCATTTCCCACACACTCTGACAGTGTTGCATATTGTGAAAAGTATTTTATTTTTTTAATTCAGCTACTTCTTCAAGGAGTTCAGGGTGATGCATATGGTTCTGACCTTCCCAACTCCACCCCAACCCCCCTGAGGTATGCTAACCTAAGAGATCCTAACGGGCCCCAGGTCACACAATGAGTTTCATGGCTGAGTGAATTAACTCTAGCCACTATACCATACTGCCCCTCAAACAGCTGTTTCCGGAAAATTATTCAGATCATTTGTTGCACCATAGAAGGATCATAGCTAAGTGGCAGAGCCCTAACTTTGCATACAGAAGATCCCATGTTCGATCCCAGTTGTCTCCAGGTATGACTGGAAAATACTCTTGCCTGAAACCTTGGACAGTTGCTGCTGGTCTATGTGGCCAATACTGAGTTAGACGGACCAGCGGTTTGACACAGCATATGGCAGCTTCCTAGGTTCCTCTGAATTCAAGGAGCAGCCTGAACTGGGGATACATGCAGCTATCCATGTGCAAAAATGCAATGTGAATTAACTCAAGGTGAAAAAAAGGGGGATGGGGAAAATATTGTAATTAAAAGTGAATTTGCACTTGCACATGTGTGTTTTTTAAATAGTAGCCACAGGTCATCCCCTCCCCCCAATCTGGATGGAGGGGGATTAACCTTCCCTCCAATACAACATTCAGAACAAAATCTCTTCCCCTCCCACAAAAAGCTTTTTCTTTTCTTTTCTTGCCCCAGGGTGGAAATTGCTGCTGATCCATATGTCTCTCATATTAGAGCAAGATTTTTCAAATGGCTATAACCATAATTGACCCCCTAGGGTTGTAAAGGGTTGGAGCTGTGAATTTTATCACAAACAACATATCAAGCCCATATAATTACCAGCAATATATTGAACACATAACTTTGGCTTTGCATGAGCATGAGCATGCAATCCTGTGGGATCCCAGAAAGAAGATTGCAGCTGCTGTGCTCCTTCCTGGACCTTCTGCTACTGCTACATGGTTTGGCTTAGCATACACTATGAACCTGGTGTCATAGCTTAACATGGCTCTCCTTTCTGGGAACCCTCACAGTCACATATCCAGGCTAAACCATGGTTTGCCTTAGCACTACGGCAAACTAGCTCACTGTGAACAGCAAAGTACCAAACCCCCAAGTTTCTCAAGATTATGAAGGTAACCTGATATCACACTCAAAGCCTTCTAGTTATCCAAAGGAACAGGAGTGCAAGTGGAATGTACCGTATTTTTCGCTCTATTAGACGCACCGGACCATAAGACGCACCTAGTTTTTAGGGGAGGAAAACAAGAAATAAGAAAGCAATTCAAAGCCTCCAGAGCGAAGAGGGAGCGCTCCTCCCTCTTCGCTCAGGAGGTTTTGCGGGGCTATCCCTGAAGCCAGGAGAGCAAGCGGGATCAGTGCGCACCGATCCCTCTTGCCCTCCTGGCTTCAGCAAAAGCAAGCTTCCTAGCTTTCCCCCCACCTCCCACAAGAGACGCGCACTCTTTAAAGGAAGCGCGGCTCTTGAGGGCTTTTCTGGGAGGTGGGGGAAGGGGCAGAGCCGTGCGCTCTGTCCCTTCCCCCATGTCCCGCAAAAGCCAGGGGTAGCTGTGCAAAGCCAGATGCTAGAACAGCGAGAGGGAGCACTGCACAGCGCTCCCTCTCGCTGTTCTGGCTTCTGGGATAGCCTCACAGCCTTCATTCACTCCATAAGACGGACACACATTTCCCCTTACTTTTTAGGAGGGGGAAAGCGCGTCTTATAGAGCGAAAAATACGGTACATAGATAATCTTTTCACATAGTTTCTCAGAATTCCTAACAAAGGATCAACCTTTAAGGATATGAGTGGGGTAGGGATGGATCATAGGATACAAAAAGCAGAAACAAGGCTTACAGAGCAGCTATTCCGTGCGCCTGCCCCGCCCCCCATAAGAGTGGACATGCCATTTCTAGTCTGGCATCTTTACACATTTTCTGCAATTTCTCCCAGTTTTAATCAGTGTTCCAAATATGGTGAGGAACCAAGCAGGATAATTTTGAAGTCCTAAAACACAAGCTCCTGGAAAAGCAAAGTGCATAAACATGAAAAGGTCCATGGCAGAATTGTCCATCTGTTGATCTTCTGCTGATCCCTCACTTTCCACTGAGAAATTTATTGATTCAAAGCAGCACAGGATCTAACCTAAGCAAATGAAAGCTTTAGCTTCTCCCCACTTCTTCTGGAATAATAAAACATACAGACTCAAATACTGTTTTCCCTGACCCCTGTTGTAAGGTCAGACCAGAACTGCTGCTTGGATTCCAGTGGAATTATTTCTGATTCACATTATGAGCAGAATGTGGCCCAATAAAGAGAGCACCACCAGTGATCTCTTAAAACTGATTTCTAAAGCCAGGCTCCACTTCAGATGTTCTTGTGCGGCAACCTAATCCCCATAAAATAAATTAAGATTTAATCCCAGTAATACCAGGCTGATCCAATCCAATCAAGTATCAAAAGTTTGAGGATTATTTCGATTCAACTGATATACTTGTGTATATATAAAACATGAAAATAATGTGTCAGGTTAATTTCACACTCTCTCGTTTTCTTGGAGCAGTTGACATGAGTTTAAAACCTTGTGCTTTCCCATCTAGAGCACTGGGTGTATTTTTAACTGTAGCTTGATGAAGCTTTTACTGTAGCTTTCACTCAGAGGTTAACAAGATTTTGTTGATGCAGGGAATGAGAACAGGGAAGCTCTGATTACTATATTCTGCCATTGTTGGGCTAGAAGGAAGCCTATTACATGAAAATTCAAGCTTAAAATGAAAAGAGGAGAAACACGCAAATTAATTTCCATTCAAAATTTTGGAACTATATATGCCACGACTGTTATTAGATCTCCTTGTGCTTTAATTTTATCTTAAAAGTTGTTACTGGTTCTCAGCAAGTGTGTTCTCAATAACTGCACCTCAGAAGATGCCATAGGAGCCAACTAGGGGATGAGGTTCCTTCAGCCCCGCTTCCAATAATATATTTGAGGGTGGCTGGCCTACCCAAATTTGATAGGCATTGTCATTCAAATGGTGTGGGTGTGTGTTGTCATGTGATCAATTACGCAGGGCAGGGGTTCCCTGGCTCTTCCCACCCTCCCAATGTTTTATTTGAGTTGGCACCCCTGGAAGATGCTGAGAAGCTCCTCCCCAGGCGATGGGAGTGGGAGCACCATTGAGAGGCTGAGAGGGGAAGAGAGAAAAGTCTTCTGTAGTAGCCTCTGGTTATGGAATGCTCTCCCCAAGGAGGCCCGTATGGCATCAACCTTGATATTGTTTCAGCACCAAAGTATTTGAACAATGCCAGTGACATATTGCATTGTTAAATCTGTTTTTAATATGTTTATGTGAGTCAGCACTGTATTTTCCTATTTGCTTGGTTGCACATTGCTTCAGGACTTTTTCGTGCGAAGTGATATACGTATAAATTTAATAAGCCTAACCTAAACTTAATCGTAGCAGCAAAAAAAATTGGTAGCACAACCCTGACATCTAGTGGCAGCTATGGGAGTGCATTGAAGATGGACCTACTACGGTATTTAACTATTGGCTTTATGTCACTTGAGGCTGCAACTTGCACAGCCTCCAGAGTTTCACTGATGAAAACAGGGACCTTTCTACATGAGTGAACAGAGCCCAGTGGCCCAGTGGGGTGGGGTGGCAGACCATGGTGGACGAACACAACCCAGATTCAAATGTGCCGCAAGCAGAAAATAGGAATTGAAAGAGCAACGTGAGCAGATTGCTCCTGATGACAAAAGCAGTGAGGCAAAAACTATGGACTACAAGGAACACACATGTACACATCATATTGCAATTATGCCATTTAAGGGTCATTGGTCCCATTTTACAACTAAGGGACACCGTGACATAGCATTAGGTGAAGGTCAGTCAGTCAATCCATGGTGGAGTGTTCTTAAGTAATAATGCAGACTGCTTCTTGCACATATGCTGAGTGGATTTCCCTCACTGCAGCCTCTCTCCTCTTCAGGGCTGTAGGCAGTGGTGGCCTATCTCCCCCACAAATTTAAGCCCCAACATCTCTCTCTCTCTTGAAATTAAGGAGCAACTCTGCTTAATTTTGCTGCTACCAGAAAAAAACTCCATTGCATTCCACGGTGCAATCCAGTCCTAGACACCCCCCTTCCAATTTCCCATGTAGAAACTCTCCACAAAAACATATCTTTTCTCTTAGAAATGACCCTGCTTTCTTTTTACTGGAAAGATCACTTATCACCCAGACTTACCTAGTGCAAAGACATAATATAGCTCAGCTCAGGAGTCTGTTTTCAACACCAAAGCTGAGACCTGGACTATGGGAAGAAAAGAGCCCCAGAACACATGCAAAGCAAGACCCTCACTGAACAACTGCCATCTTCAGCCTCCCCACACATGTAGAATTCAGGTGCAAGTTCTTTCCAGGTACATGCTTAGCTAGGTGTAAAAATCCAGTCCATTTCCTCTATATGTATATTTAAAAACATATCTTTCCTCTCCAGTCACTTCTCTCTTTACAGCAACCCAATTTACAAAACAAAGATGTTTCTTTTTCATTATTAAATAAATTAAATAACTTGCCAGCACAGTGGGAGAGGAGAGAATTCTGAATGCAAAACAAAAAGGGGGAGACAATACAAATACCCTCAAAGGACAGAGGAGGGTAGCAGTAATGGTGAAATTGTTCTGGGTAGGTAAAACATATTCTGCAGCAGATGCCAGTATTAACTGTCTAGATGTTACTGTAGTTATCCATGCAGCATTTTCCACACTGTTTTAAACTCTATGTCAGGGGGCCAGGAACCTACAGCCCTCCAAACATGGTTTTAATGACCAGGCCAGTTGGGAATGATGAGATCTGGCATCCTTTTTAAAACAGGGTGACTAGAACTAAATAAAACATTCTTAAAATGGGGAAAGGCCAAAGGTCTGAGATTAAGGCTCATGCTTTGCAGGCAAAAGGTCTAAGATGCAATTCTTGGCAGCTCCAGCTGAAGTCTCTCACGCAGCAGGGCTGGAAGAGACTCCTGCCAGAGGTGCTAGAAAGCTGCCGCAAGTCAATACAGATCAGCCGTCTACACCCTGGTGCATTTCAGTAGCTTTGGACTACAACACCCATCATCCCAAATTATTTGCAATCTTAGCTGGTACTGATGGGAACTGTAGTCCAACAACACCTGGAGGGCACATTCCACGCCTGCACCTTGATGTCTATGGACTTATCCACACTTACCTTTCCTCTGCTCTTTCTAGGCATGGTCCACAAATGTCCTTTTTGGTCCAGAGCTTTCCCCTTGAAAACCCAATCTTTAAACCTCAAATGGAGCAAACATCAATCCGCAGAAAACCCAGTTGACTAGGGTAGCCATATTTCAAAAAGTAAAAACCAGGACACCCCAGAACAACCAAGCACAATTGATCAGGGAAACCTTGGGGCAAAAAAATAATGCTTGGGCATGGAGCGTTCAAGCATGGATCTTGAAGGAGCAAGTAACTTATTTCACTATTAATTCAATATATTGGTATTGTGGAACTTGATTTGTTTTCATTCCCTTTCCTAATAACTCCCTCGATCACAAAGGGGGCAGTCGCTGCATATGCCACAGAGATTTTCAAACATACAAAAATTATTAGCATGCATAGAGGATGGGTTGAAGTTGAACTTTTCTGCCTGCTCTCTCCTCCAGTTTACAAAACTGTTCTAGCAACTGCAGATCCCCTGGAACAGTCCCATATGCCTATGGAATTCTTACATAAGGATAATGCTCTTAGAATATTATTTTGAATTTGGGTGATGCCTTTGAAAGAGATTTAGAAAATGTTATACAAAACATACCAACAAAGGTTGTGGCAGGTGAAACGAAATGCGTGGACGTGCCCTTTCATGCCATTTGGAACAAGTAGATCATGCAAAAGGTGGAAGTAAGTAAATTTTTGGCCCTGGCAGGCCTATAAAGTGCTGCTAGATTGAATATGCTGCAACCTGCAAATGACAACAGTCATCATTAGTCATCAAGATGCACCAGCTAGCTCCAAATAAGCCCCTGAAAGGAATTTAGGCCCTCTAGAAGCCAATATCCTTGGCTTCTCCTCTTCCTTTTGTTACATGTCTGTCAGTCAGACAGTCCCCCCAACTCCCCTGCCCACAAAATTATGATGGGCAACTGCTTCTGCCCACTGGACTGCTCCGCGGCTTCTCAGATCCTTCAATTGCACAGATCTTTCTTCATCCTCAGGCTTTCTGGCCTTCCTTTGCTGCCTGCTGTTCCTGAGTTTGTATATGCAAGGCAGGCCCTCTCGTCTGTTGTCAGGACTTTTGTCTGCTATGTAGTAGCACAGGTCCCACAGTAGCAACTCTTAACCCTGGGTCAGTCAAATGCAGAGAATACCAATATCTATTCACAGAGGATCACAAATCCCCATCTCCACCCCTAAGATATAGCCCAGACACAGAGGTCCAGCTCTGAGGGCCGTCTGGCAATTCCACCTGCTTAACTTCACCACCTGAAGTTTAACAGTACCTGAGATACGTTGCAACCATTTTCATACCAGTAGAGGAGCAAAAGGTACAAATGCTGCCGTTGATTCATAAAATAAAATCTCCTCCCCCTTCTGTTAATGACTTATAAATGTGACTCAACCTTACCCCTCTAGGTAATTTCATTCTCTTGCATCTCAAAATAAATGACATACATCCTTGGGAAAAGGCCCTCCTCTTACATTCAATTTAACAAACCATACACACATTATTGGGATGACAAATAACAGGTGTTACAGAATATAGCCACTTCTGGGGACTGAGTCATGCATGTACATCACTAAGGGATAAAACGTCTTCCAATGACTTGCAGATGAATCTGTGAAACCACTAGAAAGTGTTGTGTCCGAGGTGATGCAAGGTGATATGAAAGCTGTGATGACTGTTTCACACACTGTCATCACTTAACATTTCAATCCCTGAGTTCTAAAACTAGATGGGTGAAAATAGAAGTGTTTTTGACCTTTTAAAAAAATGATGGCTTTTTCTCTCACTTTCTTTTTTCATCTCTTCCTTCCTCCAGGTTGCTCAGGGGCAGCATATACAGCTTATTTCCCCCCAACCCCTGTTATCCTTACAACAGCCCTATGAAGTAAGTTAGGCTAAGAAATAATTATTGTGCCAATGTCTCTAAGTGAGCACCATAACTGAGTGTAGATTTCAACTCAGTTCAGTCTTAGTTCCAAACTGGATCCACTGTACACCACTCTGACTCTATTAATTCTGCCTCTCATAATCCACTTTCATTATAGCCTGAGTAATTTAAGGAGATATTTCTCAACCATCCATAAGGACATAACATGGCATGAAACACCTTTAAAGACATAGCACAATCTCACTTTTAAGTAAGTACACCATTGGTCTCAGAAGATGTTGCCACACCCATAAGGCCAGACCTACGTTTAGGCAGAATGAGGCTACTATCTTGGGCAGCAAATACTGTGGACAAGGGAGCATTGGCAAAGTATTGGGGGTAGAGATGTGCATGCCATGTGGCCTGTCCTGCATCCCCTAAGCTAGCTTGCTGCCCTCTGTCAAGGTTGCAGACACTGTACTTTTGCTAGTCTGGTTGGCTTCTATATATTGGAGGGGATACCATCTTCTCCTTTGTCTAAGTCGGCAAAATATCCTGGGTAGCCCCTGCTCTAACCATTCGAGGCAACAGTGCAAAATCAATTTCATGCAAGTTCTCTCTCTCTCTCTCATATGTTTTGCCAGTCTGTAACTCATTTAAATCTATTGGGGCAGTTTTACTGTACGGTATATTCCACTATTACATACCAAAATAACAGCCCCCTGTAGTTTAAATCACAGCAAAAGAAACAAAGGTTAGCATTAACCGTCATCTAGCCCTTTTCCATTCATTTTGTCTAATCTAGATCTGCATTTTGAAAACACATTAGCTGGCAAACAAATGGAACAAAAAGCACATTTTAATTGGATTTTTACCTTTTGACAAAACTTCATATTATTCTCCATCTCTCCCTTATCACTCTGTCTGGAAAGGTATCCCTCTGGATTTTGGAGATATTAAGTTTTCCCCATGTGTAACACTGTGCACTCAGTTGGTAACCAACAAAGCTAAGCAAAATGAGGATTTGTTCACTGCTGCTATTATATTTCTTCCCCGTTACTGTTCCTCCCACTAGAGGCAGCTGAAACAAAAGCAAATCATGAAGCATATTTCCCTTAGGAGGATGCCAAGAACAGAAAGTCAAAGCAATGAATAAATGTTGTGAAGGAAATTAGCTCGAAGTGCACATTTACAGAGAAAATAAGAAAATGGTTTTCTTTGGTATTTTGGTAGTCTGCAAGAGAAAGTGGCTCAGAAGTAATTAACCACAAAGCTAAGAGACAAGGTGAACTTCAAATAGGTGCCAAAAAAGTGTATTGATGTAATTAAATTGCCCAAAGCATTTTGATGAGTGTCTTTCTCAGGGGTGTCAACTGCGAGTTCTTCTATATCAAAATGATGCTCACAAAATGTTTTCATTGGCAAGGCATGTGCATTCGGTGCCATTACCACCATCAGCTTTGTACATCTGCGTCCACAGATCACCTAAGTACAAAGAGCACACAGATTGATTCTGCCATTCTGAAGCATGCCCAGAACATATCAATATTCCAAGTCTGGAGGCTGGGTGAGTATGAAGGAAGTATGTTGAAGGGGGAAAGTCCTGGGACAAGAAGCAGGATGGGAGAGGAAAAGCAGCAGCATGTGATAACATTCCAGTCGGTTGACAGAACTCAAAAGAACATATAAGACCTACTGGATCAGACCAAAAGCCTATCTACTCCAACATCCCACACTGGCTAAGAAGATGCCCATGGGAAACCCACAAGCCCTCTCCTGCTGTTGTTTCCCAGAAACTGAACTTGGGGTGGGTGGGTAGGACAATAGCTGCCATGATTGCGAGCCACTGATAACCTTACCCTCCACAAATTTGTCCGAAACCTCAGTAAAATGAGAGGTGAGATCCTAGTATCAAAATAATCTTCAAGCTAAATAGGAACAGCTGCTTTCTCAGAGAGAAGCTTTGAAGAGTGGGGCTCAGATTCTTGGGATTTAAGGCTTGACAAAGGAGAAAGACATGAAAGACAGCGATATTTGTTGAGATCCATAGCAATGCACATCCAGGATTCTAGCAGGACCGCCAGACTGTCTTACTGTTAACACAGCCCAGTTAACATAGCTAGGGTTTCAATGGGCGCTGCCAAATATAGCTCAGTTTCCCTTGCCCCCCTTTTAAATATGCTCATTCTGATACTTTCAAGAAAGCTGGGAATAATATTGTCCTTATCAATCTAATTAGTTCCATTTATTCAGAAATGCCATCCAGATAAGAAACACTGGGGAGGGGATCTTAAGATGATTCACATTGGAAAGGCAAGAGACAGAGAGAAGGGTTGTGTATTGCAAGCCACTCAGATCACTTTGGTATCAGGCAGCATATGAAATGTGTTATTCAATTAATAGTTTTATGCAAACAAGACTAAACTACTCTTCTATTGCCACGAATGCCATCAAATGTATGTGTCAACCCACTAAGAAGCAGCAAGGTGTATCCTCTCAATAAGGCGTTCCCACAGCGCACCATTTGTAGAGTGTTTCTGTAATGTTATGGGCTAAGAATATTTCTGTAGAAATTCTGTGATCAATCCCTTGGTTTTTTGCTTTTTTTGCTTCTTTTAACTAATAGGTAACTTTGGGTGGCTGCCTACTTATTCAGATCCGTTGGGGATAGTCATCCCTCTGCTTTGTTCTATTTTCCCAGTAAAAAAGTGACTCCTAAACATCTATTTGTCCAGGAGGAGATAGGGAACATGTATTTACCCTAGGGCAAACATCAGCTCAGAGACAGTTTTGATAGAGAAAACAGTGCAGGAAGAAATAGCATATATTGCCTCTGTATCAGAGGTTTCAAAGTAGGCATCAGTAGCTATTGCCTGATCAATTCTTTTTTATATATATAATAATATTTATTAAAATTTCAGAGGAAATACAAAAATATAAAAAGAAAAGAAAAAAGAAGAAAAAAGAAGACAGAAAGATACAAAATACAGAAAAATAAAAATAGTTAAAAACAAATCAGTCATTCCATATCCTATCTTTCATCTGCCTATTTCCCTGACTTCCTCACACCTCCCTTTTTTTTGTATCCTGGTTCAGTCATTGTTTCAGCAAATCCTTTCTATATTTTATCTTATAACCAATTAATTAACTCTATACAGCCTATCCATCTTTCACCATATTCTGATGTTCAATTTACCTTACTTTATTTAACCTTATCTTACCATAAAATACGTTAACCTTATCTTAGCATAAAATACCGTAAAATACCTTAAAACTTAAAAACTTAATACTTATTTATCCTTATATTATTTCTGCTAAAGCCAGACAATTTCATTCCAACATTCTCCCTAATATTCATTAATTTTACACTAATTCCCAAAATAAAAATTTTTCTTTATAGACTCTTCCAGTTTTCATCCAACGTCCCTTCTTCCTGGTCTCGGGTTGTGTCAGTCCTTATTATCCAATTCCATCTAGTCCATCAACCTGGTAGTCTGATATCCGAGGCTCTTAAGTCTCTTCCATGCCCCTTCTGCAGATCTTTTTCTTCTTGTTTATGCTTGCACTTTTCCTTGTCTTTTGCTGGTATCTTTCTTAGTTTCTTTCCTTTCTCCTTAGGGAGTAGGTCTCCGGGGAATTTCCATCCATACTCATGTCCATCTCCCCACGTCAAACCATCCCATTCCCCACAGTCCCACTCCCCACAGTCATCAATATAATTCAAAAGATCTTTAGCAGCATATTTCAAAATCTCTCCAAAGTTGAGATCCTCCTCAGCTCCAGATTCCTTCAGGCCTAATTCAAGTTCATTCTTCCAAAACAGCGGCTTATACTCCTGCAGGGCCTCGAGTCTCACCATTTGTGTTGCTTGAGGTAGCACCGTAGCTTCCTCCATTATTATCTGGCCTTGCATTTGCCCAGTCGAACCAGTTTCCTGGATTGGTCCCTGTATAATTTCTATGTCAATATTCCCTATTTGTCCACATTCACTAGTTGCAACAGTCATCGAATCCAACTTCTCATTCATCAAATCCACCTTCTCATGCAACTGCTCCAGCAAAGCACTTGTCTTGCAAAAAGCAAGGACCAGGGCTTCTTCCAAACACATTTTTATTCAAGGTCACAGTCTGGTCCCACGATGTTAATCTCGCAGCTGTAAAATCCCCAAGTAAACTGCAGCAACAATTTGACAAGCTCCCTCTAGAGGATACAATTTCTATTTGTGTCCATCTTTTTAAATCGTGTCCAACAAAAGAAAGTTACTTTCAGTTTTCAAATATTTTGTTTCTTTAGAATGCAACAGGCAGCAGTGGAATCAATTTGTTTCTCTTTTTTCTTGCTATCTGTCAAAATGTTCCATTCACAGTCAATGAACGTCTCCGATAATTTCTGTCTCTGGCACCCCGTTCCCAGGTTTGAGACGGTGGAAACTTATTTTCCTTTACTCCCTCTCCAGCAGGCTTGAACAGTTTAATTTCCCCCCCTTTTCTCCTGCTTCCAAGGGGGTTTTAATGGTTATAAATGAAGGAAATTTTGACCTTTGTAAAGCGACTTTCCAGGCTATTAGCTTACAAGATTTTTGCTTCAGTCTATTTACAGAAAGCGGAAGGCAGACTTCCTGTTTTGAACCTTCCCGCTTCGGTGCCAAATTAAAATATTTCTTGATCCAATTTCCCATTTCTACTCACGGGTACTTGTTTAGAATCCAATTGTCGACAGGAAAAAGTCAGCGCTCTCCGGCAATGGCAATGTGGCTTCCCTCCGTGAAAATAGCAGTCAGTTCGCAGCACCGCGCCGATCACCCTCCTTCGCTCCGGAGCCCCAAAATGGGGTTCCCCGCAAATAGGGGAGGCGCTCCTGGTGCTCTGCCGAACCCCACGTTCCCAGGCTTCTTCCACCTGGGATTTCTAGCAGGTCCCCACCTTCGCCGCAGCGGGTAGACCCAGTTTCCACGGAGACAGTTCCTCCGATTGGAGGAACTCCGCCATTTCGCCGATGGCGCTAACCCGGAAGTCTTGCCTGATCAATTCTTCATGTCTTTTTTTTTTTATAAAAAAAAATAAAATTTGCTGTCGTTCAATACATCTTGTGGTAGAAAATTCCTGAACCAATTATTTCATCTATCCTGAATGTATAATATTTATTTTGAATAACTCTAGAGTGGCTTGCAAAGTTTGTAAAAAATACCATATACAACAAATTCATGAACTCAATAAACACATATTGGAGAGAGCAAGTCAAACACCACTATAAACCAATTAAGGGTGACTTCATTTGCTTTAGTATGATTAGGAAAGTGTGTACATTCACTCCCACACACTCTGAATCATTCATAATTATCTTATGGTGCAACTCTGTACATGCCTACTCAGAAAGAAAACTGAGACTTACTCCCAGGTAAGCATGGATAGGATTTCTGCCGTAAGTTCTTTCAGCTCCCACCCTTAGTAGGCTTCTTTCCCCCTAAACTATAAAGCAACAACACTCTAACTTTACATTGGAGGAAGGGGTTCCAATCTGTTGGGGGGTTTTCCCCCAGACACCGTTTAGAATGGGCAATAGGGTAGTAACAGGGTCATATGCATCTGATCACTATTTATCATAAGGTCTGAAAGAACTGCTTGCTGCATATCCAACTGTATGCACAGATCATATGAACTACAGGATAACAAAACCTACTTTTTGGATTTTCCAATTACTTGGAGAGCTTCTTTGTATGTGCAGAGGCTCTTTCACATCATACCATGAATGCATAGAGGCTGGGTTTGTCCAATTCACTTCCCCCACCCCTTGTGTTCCAATGACATCAAAGCCAGAACGAAGGAAATATGCCATCCTCTTTCGTCTTGTTGTGGCATTTGTATTTGGTATCAGTCATGAGTGAAACTTACTTTTACCAATGACACATTATCACACTGATTTAAAATATTATCCTGATTTCATATTAAGGTCTGCCCATATCAGGTTGTGAGTATGTGATTCTCCCACTTGCCTTCTGCACCTGTCCTAGTATTCCTGCTGCAGGAACTCATGCCAGCTCACTATAATCAGACCGTTCAAGCCACAATAAATCCTAATGAAATATGCAAGGCGAATCTAACTGATCCCAGTGTACTGAAGAAATGAACACAAGACAGAAAGGCAGATAGAAAAGGATGTCATTCCCCCCCCCCCAACCACCCCTGTGACATTTTTATTTTATGGAACAGCTCACACAATAGCCCTTTGACAGAGCTCAGTGGAAGCAACCCTTCAGTATCTTCCAGAGAAGCCTACATTGGGAAATTGCTTGACTTAGTTTACAGAGATAGTACTGTGCTGCACTGGAAGCTACTGTAATGAAAGAAGTCACAAGCAATGAAGAAGTAGAAAGGGCAACAAATGTGGTTTTATTCCATGGGATTAATGATGCACTATAAAAGAGCTGATTTCCTCTGAAGGAAGTATGAATTAAGTCCGGTGCATTGAGCCCTATCTCCAAGATCCAGGATGCAGAGCAAAGCTTGCAGTCCAATGACAACACCACGGTTACTGGCAATCAAGGGCTGTTCCACACATTGCATGGCAGCAAATACATTACAATTATATGATTTTACCACTGAGTAGTATACTCAGTAGTGCGCTGCAGAAAATCATGGCTCTCTGACATACATGTGCTCCTGTGTGATACATTTGATCACAAAAAGTGGTTTTGTTGTGCAACAGCAAAAATCAACTTTAATTGCATGACCTGAATGCCCCAGGATGGAATTCAATCCCACCTACAAAATAATGACATCTGGAAGTGTCTGATAAATGCAACGATTGCTTGAGGTAACATTGTATATCCTCCCCACAAACAAACCAGAATGAATGCTAAATAAACAGCTGACGTCAAATAACCTCCCCACAAACTTTGAGCAGACAAATGAACATTAAACAGGTTGTCGGGAAGCAACTTTTACCTCTTTGAGTCCCAGCTGCTAATTGCAGTTTGGTCCATTAATTCAATTCCATTCGCTAGCAAAGGTTAATGTCTCTAACACAACCAGCTGCATGAAAAACAGGATAAGGATTCAAATGGAATGATTCTCTGAATTTAGTCTGAACCCACTGTGTGGGGCTATGGGCTAAGACCACCTCCACAGGGATGCAATCACATATTCATACAACCCCTGTTTGAAAATGTGTGTCACATTTCATGCAATTGTACCCACACATATGTCCATTTATGTTAAGTCAGGCCTGATCCTGAAAATACTTAGGCAAAGGATACTGTAGAGCTGGGAAAGGTGCAGAAAAGAGCAGCCAAAATGCTAGAAAGCTGTTTCTTTTTCATGAAAGCTGGCACTCTGGATTATTACTCATTTGAA
Source organism: Podarcis raffonei (assembly GCF_027172205.1). NCBI lineage: Eukaryota > Metazoa > Chordata > Lepidosauria > Squamata > Lacertidae > Podarcis > Podarcis raffonei. Next base: position 57,095,804 of record NC_070606.1, read on the forward strand.
GGGGGGCAACTGTGAGGGAGGAGGATTGCATAGGTATATAAAAATATGCATTGTGTGGAGAAAGTAGAGAGGAAGAGCAAAGTTTTTCTCCCTCTCTCATAATGCTAGGATCCAGGGTAATCCAATTAAGCTGAATGTTGGGAGAGTCAGACCAGGCAAAAGGAAGTACTTCTCCACACAGCACAGAGTTAAAACTATAGAATTTGCTACCATGGGGGTCAACCAATGTGAATGACTTTAGCAGGGGAGTAGACAAATCCATGAAGGATAAGGCTACTTGTCATGATGGCTGTACATTCACCACCTACAGTATCATAGAATTACAGAATCATACAATTGTGGAGTTGGAGGGGGCCCTGAGGGTCATCTAGCCTAACCCCCTGCAATGCAGGAATCTCAAATAAAGCCTCCATGACAGACAACCATCTGACCTCTACTATCAGAGATAATATGCCTCTGAATACCAGTTGCTGGGGTTCACAGGTGGGTAGAGTGCTGTTGCACTAATGTCCTGTTTGCAGTCCTCCCAAAGACTTCTGGTTGGTCACTGTGAGAAGAGAATGCTGAATTAGATAGGTCTTTAATCAGATCCAGCTTCTTATGCTACACCATGCAAGTCGACCCTTGTGCACATTGATTTGTTGCCTTGAGGTTTCATCTCAAAGAAGCTTCTAAGCAGCTTGTTATATAACGGGAGAGTCACTGCAGTGAACATTTAAATGTCAGTCCCCTAATCAGGTAGAATTTGTAATCCACACTGTGCTGGTATTAAATGGATTGATTCCTTCATTTTTACCCAAAAATGTCCCCTTTTTCCCTTGCAGTACCAGCTATTGTATAAAGGATGTTTAAATGAACTTCAATCCCGGGCATTGCTAGTGCGTTAGCTGAAATTACTGCTCCCAGCTGCAAAGCTTAAAAGCAATCAGAAACAATTTCATTAGTGTTCCATTAGAGATTAAACAGGTTGGTCTTTTTGCATTCAGGAAAACACTAGAGAGCTGCCCTGGGCAATGATGTGAGTATGTTGCAAATGATTATCTAAGCAATGAAGTCATATTTACAGCAAAAGGTTGCCAATAGCATCAGAAAGTGTTTGGCTTGTACAACAAGTACAGCTATTCACACATCCTGGTGCAAATTAAGGAAAGGTGGAACTGAAAGGGAGACAATTATGTCCAACAGGGGTGCAAAAGAAAAATTCTGTCAGCTACTGTGCTCTTTATGCAACCGGCAGTTCCCTAGAAAAAGCTTGTGGTTGAACCATATTGATAATCTGCTGCACGTGCAAATTTGGCACCACAGAGCAATAATAGAAATGAGACTTTTTAAAATCTGTGGTACCAGATTTGTGCACATTCCAGGCCAGTATCAGGAGGACACAAAAAGGTAAGAAGAATCCTGACACATTTTTTAAAAATTGAATTTCAAGTCACATAAAGAACTTTTAGGTAAGAAACAACTTACTACTACTACAATAAAGTAGTAGAAGGAGTAAATATGGTCTTTTATCATTAATTTGGTATTGTATTTTGAGAATTTTTTCCATCTGAAAAGGCCTACAATTTGAAAAGCACTGGGATTTTCTGGGCTTATAATAAATCTTCTTAAACCTTGTGTCAGATTCCATCATCGAATGAAAGGCGGGGGGTGGGGGGCAGAATGAGAAGGGAACCACCATCACAGGTAAATCTGAGGATTAGATCTCAAGATGCTGAGTGTTATTTCTATGGCCCAGGGAAAGTTACACTGTGAGCAAAACAAAGCAAGAAACATACTGTACATGATCAAAGCAGGATTTATGTTAAGCGATTTGGTAGCTCATTGGCTTCAATGAATAGTTGAGCAATATGCTTGTAAAAGCACCTGTACTGAATAGTACTGAGATAGCTGGAATCTCTAATTTCTCCCATATAATTGTTCCAGTCCAAGTCACTGCCACACCTTGTGGTGCTTACAAACCAAGGGCATTGGGCTATGATCACCTTGGATGATCCCTGCATAAGCATCTTAATTATTATTTTTATTATAACACCATCTATCAGAGTTTTAGGGAAGCCCAACCAGTGTGGCCACACTGGGTGCCGCAGTGCAGGGAGCACCACAACCATGCTGTAGAACAGCGTGCAAGGCATGGGGCATCAAATTTTAGTGTCGCACAGGGTGCGGCTGAAATTTGACACCATTGCCTCTATGTACATGGTGCTTTACAAAGAACAGGTTTGACAAATGCCCACTCCCAGGGTTTACTATCTTGAACAAACGCAGGAAAACATCAGAGAAAGATGGGGTGGAGGCAAGCAGACATGACTAGGTGATTATTTCAATTTCACATATCTTCTCCTAGTTAAAATACGGCATTTGGGACCAGGGGGATGTTCCAAAAGCTTCCTGGAAAATGTGACTTTTGCGGAAAGACTTGAAGGGAGTAAGGGAGGTACCCGAACAAAAGAAGTTCCAGGCATAAGGGGCAGCAAAGAACACAGTTACTCTCTAGTTGGGTGAGCAAAGGTCAAGATGTAAGAGTGCAGAGTTAAATTGGGGCAAGGCTTTGAAGGCAAGCCAGCGGAAGAGTTGAAGGTGAGATGTCACATGGTCAGAGAAATGAGAGAGATGGATAATATTAACAGAGTGCTGGAGGGACATGGCTGAACAAAGTGGAAATAATGGAAGATCAGAAAGAGGAAGACTGTAGCAGGCAAGAAGAGTTTTCACTGAGGAAGAGTTATATTTATGTAATGTTGTAATGTGAAAAGGAACACAAAGGAGGGGGAGGTAAAAAACATGAATCAATGAAAAAATACACAGCTTTGTGTGTGATCGATAAGGTGGATGGTGAAGCCGTCAGTGGATAAGAAGTGTAAACAAGGCATCTATTAATCAATGTTGCAATTTACTGTTGTTTTTACAGGATTTACCCTAGCCTCTCCTTTCACATCACGCAAAGGAATACAGCTGCAGCAATCTGCTCTGGAAAGCTGAAGCCATTGGTGTTTTGATCTCTCAAGACAGATCCATTAATTGTACTTTCCAAACATTTTTAAATATATGAGGAAGAGGTTAAGCATTATAATGAATTAGCACTGACATGCAAAACACAAGGACAGATAGATAGGCAGATCAGAGATAGGTACATTCAAAAGGATTTTTCCTGTGATCTCTCGAAATATAATAAAACCCTACTGGTATATTTGTGTTAACAGCAAAACAGTGGCTAGAACCAGATTTTGTTGCTTACTTCAATCCCATAACTCTCCTTACTGTTGAACTAAGAGCCAGGCCAACCAAAAGCACCTAAGCAACCTAATGTATACAGTTGTAAAATTTTCAGAGCAATTTCCTGCTTTCTGCTCCAGTCCACACTTATTGGCTTGATAACCGTCAAAGTCATAAAAAAGAGAGCAAGCATTACTTCTGGAGCGAATAGCCTTAACTGTGAATTAAAGGCCCTGTTTGCTCCTTTGAAAGTATTTTAAAGCCCAGGAGTTGTTTGCAATAGTTTTGGAAAGGGAAAACATATTCTGTTCTATGAAAATTAATTGTTATAAAATAAGATTATTACAAAAAGATACTATAATTATTTACTGAATTCCACAGACATCTTACACAGAAGAATTGCTTCAAGGGAACCTAAGTCAATATCTAATATATAACAAACTTTACAGCATAATAATAGAAAGAAGGAAAAAAAATTAACCATGCCAAGCAGAACATCCAACAAAACTATCTATAACAAAGATAAATAAAATATTGCCAGCACACATATACAAAAACTCTGAGAACAAATGCTCATCAGAAATAATAGCTCATCGAAACCATGAAATGCCTGGGATTAGACAGATAAAGTGTATATGCAATTTAAAATACTTTTTAAATTACAGGGGTCTGCTACTATCATGTGTAGTTTGGACCTAGCTGGGTGGGTTGGGCTGGGTGGGTAGGTGTGGGTGTGAAGGAGGGGCTGAATCTTCTCTCATCTCTCCCATTTTCTTCTGCCACCTCTTCCCCATCACCTCTCTCCGCCAAGTTCACCTCTGATACTGGGCCTGACTTGAAGAAAAGCACCTGAAGCAGGTAAAAGCAAGAGGCATCTCCAGCCCATTCAGCTCTTTGAACTTTTCAATTGCATGCATACACACACTCTCTTTACACTTGAACAGGCAGGCTCACACTCAAAGGAGTTGGTTTACCTCTGGCTCATGTAGTCAGGGAATTAGTCAGAATACAAACTGAGTGATCAAATCAACAAAAGGAGAACCTGAGCTGAGCACCCCAAATTAAAGCAAATAAGGCCATCTGTTTTCCTTCCAAAACAAGGTAGTCATAGCAAATGCTCACTGCAACTCCATTACCCACAGCATCCATTATCTTCATCAAACTAAGGGTCACGCTGACACTACATTGCAGAACCATGGAAATGGGCTAGAACAGCTTGTTGTTGTTGTTGTTGTTGTTGTTGTTTTAAACAACTGCCTCAAATCGATTTATGCATAGGATAATTAAAAACAGTAAAGCCCACAAAAAAGCAAATACATTTAAAACAAGACTAAAAGCCTAACAAAGTACTCATGGTAAAAACTCATTTATCCAGAAGGGAAACACTGTCAGAACAAAACAACAAAAAGTCTTCAATTGTTTCCAGAAAGTGCAGATAGTGGACACCTGTCATATCTTGACAGGAATGAAATTCCACAGAACAGGGGCAGCCACACTAAAAACCCTGCTCCAAGTTATTGTAGAATGGGCTTCTGAGATCACCAACTGGGTGACGAATACAGCCCCACCCAAGAAGCACATTGCTAAATTATTTTTAATGTGTGGATGGAAATTACATTATTATTTTCTTTTTACACACTCCTATCTTTTTACAGAGCTGAAATTACCTAGCTCCAAGAGTAGCTTGTGATCCGGAACATTCTTAGTTCAAATCTCACCTCAGCCATGAATCACTAGGTGGTAAATGGCAAGCTATAATTGCTTCAGCCTCAGACCCCCACTATTGAGTTTTCATACAGGCTTGTAGGATTACTGAGAAAATGTGTATGAAGCGCTCTGAACACCTGTAACATGGATACTGAGCACTATACAAGGCTAGCTCCAGGTTTGAGGGGGCCCCTCAAAAAGTATACTCAGCAGGTCTAGTTGGCAGCTCAGCAAATTGGCAGCAGTGGGAGGCAGGGGTATTGCTGCCATTTTATTAACCCACAATGAGAGTCTGAGCCGCCATTTAAATACACCACAATGTCCCAGAGAACTTCTGCTGGCTATAGCCTCTCTCTGTAAAGTTTGAAATAAAAAAGGACGGTAAGAAACTTTCCCTTGCCTTTATACTTTCCTGGGCACCCAGCCATGAGCCGCTGACAGCACCCTGACACTGAAAAACCCCTGTGTTGCAAAAACAGACTAACTATAAACAATCACAGGCAACACGCAGCTAATAATGTTTTAACCAAATAATTGTAACATGTATTATTTCACAATTCTTAAACAAAATATATAATGGAGTCACAGAGGCAAACAAGCTTTTCAACAGTCATAATCCTGTAACCGTGCAATAATGGAAGCTCCAAGCGTAGCAATTCTAAACAGAAAGTATGTAATAGAATCACAGATAATGAAAGTCTATCACTTGCATGCCCAACATAAGGCAATATAGTCCATAACGTAGAGAACAGAACAGTTATTCCGGATGACAAACTGTTTTGATAGTAACTCTTCATCAGCAATTAAATGGTCCTAACAGGTACATCAAGTAGCATAGTATCAGCACTCACTAAGAAGTGAGAAGATGGCTGCAGGGGTCTGCCTCACCAGTGTGTTCCCCACAGGTAATGCACTAGCAAAGCAAACCACAGCAGGGTTGATCTCTCCACTCACCAGGTAGTGAGTAGAAAATGCAATCCTGAAAGCTGCAGGGATGTGCTTCACCAGCGAAGTAGCATCTAGCAAGATTGAACCCCACCACCCCACCTATAAGCTGATGTCACCCAGTGAGAGCTGGGCATGGTTTGGGGAAAATGGCCTTGTGGTCCAGCAGTGACAGCCGGTGGGGAAAGTAAAAATGTATACATATAAGCTGAGTTGGAAAACAAGGTAGCCTACTGGAAAAGCAAAAAAAGCTTGAAAGGTTTGAGGTCAGAAACCTGAAGAGAAGAACAGCTACAAGAGTGAAAAGGGGCTGGAACACTTTAAGGGAGCTGGAGTGTGTCAGAGAGCATGGATGCATAGGAAGCTAAGAGACAGACAAAAAAGGAACCATAAACTGAACTGGGGGATGCAGATTGGCAAGTATTGACTTAGATAAGGAAACAGTTTAGAATAGGTAAAGCTAGGTGCATTTATCTCTGCTTATTTTTAATATGCTCTTATGGATAACTGCTCAAAATGTAAAATTACCTTTTTCTAAAATCATTTTCTCAAAAAAACTGTTTAAATTGTTACTTACTAAAACATTTAGATTAAAGCATAGTTTGTTTTGGGAGGGATATGGTTTGAGGTCTTCTAAGTAGGCTTAACCACTTAAAAGTCCAGAGTTTAGTGGAGGCAGCCAGAAAAAAATAGAGATATCCACTTGGTGGCAGCAGTAAAGTTAAAAAGAAGGAGGAACTGATTTGCTTGCCTTCCTTCCCTTTCACAATGGGCTACACCCTGTCACACTCCTCTTCAGACCTATAATATCACCAGTCTTCATATATTTACTTTAATCTATAACCCATCCCAACCCCAAGGTCAAGGCATGGTATTGCAACTGGAAACAAGTGTATAATATGTCGATTAAAAGCAGCTTAAAATACTAAAGTGTCCCCACCTCCTGTCAACTTAATGCTAGCTGTCAGAGGCCTGTCTAAACAGAAATAATTAAGAACATTTCCATGAGATGCACAGCAATTAAGAGCATTACTTGTGAACTCTGGAAAGAAGTAAACAGGCAAAGTCTGTGGTGCTTTTCCCTGAGCAATTAACAGCGAAACATCATCTCTGCAAAGAAGTATCACTAAAAGAGAGGGTATATATATTTTTATATCTACAATAATTACCATATGCCTTTCCAGCTCAGTACTGAGCACCCAAGGAGGCATCTAATCAAAGTCTTTAAACCATCAAGTTGAAAACAGAACTAAAAACTAATTTCAGCTGTGACATAAAAAACATAGAATGGCTGCATTTCAACAAACCCCACCAGGGCCTTCCAAAAATGAAGCGTTCAAATGATAGCAAACTCCATGTAGCAGGGATGCTCAGCAGCTGTCTTCCTTGAAGCAAGGGAGTTCCACAAAAGAGCACCATAATTGGGGGGGGGGCCTTCCTCGCACCCAATTTGGGCCAAAGTAGACTTGTGTGTTTAGCTTATGAAACACAGGCTTGCTAGGGAGGGGCTACTTTTTATATCAAAATGAGCACAAGGAGAAGAGAGTGTGATCCAGCCCCTCTTCCTCCACCTTACCTTGCTGTGCTCAGCTGCTTTCCTCTCAGCCCTCTTCCCTTCTCCTATGGGAAGTAGCCTAGAGGAAAGCATCTTAAAGTGCCCCCGCCCCCAGCATGGTGAACAGCACAGAGGTGGGGAGGAGAAGTCAACAACAACTCCAGCTGTATGAAATGACATGGAACTTATGCCATACCCAATGCATTTTTGGGGGGGGGTATTTCCTGGGGGCAGGTCCATGCAGAGGGAGGGGCAGCCAAGTGCACTTGCCCCAGGCCTTGGAGGGCTAAGGTGGGCGGGGTGCCCTGCCAGGGACTGGCTGGTTTTTGTGTGAGTTTATAACCTTCTTCTAACAAGACTCCCACCCTGGGCCTCAGACAAGCTCTGCACAGATCTGCCTGGGGATAGATAGATAGACAGATAGATAGATAGATAGATAGATGGTAGATAGATTTAGCAGCAACACATTTTTATACTGTTCCACTCATTTGCTGTGAACTTCTGCTAAAAAACTTGCACCTAAGTGTGTTAGTCCTGGAATAAGCATCATTTCAAGTACCTCAAGTTTCCCCTCTCTTTCCACACTCCCCCCCCCGCCCACCACTCCTTTAATTTTTCTTGATTTGAACCTGGAAGCAAAACTGAAATCTAGTGGAATTGCTGGAGGACAAGGAGAATATGACACCTAAACACATGCATAAAAGCTAGTCACATGCTCTCCAGCATCTGCATATAAGGAGCCCCATCCTATACGTTGCCATCACTTTTGTGACACAAGCAGAAAGGCCTGGCTGTGCAAAATCAAACCTAGTCAAGCAAGTGGAGTGGCTGGAAACAAGGACGAAGGAAACAAATTCATATCTCAAGGATACCAAGCTACAGGCAGATTTAAATAGGAATAGGCAATCATTGTAAATACATGACCTCAGGGCTCTGTCACGTGATTCCGAAAATCCTACAATGGCTTTAGTTCATTGAATAAAAAAAAAAAACTTTTTAAAAGACATGTTTCCCAGCCCTCTTTTACCAAATCATAACCTCTGCAGCTATAAAAAGATCCCGTCCTTGAGTCTGGCTGTTTTTACAATTTGCTTCCATGTTTATGATGGTCACTCATTGAACTGATAGGAAACGTTACCAAGGAGATCATTTTGCATCCCACATGGTGTTGCTAAAGCAACATGACTAAATTAGGCACCAAGTCTCCATGTACTGTATTTGAACTGATAAGAAAATTAAACTGTCACAGCATTAAACTCTACTGGATGTGTCTATTTGCCAAATGCTCCAAGATTGCTGAACAGAAATGGGCCTAGTTTTTTTCTCCATGTGCATCTCATTATCTCTGATTGGAACATAAACAGAGACATCCCAATTCATAAACCAGGTTCAAGCTTGCTTCTTCAGATACACATCCCTTGAGCATCTCGCTAGATTTTGCTTCTCTTGGCTTCATTCATAATTCACAGTTTTTAAACTATTACACAGGTCATCAACTTTTGGGGGCGTGTAAGTACATTTGGATTTTTGAGTGAATGTCATGGGTGCCCCCCAAGCTAATTCCAGCAAAATTAATTTGAGCCTTGAAAAGCACAGAGTTGACACTCAGAGGTAGTGGGAAATACACTCTTCCAAATTTCTCCTTCAGGTCTTTGTACTTTTCAAGAGAGAAAAAAGGTTCCAAGAATCATAGAATAGAGTGGGGGCTCAGAGGCTTCATGGGCACTAGGGGAAGACCACAGGGAAATTATTCCAGCCACGGACACTACAATGGTGACCCCTGAACTTTGTTGCAATCTCATTCTTTGATTTTGGTATTTAAGTTATTGCCTGCTGCAGTCTGTTGGGCAGTGCATGGTGCAATTATTGACCACTACCAAGCTGTAGCCAAGGAGGAGGAAGGTCCCATGCACTCGCTGACCACCACCAACACTGAGCGGTGAGTGATGAGTGGAAGATGACTTGGTTCACACCATGCAAGTGATGCCATCCTGTTTCTATGCAGAGTCCTTCAGCAACCTGCTCTAGCAAAAAGTCAGTATTTTGTCAGCTTGCGGTTTGTCTGGATTTCATCTACAGTTCCAGCTGCCACAGCTGAGTGCCAGACTAGGATTGAGGAGACCCGGGTTTAAAAAACCCTCTCAGCCATGAAGTTTGCTGGGTGACTTTGGACCCATCACTATTCCTCAGACTAATCCACCTCACAAGACTGTTGTGAATATAACGTGTGTGAGTGGGAGAACCACATGCACTACTTTGAGCAGCTTAAAGGTAAAGGTAAAGGGACCCCTGACCATTAGGTCCAGTCATGACCGACTCTGGGGTTGCACGCTCATCTCGCTCTATAGGCCGAGGGAGCCAGTGTTTGTCTGCAGACAGCTTCCAGGTCATGTGGCCAGCATGACTAAGCCGCTTCTGGTGAACCAGAGCAGCACACGGAAACACCATTTACCTTCCCGACGGAGTGGTACCTATTTATCTACTTGCACTTTGATGTGCTTTCAAACTGCTAGGTTGGCAGGAGCAGGGACCGAGTAACGGGAGCTCACCCCGTCACGGGGATTCAAACCGCCGACCTTCTGATTGGCAAGTCCTAGGCTCTGTGGTTTAACCCACAGCGCCACCCACGTCCCTTGAGCAGCTTAGTGGAATATAAATTAAATAAATAAACAAACTAGGCCTCTTAAGCAAATATTAGGCACAAAATGGATCAAGTCTCCTAAACACTAGTATTTCTATTTAGCAAAACAGGAAATAACCATGCATTTAAAAGCCTCAAGCTATTCTGGCCATTAACTAATTTACTATGGTAGAGTTTGCCCATCTGATGCATAGGATCCCAGGTCACCCCATCCAGGTCACTTTTAGAAACACAGATTGCTGGAAAACTAGTCCTACTATGTCACAAGACACCCCCCCCCATTGATTTGATTTTTGAGTTATTTCGCCTTATACTTATCCCAAGACAGCTCAAGCTTAACACAATTTAATTATATTAGGTCAGCTCATACAAGGACAGTTAATCTTTGGCACCCACTAGTAAAACTACCCAGCCATCAGAAGTGCATACAAAGGCCTCTTCAGAACAGTGTCAACAGCCTATAATATGCTTTCTGTTCATCAGCTTTGTTTTGCTTAACATTAATTAATGCTTCGGATCCTTGATATTGCAAAATGCATAAATACCATATAAAGTCTATAAGTAGGCTTGGTCTCTTGTAAACTCAATATATATATGTAGCACCTCTAGGGGCAACTAACAATGTCAAGAGGCATTTTAGCAGGAAAATAACAAAGGAAGAAATTGAGGGTTTTTGCAGGTTTTTTAAGTTCTGTGGATTCCCATAGCTGATTTTGTAAAAAACAAAAAAACATGAATAGTTGTAAGCACATGCTTAACACGTAGTCTGTCCCTTTGGTACATCAGAAGACTCAGGTCTAAAACCAAGTTACTACAGATTGCTCTGCTGCAGATAGGAATGGATTTACCAGTAGTCACTGCAAAACACATGGAGAACAGGAATGTCCCGTTTCTCTGCCACAGCTCCTGTGCCTTCATCAGCTACATGACAAGCAGAAAATCAACATGTGAATCTTCTCTTGGTTTGGAGATGCAGGAGAAGGGGGAGAATGCTTTTAAAGAATTTTGACAAAGGAAGTTCTCATGTGCAGATTCCATTGGTATGGAAAATATTTTGTGCATACCAGATTCATTTCAATAGTAGTATAAAAGTTGCCAATAGATTGTGCCTTCTTTCATCTTCTTGCAAATAATGAGTAGAAAAGGATGTTTCCCCCCCTTTTAATCTCTAGTCTTCAGCCACCCCCTTTAGCTTCCCAAGGGAAAAAAGATCAAAGGTGACTATCATCTCAGAAATGTTGATGATGTCACCCAACTCCTGGAAAACATCTTAAGAAAGCTCATTAGTTCCATTCCATTTAATATTCACTTTGCTTAGATCCTCTTTACTGTATTCTTCATCTATAGCAGGAGATTTTTATTAGCCTGAACTATATAAGAAGCTGCAGACATTACGCAACGATACCCATTATAGCATTTTATCATCCAGGTGATGCTTTGTATCAACATCACCTAAAGATCTTGTGAGGCCTCTGGAACAGTGGAAAAATGAGTACCTCCCAAGGCCCTGGACACTCCTCTTGCATTTTGGAATATGTCTCAACAACACAATTGTTCATTTCATTTTGTATAAAAATACATCAAAATAATGCATCAGATTTCTAACTCTTTCAGAATCCCCACAAGGCAGTTTACAGGGAGGAAATAAAAACACACAGAAACTTCATAAAAATACTAATTACAATTTCAAAAAAGCCCCACCAACTTCAAAGCCAGCAGAAACTAACACTTTTTCCCCAAGCATAACCCATTAACCAAATGCAGGCAGAAATTAAAAGATCTTAAAAGTTCTCTCAAAACCAAGAGTGATTTTCATGGTGGGAGGGGAGGACCTCCAAATAAAAGGAAGCTTAAAGCAAACTCTGGTTCATTAAACAAGGCAGCATAATAATGCAAGGTTTAAAATTGTCATGTTTAGAAATGGGTCAGAGTTTTTCCTTATATAATTATATCTGGTTTATACGTAACAAGTCAGGATCCACTGAAAGTAAAATTAAACTCTATCAAAGCCCTCTTCCTAGCTAAAAGAGGAGGGTGTAAGGGGAAGCTGATAGCAGCCCCTTCCTACCTGTGGCTGTAATGCTAAACCATGGTTCAGCATTATGTGTGAACCAGACCATGGTTTTCTATTTTGTTAACAAGCTATGGTTTGAACAAACTATCCTGTATTTGGACAATGTAGAAAGAGAAGTTTGTTCCAAATCTCAAAAAGGAAATGTTAAACTTCCTTGCCCGGTGTGGGAAAGGGAGTGTGAACATAAGCCCAAGGCTCATGACGTTCTTGTACCAAAAAAAGTTTTTAACTATTTAGGTCATATAGGTGTATATTTTCATATAGATGCATGTGCTAGGTTTAGACAGGACTTCCTACTATGTGTACACATTGTGGCAAACATTATTCTTGCCCTGAAAATACATGTTGCCTGGTGGCAACCATTTTAAATCCAGGGTTTGTTTTGGAAGCCACAGCCACACAGCTCCAAACTGACCTTGTTTAGACATAATGGCAAACTATGTCAAATTTGTCTGCATATACAGTGATGTTGGTACCCTGTGAAGTGGCCTTAGCTCAGTTCAGATTCAGTTGATGGTGACTAACAGGTCTCAGATATCTTCGCAGAAAGGAAATTACTTCTGCTTGTATCTGGATATTAAAAATATCTCATTACATGACTCCACTCTGTGCCTCTGGCATCATTAAATGCTCACTATGCTGTGAGAAAATGTTGCTGTTGCTAGACTGTAAATTAGCACCAATTTTTTCTCTCTACTGCCACAGGGCCTTATCTCAAATGTGTCATGAATCTCATCTCATGTTTAGCATGTATCTCTACTCTTTTCCTCCCAATGATGTTTTACACACTTGAATGCTGCCTTCTTATGAATTACAAGGCGACCAAATAGTGACACACTAGAAGACGCAAGCTAAGGAAAGCAAGCATTATAAATATAGCTGAAAGCTATACTGAACTGTTTTTTCCTTATAACCCTCTTGTAATATTCCAGGTTGGAAGCTTAGATAACAAGGCTATTTTTAGCCCTCTAGGCTGACTGCCTATGTAGCATAAAAGCAAAAATACATACAAAAAATTCCTTCTGTATCACAAAACCCTTTTGTTTCCAGACATTTTCCCCTTGGGAGCACTCTATCAATAATTTATACATTATTAATATTTCTACACTAGAGTTTTCTTTAAAGTGCTCCTCATGGCTACATTTCAATACCTCTATATGTGCAACATTCTAACCTTTTAAAGCAGGGAAGATGAACCACCAGCTTGCAGGCCAGATCCTGCCCCTAATATGACCCACCACGCACTGCCTAATTTTGTCAGAAGTTATATTAAAGAAGCAAGTGTATGCTACACAAATGGGTATCTATTTGATTATATCTGAAAGATCTATAGTACAATCTGTTTTGCCATATGTACATGCAATGTTTTTTTTCTGAGGGGACACAGGGGTACACATACTACTAAACATTTTGTGAATCTAAGTTTGGCTTCAATGGGGGGGCAGTATTTCAATATGAGTAGGAAAATAAGAGTACCCCTAAACATTTTTTTAAGGAAAAAAAAGCTCTGTGTACATGTATCATATACACACCAAGAAACTATGGCCAATCATAGCTTCTTCCCAGGTGACAACAAAGTGAAGTGCACTTGTGGTATCCACTTATTCTGTATCATGTAAAGAACAGAACCTTAGAACCAGGGTTTGGCAAGACTGTCCCACCCTGAAGGAGGAGATAACATGGGAGGGATTTATAATCTTAGGAGTATGCCGAAGGAGGTGAAGAAAATGAGATATACCCACTAGTTGTTTCTTATGGTTGTATTTCAAATTCAATGTGCAGGAATGCTTTTAAAAGAATGAACAGTGACAGCAGAATAACAGGGAGAGGTGACCATTTGGAGACATTTTCTTATTTAAAACTGCTTGCATTTCATACTGTAAAACTGCTTTGAGGGGATTTTTCCACAATCAAGTGGTATATAAATTTTATGACAGAAATAAATAAATAAATAAATACAGCCTTTTTTCTCTCACATTATCTATCACTTAAGTAAATTTACATGTTGTTCACACTATGAACCTGGGAGAAAATGGTATGCAGTGCTTGCTCCAAGTGTCCTTGCTTTTCTTCAAAGAGGAAGTGTTTAAACACTTTACATGGAAAGAAAGACAAAGCAACTTTGTAGAATATATTTTAAAAATAGAATGGCAACAGACAGTTAAATACAAGCAAACAGCTTAAAACATAAGATCATTTAGAGCACATGGGAAACTTTTACTTGTGGCATCATATCCTACAGCAGGCATAGGCAAACTCAGCCCTCCAGATGTTTTCGGACTACAGCTCCCATCATCCCTGACCACTGGTCCTGTTAGCTAGGGATCATGGGAGTTGTAGTCCCAAAACATCTGGAGGGCTGAGTTTGCCTATGCCTGTCCTACAGAATATCACAGGGCAGTCATCCCAAAACAGTCATTTTCTGCCATCGCCCCTGCAGTGTTGAATGTTCTTCCCTCTGCCATGTATGAAACATCATCTGTTACTTGCTTCAAAAGTGACACAACCTTTTTGCCCAGGCTTTTTCCAATATTGGAGCCTGTTATATCTGAATTTCTGTTTTTACCTGTCGTTTTTTATCTGTTTTTATAATGCTGCTTTTATTATATACAGTTGATTGTTAGTTTATACCACTTAGGGATTTTAAAATATCAAGTGGTTTAGAAATGCTTTTAAATAAAGAAATCAAATAAATCAAAATAATAGAAATACAGTTAAATGTGACACTGAACAGCTACTATTTAAGAAGGAGGTTGGAATTTATCTTCAGATGATGAAGGCTGGTGAACACATCACATAAGCTCTGCTTCTTTGGGGCTCAGTTCAGCTCTCAGAATCCTATCTCCTAGCTTGTTAAGACACTAATACTAATATCTGTGTCAGGAGAAGGGTGTTGATGATAAGTGACCAAGCATAAAGCAAGGTATGTTTTCAGTTCAAGGGAAATTAAGCAGAGCTTACACCCATCAGAGGATAAAAGCTGATCAGGAAGGTTTTGAAATCATGTGTTGACATATGAAAAGTCAATGTAAATTAAAAAAGGACTGAGCATAATCTGATTAGACTTGTTTCATCTGGGCTGGAGGGTGAGACCTACAGTGTTTAAAGGGGCAAAATGCAGAAAGGAATCCAGAAAAAAAAAACCCCGTCATTTTCACATTGTGTGCCTAGTTCTCAACACCTGTATTTTAATGTGAGGGACAGGATCCCCCTTCCAATTCTGCACATACTTTCCTTTTCGAAAGAGTTCCTAAGTACTCCTAAGCTGCTCTTTGGAGTACTGTGCATAATGCAAATAATTACATGAGTAGGAGGGTAGTCCTGAGACTTCAAACAAAGGCCATCACATACGTGAATCAATCCTTGGCACCTAGCATGAAAAGAAAAATAATAACCTTCCCCTTAGCTTTCCAAAGAGCTGGTATTGTCTACCCCAAAAACAGTTCATTAGCTCTCAAGCTTGAAGACATTTGACTTAAAAGTCCTGAATATATAGATGTCTCTTATTCAGGAAAATAGGTATTAGCAAGAAGGGCTTCTGTTATGTTAGGCTGCAATTCCTCCATCCTCACTAGCCTTCATGACTACAAAACAAAAAGATGTCCAGGAGTACCTGCTGAAGCAGGACTGCAGTACCTGTGCCCATCCAGATGTGGCTGGACTATAACTCTCATCATCCCCTGACCACTGGTTATGCTGGCTAGGGGTAAAGGCCATCCAAAAGGAAATCCAACATCTGGAGAGCAACAGGTTTCTCACCCTGTACTAAAGGGCTTCCAGCACCAGGGAGCTTATCTTCTATATTCAGGTCTCCCCAGACTGTGCATGACTGAAACACATTATAAACCTGGCTAAGATTCTTGTCCCAGTTTCTGGGAGAATGAATTATCCAGCCTTTTGCTTTCACCACTCAAATATTGACTTACAAATATAGCCTTTCCTGTGTTGGGTTGGTTTAATAACAGCTTCAATCTCTTTCTGAATAACCTTTTGCCCGGCTCAATCACTACCTACTACCAGGGCTTTTAGGGAAGCAGAAGAAAGGGAACAAGAAAGTAGAGTAAATAAAAGCAGCGTAATTAGGAGAGCTGAGAAACAGAGGCAGTTTTAGGGAGAGCCCTTAAAAGATAAAGAGCAGAGCACGGTAGTGCAAGAGCAAAAAAAACAAAGGGAGGAAAAAAAGGGGGGAAAGTAATAACAACTTAAAGGGGGCTTTTCTGTGGACAGAGCTGGTGGTGGTAACAAGTAGGATGCCTGAATAGAAAACAAAGCTACAGATTGAGGGTGGAAATAAATTACTGAGAGGTGGAAACAAGCAATACTGTAGATCACTGAAGCAGGTGTAAAAAGAAAAGTAAATTACATGTTGCACATTCCCAGCCCTTTGTTTGGAATTAGCTGATTAATAACCATGGAAACTGCCATAATGGAAAATGAGGGAACTCAAGGAGAATCCTGAATCCACCAGAGGCAGCCTTGGGATCTACAGTATAGCACCTGGTACCTGCTACCTGTTAACGAAGAGGGAGGGTGTATAGAAGGAAAATATATTTGCCATGTCATCATCAGGAACCAGAAATCTCTTCCTGGTACCTACATTTGTGAACATGCATGAAGAAGAAACTCTGTCTCTTCTTTGAGTTCTCTGCACCTCACAGAGAACTCAGTAGGGTTTCTTGCTTTGTGTGGGGTGGCAAAGAAAGATGCTGCCCAAGCCCCAAAGTCCTCTGTTGAGTACAGGAGCACTAAGAAGCTGCCAGAATCTATTTTGCCACTTCCAAGTTAATCCAAAACACAGTATGAGGTCAATGAATTTCTTTCCTAGGTGGGAGTGCTGTACTTGGACCTTGAGTGCTAGGGATCTAGCCTGTACTCAGTCACAGTAGGAGACCCCAAGCAAGTCCACTTCTGGAACTTGCTGATAATAGTAAAGACAATCAAGTTAAAGGCTACATCTTTGGGTGTCAATTCTGCGCAGCTGGCTGGAATCTAGGTTGCATACACAGCATACATTTAAAGCACAGCCAAAGAATCCTGGAAACTAATTTGTTAAGAGTGTTGGGATTGTAACTCTGTGAATTCTTTTGGAGCAGGGAAGAGGATGTGCTTAAATGAATGGTGGGTATACAGACTAAGTCTCAGTAGACTTGGTGAGATTTACAAATGCACATAGCATTGGGCTGGCAGAGGGAAGTATTATTTAAGTAGCTACATCTAATTGTAATTATTCTTGATTCAGTATTCCTCCTACATTTTAATTCGTGTCACCAGCCTTTCTGCTCTCCCTTTTTTTCATTTAGTCTTATCAAGTCACAGGAAAATAGCCAAGACCAGGATATTAGTTTCAGTCAACGGTTTCCAATCTATCACAAGACTTACTTCAGAGTTCTTCTGATTATTATCTCCAATGTCGGAGACTCCGATTAAACATATCAGAATTTCAGGCTTTGTTATGGAGCATGGGGCTATCCCACAGCACAGTATTGTGAAGGCCTGAAAAAGTAGCATTGTTCAATAATTAGAGGAAAGAATTAAGAGTTCAGAGATGCACCATTTGGTTGCCTACATCCTAACTAAATTTCAAATGAAGCAGTGTATTTAAAAGCATTTGTGGAGTCTGTTATTTATACATATAAAACTCCCTAATACCCAGATACATCGGTGCTCCTGGAAAATGAGCAAATGTGGTCCAAAAAGCCTCCCTTCACCACAGAGGTAGCATGAGCTAGGCAGTCTGATCTGTCATTCAGAGCAGAGGCCTTATACTACTTCCAGCCCTCCTGGATCATAGAAGTGTTCAGTGTAGAATCACACTGTATTAAGAGAGCCACAGTGAGTGTCTTATTAGGAAAAAACAGTGCGATGCCCACTAGAATTGGACACAATTGGTGATTTAGTGTTCAAGGTCAACTGAGTCTTTAGATTAGAAGCTGCAGGATGGGGGAAATCCCTAAACTTCCCAAGAGATGCTTCTGAAGTCCACCTTGCTTGGCCTGTGTTGTGCTACTCCTAAACTGTTAAAACAATACCTGGGGATATCTGGCTAAGAGATAGAGTCAGAGAAGCCCTTTCTTCCAGATTCTCAAAGATCAGAAATGTTTGGAGTTTTTCCACTCTAAATACACTTTGTTTGGTAGTTAATACAAATAATACAAGAGGTTGGCAGAGATATGCTTGTTCTCTATAGTTCTGTTGGCAGTGTTTCCATCCATCTCACAAAAATACATCACCCAATGAACATAACCTCTGCCACAGTATTAAGAGAAACACTGTAGTTACATAATTCTGGTTATTCAAACTTTCAGATCAAGTCGTTCAGAAGAAGCTTAGCTGGCAAATTGAGAACAGATTGAAAAGAGAGACCATATGTTTTTTACACCATCCCATGTGCCCAAGGGACAGTGAGCCACTTAGTATTGCTCTATTTAAAAACACTGAGATAAGAAAATTGTACATGCATACATACATAAATACATAGAAAGAGCTTTAGTCTATTATTTAATAAATTGCTAGCATTTCCAGCTTCTCCTGATTTAATTGGTCTCCCCCTGAAAAAAAGGAGGAGAACAAGCATGTTTATGAAATCAAGGTTCCGGAGAGATAATCCTAGCATCCAAAACCTTTGATTTTAAAAACAACTAAATTCACTCATGCACCCAAAAGCAGGAAAATAGTAAGTTAAGGCACCCACCTTAACCTCTGCATCATTTAAGCAGTAAATATATTGGAACAGGCTCCCATATTGTGTTTGCTTGCAACTGAAACAATAAAACTGCTAGCACATTTGCAAAGCTAAGCAGCATCCAGTATGGTTTCAAATTCGATGGGGAACTGCATGTTGAGATTCTTGCATTGCATAGGGTGGGATTA
Source organism: Podarcis raffonei (assembly GCF_027172205.1). Taxonomy (NCBI): domain Eukaryota; kingdom Metazoa; phylum Chordata; class Lepidosauria; order Squamata; family Lacertidae; genus Podarcis; species Podarcis raffonei. Next base: position 57,114,812 of record NC_070606.1, read on the forward strand.
GATTACCCTCAAGATCCTTTCCAACTCTACAATTCTATGATTCTATGAAGATACATCTACACTTTACCTTGATCATTTAGCCCCAATGTTCTCTTTTTGCAACTAGAGGAGAACACTAGTGCTCAGTGCTAAATGGGTTTATTTGTTCTATAAAAACTAGTTTATAAATTAAAAACTTTTAATTCTGACAACTTACTCCCTGCAAGCCTTATCTTAATAAGCTGTTGATGGGAATCCTGAACATGTTTAAACAGAAGGAAAGCAAGCAAAGTTGTTAATTGGGTATTATCAGGATTTGAGATTTGTACATTTACTCTGGTCTGTTTATAAAGGCTAAAAACTTTTAATTCCGATAACCAGCCAGTTGTATAGTTTATCTCAAGCTGCAGAGTCCAACACTGTAGTATGTTTGAACAAAAGTAAAACAAAGTTACTGTTCGAGCAGTTCAGACAGCAAATATGAAGAGCTGTTCTACTTGTAAAATCCAAATATGTAATACATTCATTTTGAACAAAGACAACCTTTATTAGAGGCAAATCTTATGCATGTTTACTCATATATTTGGGACTTCCCCCCTTTCTGTTGATGACTTATGTATCACCTCCTGATGTAGAAACAGTTGTCTAATTGCCTGTTGATCCCTGCTTTCTCTTATCCCCATCCTGTATTTTTTCCCTTCTTCCTCACATTTTTACAAAATGAATGATAGTGTCGCTCTTCCAAAGGTCTCTGAGTGACTTTCATTTAAAAACATAAACACAGATACATTGTACCATCAAAAGAGCCCCTGCCATTCATTAATATATCTGTATCTAGCTTTCTATATGGGAGAATAGCACACACTCCCAGTCTTAGAAACTCAGATATATAAGCTACTGTATTTTCGCTCTATAGGACGCACTTTTTCCCTTCTAAAAAGTAAGGGAAAATGTGTGTGCGTCTTATGGAGCGAATGCAGGCTGCGCAGGTAAGCCCAAAGCCAGAACAGGGAGACGGAGCGCTGCGCAGTGCTCCGTCTCACTGTTCTAGCTTGGGGTTAGCTGTGCAAAGCCTCTGCAGGGCAGCGGGGTGAAGGCACCCCGCTGCCCTGCGGAGGCTTCAAAGGCTGTCCTCGAAACCAGAACAGCAAGATGGAGCGCTGCGCAGAGCTCCATCTCGCTGTTCTAGCTTGGGGATGGCTGCGCAAAGCCTCCGCAGGGCAGCGGGGTGAAGGCACCCCACTGCCCTGCGGAGGCTTCCCAGGCTGTCTCCGAAGCCAGAACAGCAAGAGGCTATCCCAGAAGCTAGATCCCTCTTGCTGTTCTGGCTTCTGGGGTTCAGAATTTTTTTCTTCTTGCTTCCTCCACCCCAAACTAGGTGCAACTTATCGTCTGGTGTGTCCTATAGAGCGAAAAATACGGTACTTGCCAAATGGCACCTTAAACATAGGCTATGGTCACCACAATGGAATGTCTAGGCACCATTTTTTATATACACTACTTTTAACAGAGTAGAATTGCAGGCAAAGAGAGGGGGAACCAAAACAAAAGAAAAACAAAAAAAAACCACCCCTAAGTAGATTAATATATGTATCACTCTAGCATTTCTTCTTATCCCTTGGAATTTGATGGCTCAGACATCACTGCACATTTGAGCCAAAGCTGGTTTCCATAACTCAGCCTGCCTCATAGCTAGGCCTGGAGTGATTCAGGTTTTGGTAGATATAGTCAGCCTTCTCCTTCAGGATACTCAATTACTGGTTTATCTAGCATAAACTGATTCTGTTATTCTGTACCAGAGCTTGCAGGTGCTAGAGAAAGAATTTTTAAAAGGGAAATGAGAGGTCTTGCTCCAGGTTTAAGAGGGTCCTCAGCAGTGCCTTCCAACAGCTCCCCTCCTACTTTTGTGGGTCCCACATGCTTATCTGGTACTAGTAGCAATAGACAGGTGTAGCAGCAACCAAAGTGCTTTGATCACCACCAGCTGGGAGTCACTATTTTATTTTCCTATAATGCCACAGGTGGAATATCACTGTAGAACATTGTGGGAAATTTAGTTTTTGCCTTCATACTAAGCTGTTAAGTGCAGGGAGCCTGGAAAGGGCATCAGCACTAGTGGACCTAGCTGACTAGAGTCTTGATACAAGACTCTTATTAATCACGAGACCGCAAAGCTTTTTAATTTTATCTGCACAATAACCTCTCAGTAACATCCTCCTAGATTTTCTTTAATAAAATAAAATCTTAACCTTTTGTTCATGAATGACAGATCTGGTGGCATGCATTGCATTCTCTCTTTATCCATGTTCAAAGTGATAAAAAGAGCCAGAAAATGTTTACTCGCATCTGGACATTCAGCAGGAGGAGTAAGAGAACCCTTACACATAGGTTCACCCAAAATTTGTATTCCCCATCATCCTTACCCTACTTAGAGGAGAGGTTAATAAAGCGCTGAGTTGGAGGTGTTCTGAGGATCCTCAAGACACAACATGTCTGCAGGGACAAGCCCCATCCTTCTTCCCTATTTCCCCTGAGTTACAGAGAGACTCAGACTGAGTTGATGACATTCCTTGCCCTTCTCCCAAGCCTGGAGAAAAGCCAGGACTCTCACTCTCAGTCTGAGTACAAGGGTCGGGGAGATTCCTCCTCTCTCCTAGTGACTTGAAAGAAGATGGACAGAATCTCACCAGAACAGAAAAATGTCTTTGCCAATGGTAAACTGGTAAGTGAATTTCTGGGCCACCACTTCTGCCCATATAGCTGTTCAAATTGTATTGGAGTGAGCTGTCTGGTCATACTGCCAAGCGATGAGTCTACTTTGACTACATGTGCAGATGTGTAGAAGAAGAATGACATGGTACATTAATATTCTGTATGGGCTCAGCCTTTCTATCAAACATGTAGTGCAGCAAGGTAGACTATTACTGGATCCAATCCAACAGGACCCGGAAAAGGAAAAGCCATGACAGACACACAAGTGGTCATTCACACAAAACAGGTATTTACCAATTGGTAAGCAAGTCTAATCCATAACTTTTTACACAGGTTGAGCAGCATCACATGACACAGTCTGGCTTATTCCTGTTAAGAGGTTTCCTAGCAAACCCAGCTTACTTCCCTTTGGCTACAGCAAGTATGAACGTGTGGCCCTCCAGATGTTGTTGGACTGCAGCTCCCATCAGCCCCAACCAGCAAGTGCAATTGATATATGGATTATGATAGTTGTAATCCAGTAACAACTGGAAAGCTACAAGTTCCCCATTCCTGTGTTAACGTTTAGCAGAGGGGCTCAAGCAAATGCCCCTACTAACCTCCCTTAAGACCCAGATCTAGGAAGTGTAATATGCTTCTCCTGAAGAAAGCTGAAATAAACCTTAATTTACAAGAAGAATGTACAGCATAGGCATGATATGGTTAGGATTCAAATAAGCAAATTGCTCTGAAACATCAGTTGTACTAACAATAAGCTGAAAATCACCCAGTCATCAAATGGCATTCATTATTATCATCATGCCACCAGAACTGGATGATCTTTAATGGTTTGGGCTATTAGAAAATCATGGATCAGGCAGTGGCTGGCCCTCTCTCAAGTATTTCAGATATACTGGAAAAGGAACGGGCGAAAAAGACTCAACTGGGAAAGGTGGTGCTATGTTTTCATCTGGAAGATTGAATGGACTGTAGTGTCTCCATCTCTTGGCCACTACATACAGCTTTTATAGGCATGGAACTCTTTCAGCATTCACAATGGTAAGCGCAAAAGAAAAGCCAATAATGGCTACCGAGTTATGGTGAGGTCATCTACAGAGGAACAAGAATATCTTCTTTTACGGATCGAAATAAATAAAATAATAAAAATATTGTCCAGTAGCACCTTAGAGACCAACTAAGAAGAAGTATCTGAAGAAGTGTGTATGCACACGAAAGCTAAGATGCTACTGGACATTTATTTATTTATTTATTTCGACTACATCAGATCCACTTGGCTACCTTCTTTTAAAGATAACAAGGATCCAGAGGCTGCCAAAACAATGAGTTCTTCTGCATCTCTCCCAATTGGAAAGATTGTTAGGGAAAGGGGTTAAAGTGAAATGAATCTTCAGTTAAAATATACGTCCCCAAAATGTAACAAAACAGTGTGACATTCATACTTTTTGTGCTGCTGTGCCTCCAAAGCATTTTACAGGAACCTGTCAAATCTAATCAAGCTTGTTTATTCTGCATGTAAATGTAGGACCTGAGGCAATCTTCTTTCAAAAATACAGGAAAAGCACATATTGTCCCTGGCAGTTACTTGGCAGGATGGGGTTTTTTTGTGTTTTTATTTTTTTTAAGGACAAAAGGCAAAGCCTAGTTAACTCTCCATTTCAATAATTTCAATCATTATAGTATTTAGGCTACGCAAGAACCATTTTGTTTGTTTTGTCAGCAGGAGTGACAGCCATAGCAACCAAGCCCAGTTAAAATGGGGTGGGGTGTGAAAACCAAAACCAAGCATGCCATATGAAACAAAGTGGAATCAGGTGATCTGATATCTTTAATATTTGATATCATGGCTTAAACTATCTGTAACAAATTATGAGGATGTGCTCACTCTGCCTACAAATCTTGAATTTTGTTTAAGTTTGTGCCAGTGATAAATTTCCGGCTGACAGCCTTGTTCTTAAGATAAACCCTTTTTGGCAGTTTACAATTGAATACCAACTACTGCGGCATCGTCTGTGCTTTCACATTTGCGTTGATAGGGAATGATGGGACTCTCGGTAAGATTCGGCTGCCCCCTCCTTACACATCTAATTTTAAACACAGCAATTGTCTGCCCTGAATTTCTGTCTGACTCAGTCTGTGCTGTGGCTGTATGTCTTCTTGGCCATCATCTGCAGAATTGGGCAAAAAAACTATGGCTAACAATACTGAGGACATGAAATAGTGTTATCAGGTGATGAGAAGAAAATCACATTTCCATTTATAACAATTTATAAATGAAGTGTTTTCCAAAACAATCTGGAACCCACAGTCCTTGTATAGTGTTTCTCATTTGTCAAACTGAAAATGATACAAATCTTATGGCATGCAGGATGAAGCAACACACCTGAAAAAGATCTAAAAGAACAACACAACTGTGGCTATTGAAGCATCACTCTTCTTTCAGTTTTAGCATTGAATATGACAATATTTTATACCGGCTCAAGAAAACAGATGGGAATGCTTCCTAAAACAAGAATTTGTGGCTAAATTCAAAAACCCATTAACCAGGAATGCTTGGATTCGAGTCACGTTGGTCCCATTCCTAATATACTCTGGCTTAACTGGTTTGTGGGTTGGGCAGCTATAGCAGGCCAGATACAGGCAATTCAATCTTCATCCTCTTCTGACTTTGCAAGAGAATCCACTAATCTACATACAAACAACCCAGAATGATCATTTTTCAACATAAGGAAATATTATCATAGTAATCAGTTCTGAGCTACAGCTACCAATACCAGTGTACCACAAATACACATAAAATATGTCATTTCCTAAAACTAGATCCTCCTACTTCAAAAGCTGACATTTATGGGGTAACCAAGACAACAGCAGCTAGAGCACACTCATTCAGAAGTAAAAAACTGGAAGCTACTTATATTGCCTGAGATCTCACACACTTCCCTCTCCTCCTCCTTCCTCCTCCTCTTCTTCAAGCCCTTATTAATGTGTTATTTCTCCTATTCACAATTGCAACCAAAGGATGCTCAGATTTCAATCCATCTACCACTTTGATCCTTACCACATTTACTTAAGAGTGAATCCCAATGATAGCTGTGAGACTTGCTTTCAATCACAACCTCCCTCTTTTCCTCAGAAGAATCAGAGGGTCTCTCTATTTGCCTTTGTCCTCCTGGGATGTATTATGGAAGCAATGCAACTAGTCCACATTGTACAAGACTCTCAGAGTCATCATGTGCTTAAAAATCACCAGAGTGAAAGAACAACCTTCTTCACCAGCAGGGGTGGGGTGTTCGAGTAGATTTAGAACAATTACCAAAACAATGCCAAAAGAAAAAAATGGCACGTTCAGGTGAACGCCAAGGACACACCAGTGATGAGCAAAATGAGCTGTCCAAACTTTACAGGAAGATGAGCATCATCTTTCTTTCCACACTTCTAAACAACAAATTTAAGACACCGCTGTGCCTCTCTTACCTTTGAGATTGAGATGCTGGTGATGGACTCTATGGAACCGGCTAGGGTTGCCTCTCGGCAGCGCTGGGATGCTGGAGAAGCTGTTCCCCATGGCATCAGAAGGCAGCAGCCAACAGCTGGGAGATGACAACAGCTGGAGGGATCTGTGGGTTTGTGCCGCCGGCCAGGGCGGGGTAAGGAAGGGGAGGGGAGCAGGGGCTAGGGGCTGGGCTCGCCCCTCCCTCTCTCTCCCCTAGACCTTCCTCTCCTTCCCTCTCGCAGTCACTTTGGCTCCAGAATCCCCCTTTGTCTCCTCTTCCTCAGAGATGCTGCCTTCACTTGGGCTTCATCTACATCGTGGGGTGGAGGGAAATGATTGGGGAGCGGCTGCCCCTTGCGCGAGCAGGATGGGAGATCTCTGCTGCTCTCTCCTCTCGGGGAGCTCAGGTTGATTCCCTCGGTAATCCCTCCCCCTCCGCTCTTCCTCTCTCGGATTCCTCCTCGCGTCTCCCTTTGTGTCTCTTCTCTTCTCTCCCCCCCCCCCTCGCGCGCGCTCTCGCCTCTCCCTTCCTACTCCTGCCAGGCTCGCTCCGTGGATTTTACCTTGCCTAGGCAATGTGAGAGGATGGGGATGGGTGTCATCCGGCTGCCCTTGCCCCTGCTCAGCCGCAGATGCTGAAGCAGCATGGCGCTTCGGGGGCCTTTTCTCTTTCGACCCCCGCCCGCCCCCGCGGCTTCCCTATCTGGGGGGCTGCGGCAGACCGCTTCCCCATTTGGATCTGGTTGTTATGGTGACAGCTGCCTCCTCAGACTAGTGACTTAAGGGACCAGATGAGTCACGTGAGCAGCCAGATGTGCCACCTCTGGCGCGGGAGGCGGGACAATGAGGCGTGGAGGGGCTCTCTCCCGCCTCTGGCTCCAGGGCCCAGCGAACGCCGGGCCCAACAGGTAGCGTCCGGAAGGGTAGCGGACGGAGGCACGTGGCTGGAGATCCCGGCGGCATGTGCGGGGCAGAAGCTCCAGTTTCTCGCGCGCCCTTTGGAGTCCGAATTGTACGCGCGAGAAGCGGCGATCCGGCTTCGTACTCGAGGAGAACCGGAAGGTTGCCCAGCGCGATGAGTTGGGCCTGGAGCGTGCAGTGTGTGTGTGTGTGTGTGTGTGTGTGTGTGTGTTTGTTGAGGTGGGGTAAGTTGGAGCTGCACGCGCGCCTTTCTGCAAGAGGAGGGACGAACAGGAAATGGTCGTGGGTGCACGTGCAGAGGTCAGTTGCTGAGTAAGCGCGTAGAATGCGCTCCAGAGGAAAGCGCGTGTGCGCAGACCCAGAAAGGGGAGCCAGCGCTGGAAGCATGAAGTGCCTGGGGCCAGGCTCGCCAAGTGGATAAGTTAAGAGGGATAGGGTGCTTCTCCCCATTCATTTTTCTGTTAGCCCATTTGCACCTCTAGGTTTGAGTCGGAGTGTATTTGGGTCCTATATATTTATTATTTTATTTCATGTTATGCATTTATAGATACCACTCATAGATCTCTGGCAGTTTACAATGCACATAAAAAAAAATATAGAACAGGCATGAATTTAAAGAGCAATACAAATCCAAGCAGCAAAAAACGGCACAGATTAAACACTTGCTCCTAAAACTAAGCCACGCCTTTCCTCTCCAGAGCTTGCTTTTAATGGAATCATCCCTACCTACCCAAAATGTCGGAAGTAATGGCGTGTGCTGTGGGCAACATATGAGCAACCATGCACTAAAAGAGCAGGTATGGATCGCTAGCGGCCTCAAGGGATGTGTTGTCCAGGTCCTGCCAGAGACATGTATATGAGGACTAAAAGCTCAAAAATTGCTTCTCAACATTTGCACAGTAAAAAAAAGGAGGTACAGTGAGGGTGGGTAGGTAGGTACCTGGGTGCATCATCATATGTTTCTAAGTAAAGTGTCCATGTGGGAAATAAATCTTCAATAGTTTAGAATTGCCTTCTGCAATGGGCATAGCTTCGAATCATTCCAAGTCACTGGGAGATTCCCATTGATTTGGGGAGGATTTTGGATTGCAACACAGATATGCCAGGGCACGAATGTTTCTGCATGGGTGCAATTGTCCTTTCTTGAGTACTGTACTTAGTAATATAGCAAGCTACCTTACAACAAGTCAGACCATGCTAATTGAGTATTGCCAACTGACTGGTAGCAATTTTCCAGGATTTCAGGCAAGTGTCTCTCACAGCCATACCTGGAGATGTCAGCAATTCAACTTAGGACCTTCTGCATGTGGAAACCAGGTGATCTTCTACTGAGCTGCAGCCCTTCCCTCATGTGGGATATACAAAGTATGTAGAGTTTTTACCTGAAGGTAAAATGTCGAGTAGCCCACAGTACAACGTCAGTGTTATCAGCTATAAAAGGCATGTGCCAGCAGCCAGAAACTAACTCAGGTAAGTAACAGAGATTGCAGCCATACATATGTAATTGCACTGCATATATATTGCAAAAAGCATGTATTCCAGAAATTCTGGGAAGGTAAATCTCTATGCCTTTAACTCTCTAGCTCTTAGAACCAGAAATCAGAAAAGATGAGAGAGCCATCTAATCAAAGCTGTCAAAAATTGCCTGTGAAAGCCAGACCACAGTCTGCAACAAGCAGAGAACAGGTGTGCTTGCTGTGCATGCAAATAATTACAGATGACGCAAGCTTGCTTGTGCCAAAGAAAAGCCCTTAGGACCTTTGGGAAACAGGGCCACACTAAGCATATGCCTGCCTGTAGATTTACATATTCATTCTTATGTGCAAACTTGGGAAAGCATTTGCCAATGCCCACAGGCAGTGTGAACCCCAAATATATCTTTTAAACCCATTGTGCACAACAAAACATTTTCCACAAACAAGGACCAGTGCGTTGTGTAGGTAGCCAAAACCAAATAACAGAATTTGGGTTTTATTTTTTAACTCTCAATAGTCTTTATATATTTCCTGCCATTTTCTACAGAAAATGTTTTCTGGAGACTATGCTCTATGGATTGACCAGATGAAAAATTCAAACTGCCCTCTAGTCCAGAAAATAGCTCCAGTTAATCCAGAATGCAGCTGCCAGACTGATGACTGGGAGTGGCCGTTGGGACCATATAACACTGGTCCTAAAATATCTACTTTGGCTCCTAGTACATTTCCAAGCACAATTCAGAGTGTTGATACTAACCCTTTTTTGTCCCAGAAACATTTTTATTCAGTCCTCAGGACTGAGAAGTTCTGGTTGAAGAAGAACATATCTTTATGGGGGGCAGGGGGCTTTTGTTGAACATTGCTATTCCCCTTTTAAACTAGGCCATGAACCTTCTTATTACTGAGAATGACAGATCTTTGAGCTTGGGACAAAAGGGAAAAGTAACACTTGACACTGGGTATATTGTAAGTATATCTTTAGCACTGTAAATCAAGACTACTACTGAAGAGATTTAGTTCAGTCTTTCCAGACACACACACACACAGAGAGAGAGAGGGAGAGAGAGAGGTATCTTTATTTTATTTGGATATAGGATGAGCATGACAAGAAGCTTCTAAAAAGAGGCTTTGTCAAACTGTTATGTGTATGCGATGAAAGGGGGGTTTCTTTTTTAAAAGAACAGTGCTGTCCCCTGCTCCAGGCCTATGAAATAACACCTGTGGCTTTGCTTCCCTTTGTGTGCCATCACACCAGATTTGTTTAATCTTGTGATAGTTTAACCTTTATAAAGCGGTAGCAGAGAAAGAAGTCACTAAGGGAGGAAAGAAAACATGTGGAGATGGAAGAGACAACACTAGCCACCAACAACCATTTTGTAACAACATTTTGAAAGAAAACCAACTTAAGAAATCACATAGATTGAGGGGGGCTACCCTGTGGCCCTCCAGATGTTGAATTGCAGCTCCCATAAGCCCCAGCTAGCAGAGCCATTGATGAGAGTGGTAGTCTGGTAACATCTGGAGGCCACAGGTTCGTCACCTTGATACAGACTTCTAGAGCAGTGATGGCCTCTGGACAAGCATAGGTTTGTGACTAAGGTTTCAAATTAATCTCCACTATCCTGCCTCACCCATACACACCTCTGCTAATTTCCCCCTTTGCACCAACAGATTCATGGTACCGGCACATCTTTGGACTCCACCAATGCAAAGGATTTTAGTAGTGATGCTATCTTAATCCAGAAGTCATAATGTAAGAATATAATTCTGTTTTTAATCTTAGCATTTGGTTCCTAATAAAAGATTTAAAAGATCTCTCTTCCAGTCTTGTTGAGCCCCCTTGGTCCTAAATTAGACAGGTAAGTGTGAAAGATGCTCTTAAACCAGCAGGGTCCTAAATTTTGTTTAGGTCTATGCTTTGAAAGGCATCCTAACCAAAAACGGATATCTTGCAGACAACTCTTAGTGAGGCTATTGGCTTCTTAAATCCACTGAAGGAAAGTAGCTCCCAGATGATGAAAGGGATATAACTTGCTAATCACATTTTTGTTCTTTGCCTTATAACTTTAAAATTCCTCCTTCAAACTTATGCCTCTTGGTGGACTTTCAGCCCCATTTGCAAAGCAGTCATTAGTCTGGAACACTGGGGAAGAGTTTCAGGGGAAAGCAACAGGTGGGAAAAGGTTGCTGCTCCTTGGGGGCAAATTGTCCCTTCTCAAGAACACTCTGCTGCAGAATAGCTGCCATTGAACTATCCTTACAAACAACTGTAATGTGATGTGTAACTTTGCTGTAAGTTACTGGAACAACAGAAATGCTAGCTGGTTAGTCAAATCCTCTGCATTGTGACTTACAGGATATTTACATTTTACCTGAAGGTGTTTTTTTTAAGTAAGTAGTTATCTATATGTTAAAATACCTGCATCTTCTTCTGTTTAGAGGTTAATTTTCAAAGACATGTTCATACAAGTGTTGTATCAGATATAAGGTGCTCCTTAACATGTGGCGGGGAGCACTGAAAGGGGGAAAACCATCCATTTTTTACATGGAGCTCACTCATGTGCAGAGCTGTCTATAGTTCTGTGGAAACTGAGATAGCATTCCTACTGGATCAGGGTGGACTTAGGAGCACAAGATGTGATGGCCAACAATGGGCCCATCCACACTTGCATTTGGCATGTGCTTTCTTAGTATTCTGAATTAGGGTGGTTTGTCAAGGAAAACGCTATCAATTAAACTCCAGAATCAGAAATGTGAGATCATGCCTCATGTCCTACTTTTGCATTTCCCATAGGCATTTGGTTGGCCACTGGAAGAGACATGATGTTAAACTAAATAGGCCTTTAGTCTGATCCAGTGAGGATCTTATGTTCTTATGTTCCATTAATTGTTACCACCTTGTGTATAAAAACAGACCCAGATCTTATATTTCAGCTCTGCCAAAAAGAAGAAGAAGAAGAGATAAACTCTCCACCCAAATAGAAGTCCACTCAGTCAGAAACTGCAGAACACGTACTAGGTTAGGAGAAGGACAACAACCACACATTACGAAGCTCTCCCCATTATGTTCTACCCTAGTGACAAGTGATGCGAACTAACAGTGCAGCTGGCCCTGAATCTCCTAGCTGCGATCTTCTCTTTCTGCACTGGATACAAATGGGATAGGTGTGAATAATGACAGAACTGGTACAGTTCTGGCCTATATACAGCTGCAGGGTTTCACTTCAGATTTTGTTTTTGCCTTCTATGAACATTATGTACTTGGAAGCTTGTTGAATGATTCCTATGATGAGTTTGATCCATTGCCACACAGTTTCTCTAGCTGTAGAATTTCATTATTAGTCAAGGGTCATGTTTCTTTACTTCCCTTTTCTATTTTCTCCCAGTTTTCCAAAGAAGAGAGACCATAAAGTAATTGATTAAAAAAAAAAGGTTTAGGCAGAAGGCCAATACAAAATGAGAAAGTCAGCCCCTGTGCCCTAGAATAGGGTTCTGGAACCTGTGGTCTTCCAGATGTTATTGGACTCCCAACTCCCATTAGCTCCAGCCAGCACAACCAGGAGTGATGGATGCTATCACTAGCAATATATGTCTAGCAGTATATGTGAACTGCAATTTCCCCACCACTGCCCTACAGGAAGAGAAGCATAGATCCACAAATATTATTGAAAAGCATTGAAAGTACTTAATGCCCCCCCCCAGAAGAAGTCTGCCCCCCTGCAATGTCTTACTCATGGGGTATCTTGACCTGTTATTTCCCCTGAAAAGCTTGACAACTTTGATTTCCTAAATAAAGCTCAACAACTTTGGCTGCTCCCCCCCCCAAAAAAAAATATTTTTTGGCTATGCCCATGGAGAGAAGATCTAAAAGCCCCAGAAGAATTGAAGCTCGTGGGCCATGCCAAAAGATGTTCACATATTAACAGGTTTGATATTTCTCCACTTCGTTTACAACATTCAAATATTTGGATGGAAGTTTCACCCGCTGCAGTTAGTGAGTGAAAATCAAGCACTTGGTCATTCTCTACTACACAGTAGTTCAGAGCTTCCAAACTGTTTATGTTGGTGGCACACTTTTTAGACATGCATCATTTTGCAACACAGTAGTTCAATTTCACTAGCAAACCAGAGGTTCAACTAACCCCCTTTCAGCCTCAGGAGGAGCATGGGGAATGTTTGCACAACACACTTGCACACTGCAGTAACATACTAATGTCACAACACACAGTTTTGAAAGCTCTGCAGTAGCTGCTCATTGAACACATGTATTCTTTTTGCAAACTGCTTTGAGGTATTGTTGCAATCAAGTGGTGTATCAATGTCAAAATAAAAATAAATCAATAGCCAGAACTAGTTTTATCATTCCTTTGTTAACTACCTTTCTCTTGGGGAAGGTGTTGCTCTCCCTCTGGATACACACACACTGAGTCTTAGCTTTTGCCGCTGTGGTCCTTGGTGATATGTTTAGGATTGCTCCAACCCTAGAGGCAAATCAGGCAAACCCCTGGGGTGCCAAGTTTCCCAGGAGTTGGGCTGCCTATGTAAATGCATTGGAGAGAGAACCACTGCCTGCACTTTTGGAAGAGATGCAAAGAATCTGCTAAGCAATTCACTATTCAAGGGCTATTCACTGCATTGCGGGGAATAGGATCACAACCCTTCTGATCTCTACCCATTATACAAGCCATAAACACAGTTGTCCAGAGAAAGAACCAGCAGAATTCTTGAAATTGAAAAATAGAAAAGTAATATCCTGGTCAACTATTGATTATTTAATCTGCTATTAATCAGCATAAAATAAGAAATGGCAGGGAAGAGGGTTCACCGAGGGCAAGTACAAAACTTGGGTCAGAGGTGGATGTGATTATACCACGGTGGGGCTAGGAGGGACCACATGAACTAATCACCTGTCTACAGCAGGAACAGGAAGATGGTGGTGGTGGTGGGGAGTATCTGCACACAGATGTTTTTGCATGCAGAAATAATAAATTATAATAATGATTTTATTATTTATACCCTGCCCATCTGACTGGGTTGCCCCAGCCACTCTGGGTGGCTTGCAACATATATAAAACCATAATAAAAAATTGCACATTAAAAAGCTTCCCTATACAGGGCTGCCTTCAGACTCCCAGGTTCAATTCCTGGCACCGACAGTTAAAAGGATAATATAGCAAGGAATCTGAAAGACCTGCCTATGACCATGCAAAGCCAGAGCTGAAAAAAAATATGTGCTAATGGACACATAGCTTCCCATGATCCTATTAGACCAATAAAGTCATGGAATGCACAATTGGAGAACAGGAGTGTGTAAGGTGCACCTCAGAAAGAGCTTTCATTTACTCAGTCACGCCATGTGCCACCATGGAAGGGGAAGTGAAGGTCCCCTAAGCCTCGGAAATTCTTAGTGGCAAATACTGTGATCAGTTAGTTCCTAAACAAGTTATGCTGGAGCAACCTGTTTTCCTAAGCAATGATGCTTGGCAAATTAATGTGCTGAATGTACACCACATTCTTGCTCTATTCCCCTTTGATCAAGCGGTAAGCATTCCATTTGGAGGCAGATTGCTCCCTTATCTGTTAGCTATTTGTTGAGATAAATGGCTAAGGTGGGCTTTAAGTGTTAATATTTTTTCATTATCTGGGACCCTGGCCATAAATATATGCCCAGCAGCAACAGCACACAGAAGAGCATGCTTTTGCCGAGTTAAAAGTAATATCCTGTGCAAGGCTGGCTGGGCATGTATACATACCATATGAGTGCTTTGTGTACCCACACAGAAGGCCCCATCTTGCTGAATCATTCTGAAATTGTTCTATCTTGCTCCAACCTTTCATCATACCTGCCTACCCAATTTCTGTTTCGTGTACATTTGTCCAGTGACAGTGGCTTGTTAACTGATACACTGCTGACCTAACTCTGTTGTACTGCTCCTTTATATTGAGCAAACCCATGACATTTGCAGAAGGGGACAAGGGACATTGTGCTGGCACATACGCCGTTGTGCTCCATCATAACTACCTCTTCTCTGGTAATGCAACTCTGTTGTACCTTAAATGATCGACACTTGGTTATGGAAGTTAACATTTTTTACAAGACCTAAGTAAATTTAGAAGTCTCTCAGTGTACTTGATAGCACTAATGCCACATTATCAGCAAACACTGACTGTCCTTCAACAATTTAAAGAAGAAGGCTTGTTCAGGCAGATTTTCTCTGTGGTTGACTGCACAGGAAAATAAGTTAACAGTTCTGACATTCTTGCTGGAAGCCACAAAAGTGCAGATAGAGGGTTAACTGGCTTCATGCTGCATGCAGTCAATGTAGCTTAAGGGCCTAGGAGAGTTCAGAAGCTATGTGAGGCTGCAAACCGCAATACACTAAGAGCAAGATAAAGCACACGTGCAATGCTACTGCAATCTGCACACAACAGCATGGGATATTTACAGTGCAGTCAAACGTTGGTAGACAATGCATGTTTTCTAGACAGGCACATGATAGGAGCTGAAGCTCACAAAGCTTTCCTGTAAATTTGCTAGAACTCTGAGGGCCACTCACACTCAGGGCTGTCTTAAGCATATCCAGCGCAGTGGTGCAAAGATCCCTCCGGCAGCCCTCCCCCCCACTTCCCAGAGTTGCTGACCTTTTTACAGCACTGCTGGCAGCTTTGCAGGGCTGGAGGAGGCAGGCAGTGGCTGGAGGGTGGCTCCTCTGGCTAGGAAGAGGCGGAGGTTCTGGGCACGGTGCTGCTTCAGCGAGGCAGGCGAAGGCGGCGAGCTGCTCCCCGGAGGCACCGCACCCAGCCTCCGCCTCTTCCTTGGCTCCCATGCCATGGTGGCCATGGCAAGCAGAGGCTCTGGGTGTGGAGCTGCTTCAGCACAGCATGGCGGGTTGGGGTGAGGGTGGCGAGCTGATGCTGGGAGGCGCCGCGTCCATCCTCCTCCTCTTCCCTGGCGCCCTCCAGAACTTGGCGCCCTGGCACCCCGCACCACTTGCCTCTATGGGCAAGACGCCCCTGCTCACACTGTGTCTTGACAGGGGGAGGGCATAGCCATATATATTCTCCTTACCTGCATGGGCACATCCTCTCACCCTTTCCCTTTTCATCTCATCACCAAGCCAGAAATGTGAGGACAATCTGCATGTCTGAGCTCCATTGCTCAGACACCATCTTAAGCTAGACTTAAGCATGTCTTTGTAAACGAATTACCATTTTAAGCCTGCCTGAACAAAGCTGCTGTATCTGTTACTCTTCAACAAGTATTCTGAGTGAGTAAATGTTACTTTTACCTTTCACCAGACTGTTTGTGTGATTGTTGTTTTAAGGGGGAGAAAAGGGGGAAATACCAGGAGAATGCAACTTCCCTTTTAAGCTGCAAAGGCATGCACTTTACTGAACTCACAAACATGAGAAAAGAAGGATAGTAATTAATAAATATATCCTCTCCTAGCATCTATACACATCCCTACAAACATATACTGCAACCTACAGGTCTGGAGACCTTGTCAATGCAGGGTGAGGCATGGTGGATTGGACATCTCAGTCGTACAGTACATGTTTTGCATGCATAAAAGTCCCAGGTTAGATCCCAGATGTCTCCACATATGGCTGGGAAAGATTTCTGTCCCAGAGGGGGAGTGGAAGGGGAATGAAAGGAAGCACAGGTCCAGGACTTTTTTATGCGCAGGAATACCACGAGGACATGATCTGCAGGAGTGGCACATATGACTCCCATTTTCAATATTCAGAAATTCCAAGCTTCAAGATAGGTAATCTTGAAAAAGGCTGAACTATTAGTGTTAGAACTGGAACATTGTGAAATGTTCCTTTTTTTCATGGATGCTGCAAACATTTCAAATTTAGCCTGTTTGTCTTGGAACTGTTTTTACCAATTAAAATAAAATTGTAGACTATCCCTTAATAGAATAGCAAAGATTCTTGGCCAGTGAATTTTAGTGAGTGAACTGCTGTAATGTCACAGAATGTTCATTTTCACAGCGGTATGTGGGGAAAGGATTTGAGGTAGAGTTTGAAACTCAGAATACCAAACCATATATTCATATATAGATCAGAGGCACTTACAGAGCTGCAGGTTATTTTCTGCTGCTACTGTACCTCTCTTTAGAACCCATAGCTTGTTTGTTTGTTATAAAACATTATTGCATCAAGTTATAATGGTTCAGCTGCATGAGGATCCATTTTCTTAGCCTTCTCCTTTGATATGTTTTCCTGTAGATTCGTATGAGATACACAAGCCTAACTCCACTTTTATACTATCAATTTACCAGCATTATTATGTTGAGTCTTAGAAAACTAGTCCTAGGGGAATGTTTGCTGCCAGCATGGTCTTTTGGATCAATAATGTTTGATTGTGACCTTTACATTAGCAATGTTGTCATCCATCAAACCAGGCAGGATCTTCACATAAGAATTAGTAAACACCCAGGAGTTAATTCAGTCCACATATGAAAAAGATCATCCATACTCATTGCAGAATTTATATTTGAAGCTATACTAGAGAATCCAGTACAGATCAGTAAGAGGAATAAAATGTGCTGTGTCCATTGTTGTGGCGTTTATGGCACAGCTTCATTTTTAATCTTTTTACTTCCCCACATCCTCAAGCCATGTGCAATTAATACTTCCTATTTACAGATAGGTAGCCATGTTGGTCTGCCGTAGTGGAAACAAAATTAAAAAATTCCTTCCAGTAGCACCTTAGAGACCAACTAAGTTTGTTATTGGTATGAGCTTCCGTGTGCATATATCTGAAGAAGTGTGCATGCGCACGAAAGCTCATACCAATAACAAACTTAGTTGGTCTCTAAGGTGCTACTGGAAGGATTTTTTTTTATTTTGTTAATACTTCCTATGCCATGCAGGAGCCTTTCCCCAAACAGTTGCTCACTCAGCTTTCCTTTTTCAGCTCAGATTCTATAATAGAATAGATGGGTAAATTTCCACACAAACACACCACTAGCAGGAGTTCTGAGAGTTTGGCCACTTTGTTCCCTCCTCCCCAAAACAGCTGGTTTGAGGGGCTTACATTGGCTCCCACCAGCAGGCATACAGCTGGTTGCAGCTGCTGCCTGCCTGTGATTTTAGCAGATGTAGCACAGCACTCCACGGAGCAGAGTGGGACCGAAATACACCTCCGCCACATCCAAGCCCCCTCCAGTGCAGGCAGATTGGGGGTTTGGATTGCTCTGCCCAATGGTTCTTGTAAGGATTACTCAGTTAATATATGCAAAGCACCTCTAATGCTCAAAAATGCTACATAAATACTCAATATTTTTATCTCACCCTCACAGCCGCACAGCTCTTCAGCAAGTGTCACAAAGCCTTCCTGAGTGAGACAGCAAAGCAACTGCCTGTAACTAAAAATAATGCCAAGATTAATCAAACAATAAAACTCTGCTGGATTCTAGAGAGACATGATCTGATTTATTTACACTGAAAAGTGCTTCATGTCTACAATTTTGCTAAGCAAAAACAGGTGTGACATTTTATTCCCCCCCCGCCCCACTCCTCCTCATCAATAAATTGTGCATGTCCTGGTTATGGAGATTAACTTTACAGGCAAATGTCAGTCTTAATTCTGGTTTGACAGCCTGGGTGCATTGCAAGACAAGCAAACTGTAATCTTGCGATGCAAACACTAAACTAAACCATGTAGAGGCAGGGGCAGGCTACAGTCGCAAGTTCTCAGTAGTGTCTTATTTGAATAATCTATCTGACAGCTCTGCTCTTCCCTCAGAATTCCCATTTAGTAAAAATATTTTCAGATGTCACATATTCCAGAACCAGATAATGTTGCCATATATGCTTTCCTATGACACAGCCTTTGCCAGACTGTTGTCCTCTACACATTTTTGTGCACAATTTCCCCTAATATTTATGCATTATATATGCTGTTTTTGCTAATATATACATTTTTGCGGAGACTTTCCTGGAATACATGCATTTTTGTATGCACTGTTTGACTGGAGAATTGCATCACAAAAATTGGAGAAGTATAAAATTGAAATGGTTAGCCCTGTTTTGGTTCAATTGTTTGAGAAGTGTGAATTAGGTGGTTTCTTATCAAGATACAAGCAAAACTGAATTTCTCCCCCATCCCTATCAAGTATTCCCCTAGCATTGGCAAGACCTGCTTAATGTCTGTTTTAATACCGATAGCTAAACACCGCCTCCTTGTGGCACAACCTCATGCACATACAATAGCAATTATAACTGCTGACTGAGACAATCCTGGATTAACTCATCTTTCAAATTCTGTTTGTTTTAGTCTACTACATTTAAAATGAAAGCTCAGGCTGAAACACGATCTGGAACTCAGAAGGGGAGGAGAGACTTTGGGAACCATTTCCTAAGGAAATATATGTATACAAGTACCAAAATCCATTGGTAATGTGTGGGGAAGGATCCTGCAATGGTAGCTGAAGAGGAGTTGGGTCTGCCTCCTAACATGCTGCTACCCCCAGAGTTATGTATAGGCCTCTGCTGAGATATATGTTTCCAGGTTGCTTCATGAAACAGAAGTAACCCTTATCTATGAAAAAGTTATGCCACACTCTGCACCACACAACTTCATTCAGCTTGGCTACAGAACAGGATATAATCGTATGTGGTAAAGGTAAAGGGTAAAGGGACCCCTGACCATTAGGTCCAGTCATGCCCGACTCTGGGGTTGTGGCGCTCATCTCACTTTATTGACCAAGGGAGCAGGCGTATATGTCATGTGTACGGGTCATGTGGCCAGCATGACTAAGCCGCTTCTGGCGAACCAGAGCAGCGCACCGAAACGCCGTTTACCTTCCCGCCAGAGCAGTACCTATTTATCTACTTGCACTTTGACGTGCTTTCAAACTGCTAGGTTAGCAGGAGCAGGGACTAAGCAACGGGAGCTCACCCTGTCGCGGGGATTTGAACTGCCAACCTTCTGATCAGCAAGTCCGAGGCTCTGTGGTTTAACCCACAGCACCACCCGCATCCCAGTCGTATGTGGTAGCATTGCTAAGAAGCCCATGGAGCCCTGATTCTCACACTGTGAATAGTCTCATATGTTACCTGGGACCAACTAGCTCCATATCACCTACACAGACTGGCAGAAGTTATCCTGGGTTTCAGATTGGGAACATTCTGTCCTACCTGGAGATGCCAGGGATTAAATCTGGGACCTTCTGAGTGGGAGGCAGATCCTCAGCTACTGAGCTAAGTTCCTTCCCTAGGATCTCACATAGCTAATATATCAAGCAACCACATCAGACAGATTATGAAATTTTGTTTCAGATGAAAAGTTTACAAAGATATGGGACCATATATACAGCAATTCTAAGGTAGAGCAGGAAATAAATCTCGCGTTCTGTGCCCCCTGTATTCTCTTTCATGCAGTTTTAAGAGCTGCAGATGAATCAAAGCCAACTCTGCTGAAAAACAACTTACAGGGAGGAGACTTGTAAGCAAACTATCTCATTTGACTGACCTGGTTTCTCACAAACACCAGTGATGATTCATTACTGGACAACAGAAGGAAACCATACATGGGAAGAGGCAAAGGGAGGGGAATTAAAATCAGCTTTTGATTATTTGAAAGCTACTTTCATTCTCTGTGGTGCACCAGTTACTATCTTCACACTGGAGAGTAAATACTGCATCATACCTCCAGGCTATGACTGTTTCACATACAAAAGAGTTTTGTGATTTGATTTTTCTAATGGAGGAGCTATAATACCAGGAAGACTCTATTCATTCTCTTACTATAAAAGCAAGATAACTAAGCACCAGGTTTCATCCTGATCCAACAACACATGGATAAGGAACGCAGCTGGAACAATTATGCCAACAAGGACTGAATAAGGAGGCTCCTAGGTAGGAAGCCAAGAATGGCACAACAAAGGCAATGATGTTAATGTGAGCTACTTTATTGTTTGCTTTGCTTGCTTATTGTCATCCTGTCTTTGAACTAAACAGGCCTTACAGAGCTCACCTAATCACCCTGCCAGAGAAGGCTGCCAAGAGAAGACCAGCCAGTGCTTCATCTCTGAGAGGAACCCAAGCGCTCTACAGGAGGAAAGGCGCTCAGTCACCACAGCACTATGGATCGATTCCGGATGATCTTCCAGTACTTCCAGTCCAATTCAGAGTCCGTGACTAATGGGATATGTGCACTGCTGGCATTGGCAAGTGTAAAGATGTACAGCTCCTTTGACTTCCACTGCCCTTGCCTTGCTAAATACAACATGGTGTATGGCTTAGGAATTATGTTTATCCCACCAGTGGCACTTTTCCTCTGTGGTCTCATTGTCAACAGACAGTTTGTGGTGATGCTTGAGGAGTGGAAAAGACCTACTGGGGACAGGAAGAAGAATCTAGCCATTATCAGGTGGGGGATTTCAGTACTGGTGCTAATTACTTTCCGCAATGAAGTTTACTTATTTGTTGCACCCTTCTCTCCCAAGGTTGCTGGTGGAATCTAAACTTCCTCCAAATTATTACTTAGAATTTGTATTGTATTGTTTTAATTCTTAACAGTACTTAGGAGGCTTTATGTAGCATGATATCACCATAACCACTGAAATGGATTACAGTTCTTATGTATAGTTATTATAACACTCTGAAGCTAAGAAATAGTGGCATGCCCAAGGGTACACAATAAGGCCAGATTTGAATACAGGCTTCCAGATACACATATCACCTAGAGTCAAACTAAACAGGACAATGGAAGAAGGTTCACCAGCATTCTTTTAGAAAATTTAGATTAGAGGGGGCGGGGTTGGATTAGAACTGTGATGCTGGAAGCGCAGTTTTAACCATTTCCACCTGCATTGTATTTCCCATGTGAAAAACCCAGCTCCCCAAACTGGTATTTGTTCTGTAGCACAAAACATACTTCCTTATTTTTTTACATTTTAAGATTTGCATGAATTATAAATATTGATGATTAATAAATATTGCTTGACTTTATACATTTAAATTCTTAAGAATTTGGATTGGGGTGGATGACAAGTTTATAAGCTCAATTTGGGGTCAATGAACTTAGAAGTTTGGGAAACCCTTTGGAAATCACTGGAGTATGCTACTGTCCCTTCCTTTCTTATTGCCGGTGCTGAGCAAGTTCCAGCCTTTAGAAATATCAGTTTAGTTTTTTGCTTCTCTATCCAATAACCAGGTACATGTGTTCCTCCGTTCTGCAACGGGCCATGATTGCACCTGTTGTTTGGATCCTAGTCACCCTGCTCGATGGAAAATGCTTTGTCTGTGCTTTCAGCAGTTCTGTTGACCCTGATAAGTTTCCAGGTTTCGTCACCAACATCACACCTTATAATGAGGTACAGCGCTTGCTGTCCAAGGTCCCATGCAAGGATGATGAACTCATAAGGAACAATACTTCCCGCAAGGCTGTATCCAGGTACCTCAAATGCTGGTCACAGGTAAGTAACAGACATCTATAGGATCTTGCTCTATAGGAGTTCCTTATAGGAACATTAACCTGCTCTTGAAACATATATAGGTAGAATCTGTATCTCAAGCTCATCTTCAGAATATTCTCCTGGATAATCACTGATTAAATGCAAGAAGCATAATTTTTAAATTGATTTTTGCTGTCAATGGAAGGAAAGAGCAACAGATGATTCATAGAATACGCATAGACCCTACAGCATGTGCAGATTAACTAACAATTCTTAAGGTATTGAGCCGCTATATGAACTATGTAGTGTCTCAGACACAAACTTTTGGACAAGTCACCTTCTCTTAAACTATCCTACCAAACAGAGCTATGGTGGGAATAAACAAGATAAGGATTGCAAACTAATTTGCTAACTACAGATTCTTTTGAAATAAATAATAATAATAATAATAATAATAATAATAATAATAATAATAATAATTTATTTATACCCCGCCCATCTGGCTGGGTTTCCCCAGCCACTCTGGGTGGGTTCCAGCAAAATATGATGAAGATTCCCAGACCTCTTTAATTTTTCCACTCAGCATATTCCATTCATTATGCCTCCAAGTCTCTTGTCTTCTCCTGTTTCTGCTTCCATGTATTTTGCCCCTCTGGTCCCATGTGCAAAACAAGCTCCATAGTCCTGCATCCCCTGTGTTGTGATAACCTTATACTATGTCAGATTTCAACCAAGACATGCTACAATTAAAATCTGACCAATAGTAACAGGAACATGTTGGGTTAGGGTGGGGTGAGGAGGCAAACTCTCCAAGCCCCTGGCAGTTGATGACACAGTCCAGGTTTCAGGCTCTGCTCTGCAGAAGGAAGAGTGAGTCACAGAAAGACTCATGGGTTGACTGATTACAGATGCCAACTAATGAAGCAGTCCTTCTGTTGATTTCAGTACCCATTCCTTCAGTTTTTGCCATTTCATCCATCTGCCATTTTATCGGTCTTAACATATACTATAAGACTGGGTAGGCAATGTAGTGCCTTTCAGATATTGTTTGGCTCCAACTCCCATCAGCCCCAGCCAGCATGTCCAATGGTTAGGGATTATGGGAATTGTAGCTCAAGGACATCTGAAGGGCACCACGTTGGTTATCCTTGCTATAAGGCTTTCAGTCAAGGACAATATTCCTTTTGTTTTCCTAGCACTAAATAAATGTAGACATTAATTAGCAGATCAACATTTATTACCATTTTATTTACTTAACAGAAGTCAGGGGCTCCTCCCACAGCAGGGTGTTGAACTAGAAGATCTGAGACGTCCCTTTTATTATGGGATATTCAAGCAATAGAACATGGATGTCCTGTTTTTTTTTGTTTCCCTGTGGCTGGCCTTGATTGCTTTAACATTTGTACGTACTTCCTTTGCCTTCTAGGCTTTTGGATGGAGCATACTGCTGACCCTTATAGTGATCGCCTTCCTTGCCCGCTCTCTCAGGCCCTGCTTCAACCAGGCTACCTTCTTGCAGACTCGCTACTGGAGCAACTACATTGATATTGAGCAAAAGATTTTTGATGAAACTTGTTGTGAGCATACCCGGGACTTTGCACACAAGTGCATCCTCCACTTCTTTGAGAGCATGCAGAAAGAAATTAAACGAAGGCGGTTTCATGCCCACCCAGGAAAACAGGAGGGGAAGGAAGGGGAGAAGGATCACTTGCAAGGAATCAGCAGCCAAGAGCAAGTGAACAAGCTTCTTCAATCATGGTACTACAGCAAACCTCCACTGGATTTGAGTGGAGCTACACAGAGGCAACCCCTGGGCACAGAGGGAATATCTATGCCTTGGACAGGCAGTATGATTAACAGGTGGCATCCCCAGCCAGGGACCACAATCACAAGGCAAACAGACGTTTAAAAGGAAATGGAAACTGAGAGCATCAGTAGCTAGGGGAAAACACATACACACACATCCCAGCAAAAATGGGCTGCTCTTGCATCTTTAACAACAGCATAGTATGCAGGAATCACATACCCTCCAACACATCAAGATGAAAAACCGGGACACCATCTTCCAGGTTCACACTCCCACATGAGTAGCATGACCCATGCAAGATCGCAGCCCTGGAAAAAGCGCTTATTTTGGGCATGGTGCCCCAAAACACACTTTTGGGGGTGCAAGATCACAGCACCAAAGAAAGTGCTTTTGGACGGCTCAAGATCATGGTTGCCCCAAATGGCCACTGTGATCTCCCGGAGGGCACGGGGAATAGGATGTCCCAGTTTTTCCGGAACAGTTGAGGGGTATGGAATCAGCAGCAGAAACTTTAACAGCATGGAGTGAAGCATTATCACATGCTAATGTCTGTACAACGAGTTCAGTTCAGATTTATTTCCATATGAGCCATAGGCCATAACAAAAATGCAAAAGGATCTGTAACTCTGTGGTTACAGCATATGCTTTTCATGCAGAAGGTCTCTGATTCAATCCCTGGCATCTCCTGGTAGGGCTGGGAAAGACCCCAGTTTGAAGCTCTGGAGACCTGCTGCCAATTCATAGCTAGGTGGATCGCTGGTACTGGTACTTAAACATGTGTTCAATATGTTGTACATAAAATGGTTAACAACATAGCCCACATCTTACAGATTACAGCAGCAGGCAAAAGGTAGGTCCATAGTTGACAACTCTATCCAGCAAGATGGAAGCTAAGGCAGTTAAAAAGTTAAATATGGAGTCGAAATGGCCAAGATATTGGGAAATTCTGGAAAGGGAAGGGGACAAACTGAGATTGCAGAGTTTTGAGAAACTAAAAGGGAAGGTGAGAGATTGGTTGCATTATCACCAAATAAATGAAGTATTTAAATTGGACAGTAAAATTGGTTTCCAGGTGGAAAAATCAAAATTGGAGACTGAATTGTTAGAATCCAGTACTAAGAATTTGTCAAAAATGTATAATCTTCTGCTGAAATGGAATACACAAGATGAAACGGTTAAATCAGCTATGATTAAATGGGCTCAGGACATTGGTCATAATATTTTGTTTGCTGATTGGGAAAAGTTGTGGACCACCGGGATGAAATTTACGGCATGTAATGCCCTAAGAGAGAATATTATGAAAATGATCTATAGGTGGTACATAACCCCAGTCAAGCTTGCAAAGATTTACCATTTGCCTGACAATAAATGTTGGAAATGTAAGGAAAAGGAAGGTACATTCTTTCACCTCTGGTGGACGTGCCCGAAGATTAAGGCATTCTGGGAAATGATCTATAATGAACTGAAAAAGGTATTTAAATATACTTCCCCCAAGAAACCAGAGGCCTTTCTCTTGGGTATTGTCGGCCAGGGGGTGTCAAAGACAGACATAACTTTCTTTATGTACGCCACAACAGCAGCTAGAATACTCATTGCGAAGTACTGGAAGACGCAAGATTTACCCACACTGGAAGAATGGCAGATGAAGGTGATGGACTACATGGGCTTGGCAGAAATGACGAGCAGAATCCGAAACCAGGGAAAAGAAGCGGCGGAAGAAGAATGGAAAAAGTTTAAGGACTATTTAAAGAAATATTACAAAATCAATGACAGTTAGAATGATGTTGGACTAAAGTAAATGGTTACTATCAGTAATGGTTAAGACAAGGAGAACAAAGATGATTAGCTTAAATTTATAGTAAAATAAGGGAAGATTTGCTGAACAATTGATTAGAATTTGGAATACAGAAACGGGAGGCATGAGGAAGTCGAAGAAGAAAGGTTTAAGAAATTAGGACATGAAATGGTACTTGTTTCTTGTTTTGTTTTTTGTCCATTGTTTGTTTATGTATGTTTTGTATGTATGAATATAAAAATTGCTTAATAAAAATATTATAAAAAAAAAAAGACAACTCTATCCAGCAAGGAGACAGTAATGGGTGTACCAAATTATCACAAAGGCAACAGCTTATCACTAATGAATAATGCACTATATGAAATTATGGCCCAACTGTATTGGCTGCCAATTAGTTTCTGGGCCCAACTGAAAGTGCTGGGTTTGACCTATAAAGACTTCAATGGCTCAGGACCTCAAGGACCACCTCTCCCCATATAAAGTGACCTGGACTCTGTGACCATCACCTGAGGCCCTTTCTCGTGTGCCTCTGCCACAAGTGGTCTGTAGGGTGGCAACACAGGAACGGGCCTTTTCTGCAGTGGCTCCCCATTTGTAGAATGCTCTCCCCAGGAAGGTTTGTCTGGTACCTTCATAATATGCCAGGCGAAAATGTTCCTCTTCAACCAGACCTTTGGCTTATTAACAGTCTATGTCCTTTTAAATGTGTTTGTGGGAAGGGGTGTTATTGGTTTGCTTTGTTTTCTATCTTGTTTTTATTGTGTACTTTATGGTTTTATTCTGTATTTTTATGGTGTGAAGTGCCCTGAGATCTTCGGATGAAGGGTGGTATACAAAAATAAAATAAAATAATAAGAATAAGAATCATTTCCCCAACATCCTATTGAAATATGTTGGACAGCTATACTTGAATCTCCCTTCTAGAATTAAATTATTAATTCATTTTCAGGCTACAAGAAAAGATGAGAGAGCCAGGCATGTAATTACAGCAGAAACCTGGGCTTCTAAATAGAAGCCTCTGTGAGTATTTATGTTTGGTCTCCTTCAGATATTAGAGACCTGCTCTAATTTAATTTTAAGCAGACACACTCAAGAGATTAAATATCTGACCTTCCATATTTGCCACGTGTTTTAATCAAATTGACTATTTGCCTTAGCAAGCTGCTGAGGAATGAACTGGGTGGATATCTACTTTGCATACTGATTTCCATGGAAGGGTATTTTTAAAGCATTTTAGACGCAGCAGGAATATACAAATGCGAAGGAAGGAAAAGACAGTGTGATTACTAAGTAAGCTATGTGCCTGGACATCAATTTCTGACAATGACGCTGCTATCATTGGAAGCATCGCGTTTTCATGCCTTTGGTTATATTATTTGTTTGTCTTGTATAACAAGCTGATGAAGCTACTATGTATGCAGTGATGAAAGCAGCCCATTATGTTTTGCATTACCTCCTTTAGTGTTATTCTGGTACTCTAACCTCAGTGATGAATTTGGATTACATATTTTGTTAGAAACTCACATCATGTTTTGATGGCGCAGCAGCTCATTCTTGCCTGCCTTAAAGTCCATTTATATTTGAAACAGTATCTCTCAAAACCAGTTCTGCCTGAACCAGGGCAATACCCTAGGTGCCAGTTAGGAAGGGCAAGGAAACCATATCCCGACACTTACCCCCTTCTTTCAGGCTACAGATGATTGTTTCCCAGGAGCACCTATAGTTCTGGCTGACTCCCTCCTTGAGTTAATAGAGTGGTACCTCTGGTTAAGAACTTAATTCGTTCCGGAGGTCCGGTCTTAACCTGAAATTGTTCTTAACCTAAGGTACCACTTTAGCTAATGGGGCCTCCCGCTGCTGCCACCGTGCGATTTCTGTTCTCATCCTGAAGTAAGCTTCTTAACCCGAGGTACTACTTCCAGGTTAGCGGAGTCTGTAACCTGAAACGTTTGTAACCCGAAGCGTTCTTAACCCAAGGTACCACTGTATTGTTAACAATTAATAGTGCAAGCCTAAACCCAGCAGTTAGTTACAGAAGCCCCAACAACATGCTTGGTACTGTACATTAGAAGTCAGCAGACAACTTGTGGGATCTGCTTTGCTTTTCTCTAGAATCCTGCCATTGGAGGGCAGGGCCAGATACAAAACGTTAGCTTAGCGGGCAGAGCCAAATACCTACTTCATCTTGCAGGCTGCATACCAAAGTACAAAGACACATCTGGGTTACTACTGATTAGGAACTCTTAATATAAAACACTAAAAATGGCCAGTGGAGTTGCTCAAAGCATAGCTGTCAACTTTTCCCTTTTTTTGCAAGGAATACTACTTGGAATAAGGGAATTTCCTTTAAAAAAAGGAAAAAGTTGACAGCTATGACTCAAAGACAATCATTTAATATTTATATTTTACACAGAAGGAATGCTGTGGCTGAGGGGTAAGCAATTAGCATGCTGTAGCTGATTATTATTATTATTATTTTACTTGCTGTTTGTGGCATAGGCCTGCCCTGCCAGGGTATGTGTCTTTTGCAACTACAGTGGTACCTCAGGTTAAGTACTTAATTTGTTCTGGAGGTCCATACTTAACCTGAAACTGTTCTTAACCTGAAGCACCACTTTAGCTAATGGGGCCTCCTGCTGCTGCCGTGCCTCTGGAGAACAATTTCTGTTCTCATCCTGAAGCAAAGTTCTTAACCTGAAGCACTATTTCTGGGTTAGCAGAGTCTGTAACCTGAAGCGTATGTAACCCGAGGTACCGCTGTACAACATCTCTAGCCACCCTTCTTCCCAAGAACCCAGCCACATAATGTCTGCCACTTCCAAGCACACAATCTGATAACTCATTTGATATGTCCTATCTGCCAGGAGTAGGCCACCAGGAGCAGCACTCATCCAGCCTAGGCTCCAACAGGTGCCTAGTTACGTGCAACTCAGCTGATTGGGCTTGTTGCTGCCCTGTCATTCAAGGCCAGCTGGACTCAAATGACATAAACATGGAATATGGAGACCCATTCCTTTGTCCCAACTTTTGACCATCCAGGGTCACTGCATGCTGAATCTACATTGTGCGACCTTGTGTGTATGTGAGTATTGAGACTCTTTCCAACAGTCCTCCATCCGTTAGTCTTTTATTTTGTATTAAAGTACCAGGCTGCTTTCCCTTTGTCTCTTAGCTCTTCCTCTAAAAACACACACACAAAAAAAACCTGCACACAAAGACAAAACTTTCTTTAATTTGGCACTGGGGTTTGGAGTGGTTCTGAGACACGCCCAAGGGATTGTGTTTCCCTCACCTGCTTAGGTGCTTGCCATTATGCTTTCTACTTGTGCCTGAGGGAAAGTACAAAGAAAGCATACTGCTCCACAGCCCATGAAGATGGGAGGGAGCTAGTTGTCCACCACCTTCCCAGCAAGATATCCAGCTTGTAGCTCTAGTCCTCTCTTTGGCCAAGAGTTAGAGGAAAGGGGCAGTGGTGACACAAACAAGAGCATACTGTCGACAGCTGGCCTACCTTACAAGGCAGCTGTGGCAAAGTGATCACTGCACCATTGTTAAACTATTAGGAGCCAGAAATCTGTGCCAATCTACTTGCAAACCAACTAGAGATAAGACAGTTGACCCCAGTCAAGCTTCTGCCTGCTCTCACTGTATGGTACACGACACAATCCCTGGCCACAGGTCCAGTCCAAGGCATTTTGCTGAGGGGCAGCAGCAAATGGTCCCCCAACCCCAATTAAGGTGCATGGTATCCAAAGTCAGACAAATTATTTTGGAATCTGAAGAAGAAAATCCCACAAGGACTCCCCACGCCTTTCTGACAGCAAAAAAGCAAGTCTGGAAATTCCATAATAAAAAAAATAAGTAACTATTTGCTTTCAAGTCAGCCAAAGACAGGTGGCTGTCTCATTCTGTTAAATGGTTATCCTGCATTCAATGTGGTAACACAGAACTTTCCCCAGCAGATTAAAAAGCTCTCTACAAATATCCACGAAGCTTTTCACTACATGTTCCTTTTCTCAAGCCTTTGATGTGAGTTCTCCTTTAATATCACCAGCCCACAGATCATTGCTTAGCCTCAATTCACTGGAAGTTGCTCTCTGTGGTCTCCCCTCCCCATTCCAAGCTTCAGTGATCATGTAACTCTTTCAACAAAGTGATGTGATTAAGAAAGTGACCTCAGCAGTATCCAAGCAAGTTGCTCTGGAGGTCCACTGAATGGGGATTTGGGGTGCCAGTTAATGCTTAACAGGTGTATTCCAAAATGAGGGTATGTTCACATTACCACTTACTCCACATCCAGTGAGCTCCTGCTGTTAGAGCCGCATGCACACACCAATAGCCACAATCCGTACTGATCTTGTACAGTGGTACCTCGGGTTACATACACTTCAGGTTACAGACTCCACTAACCCAGAAATAGTACCTCGAGTTAAGAACTTTGCTTCAGGATGAGAACAGAAATCGCACTGCCGCGGCACAGCAGCAGTGGGAGGCCCCATTAGCTAAAGCGGTACCTCAGGTTAAGAACAGTTTCAGGTTAAGAACGTACCTCCAGAATGAATTAAGTTCTTAACCCGAGTTTGTTGAGAAATATTGTTGTCTGATGGGTTTTCTCTCAAACCAGCTTCAATCTGACCCCAAAAAATAAAGCAACATTTACTTTATACTTGGGACGCAGGTGGGTTAAACTGCAGAGGCTAGGACTTGCCGATCTGAAGGTCGGTGGTTCAAATCCCCGCGAGCTCCGGTTGCTTGGTCCCTGCTCCTGCCAACCTAGCAGTTTGAAAGCACGTCAAAAGTGCAAGTAGATAAATAGGTACCACTCCAGCGGGAAGGTAAACGGCATTTCCGTGCACTGCTCTGGTTCGCCAGAAGCGGCCTAGTCATGCTGGCCACATGCCCCGGAAGCTGTATGCTGGCTCCCTTGGCCTATAAAGCGAGATGAGCGCCACAACCCCAGAGTCGGCCACGACTGGACGTAATGGTCAGGGTCCCTTTACTTTACTTTACTTTATACTTAAGAAAGGTGTGTACATTTGAGACAGTCATCATCCATGTGCATTGACATATGGCAGCTTCATGAATAGAAGTTCTGGGCAGGGGGTGTTGTGGGGGCAGGAAAACCAAAACGGTTGTGTTGGGTGAAGACATCCCCAGACCTTCTCTGATTTGTACAACACAGTGTTAATGTGCCTGAAATGCAGTGATGGGAAATGACCACTTGATGCATTTTGAGTTCCTAATGTGAACATACCGTTGAAGAACAAATAAAACAATTTTACTGTCAGCTCATGATAATGCCAACTGTCAGACAAAACCTTGGAGTTTTGACTATGAAGTTAAAAATCTAAACCAGAGTGCCTCCAATTGTACATTTTACATTTTAGGGTTTAGATTAGAAGGATCAGATGTTGCTTTTTGAATCTCTTCTTCATCCTCTTGGACAAGCGAAGGACACTTCCACTCTCACAAAAAAGGAAAGAGCCCCTTGATTTTGATTTCTGCCCCTTCCCTCCAGCCCAGCTTCCCCACATCACATCCCCAGCCGTTTCAGAGAGTCTCTTGATCCTTGAGATTAGCCTTTCAGGAGCGCAAGGGGCTTCAGCAGGAAGGAAGTGGTAGGAAAGTCCCACTTCACATTACTAACTCTGCTCACATTTCTCAGGATCTCACCCAGTATATCCCATGTTCTGTTCTCTCCGTTTCTTTGCATTAAAACAATTAACAAATATGTCAACATTTATATTAGCAGCACATCGCCATTAATTGTTTTCAAGCACGGATCAGAATTAGAGGACATGCTTTGGTAGAAAATCCCAAGATTGGCCTCCAGCATTTCCAGTTAAAGGTTTAACTGACAATAGAACAGTTCTCTGCCGCAGAACCTGGAGAGTTGCTGCCCATCAGAAAATACAATGTTAGATAGATAAAACATCAGACCTAACATAAGGCAGTTCTAACATAAGGCAGTTTCCTAAATTATTATTTGCAAGCCTTCTCAACTCCCTGATGATGGAGACCAAAAATTCTCATTCTGCGGAAGAGAAATGGATGCTGAGAGATTGCAAGTGGCTAGTTTAAGGGGTTCTGTTGAACCAAAATCTCTTTACAGACTTCCGCCCATCAGATCACATTTACATGGGAGATATATACAGTAACAGGAAATGCTGCTTCTTGCAGAACAAAATAAGAGGGAGTAGCAGTGCTCTGCATAGATATAGAACATTATATAGAAAGAATAGATTGCTGCTGCTTCTGATTCATGTTACAGCTCCACCCAGAGTTTAAAGCAGTGAAGGATTCAAAAATTTCAAAAAGAGCAGCAAAAGGAGAGAGAAGCTGGAAAAACACAGGAGTTATATTTCTCTTACCCAAATCCCTATCCTTAGAATGGATCTTACGCTGAGAATGAGCAAATCTCTCAATTTCACTTCTTCTCAGTTTCAATTTTTCCAAGCTTAAGTTCATTTTTCCACATCAGTTTGTTGCTAAGCTGTCCTAATTATTCCTCAGCATTTTAGTGGAGATTTATCCTAATACACACATTTTGAATGCAATTTCCCCTAATATAACACATTTTTGTAGGTTATTTTGCTAAGATGTGCATTTTAGGCACACTTTACCCTAGCATATACATTTTTATACACATTACATATTTGACTGGGAAACACATTGCAAAATTCAGAGCAGTGTGAATTTTGAAGGCTGGTTGTGTTTTGTGTGTATTGTTTTGGAAAGTGGGAATGAGGTAGGCTCAACTTTAAATGTTCACTTTAGTTCATAAGTTTATTGTTCTAGCCAATGGCCATGAGAAACTTGTATTAATAAAATAAACTTTAAATGTGAACTGAATTGACTTGCTCCTCCATTCCTACCCCACACAGTGATATTTGCATAGGTACTCTCCTTTCTCTCCCCCCGCCCCAGGTAAACCTACAAAGGTGGGGCACAGCTTTCCCTTGTTTTTCTAAGGACAGTGGGAGGAGCATGTGGCATTTGCAGGCACATGAACAGAAGGCAGAGGAATCCTTTTCCTGTCATGAATAAAGAGTGCCTAGAACAGATTCCAAATAACTCCTCAGAAGAAATCATGCCTCCACAAACAGGCAACCTCAGGGATTTAAGAGTTTTTTAAATAAGAGATGTGATGTCTCCCACAAAGAAAGAAGTGTTCGCTGTATTAAGCCATGACATACCTGACAATGGCACACAATTAACTTTTCAGAAGAGGGAATACAATGCACACCAAGTCAACCTGGGAGGAGTAGAGATTCACTCATAAGGTAAAGATAACAAAGTCAATGTACTGAAGTGGCAAGGAATAAATGGGGGAGGGGGACACGTTGCCTGAGCAATTGAAAAGCTGGTGTAAGAGCAGAAACTGAAAAAGTAAGTGACATTGGCAAGACGCATTAGGGTTTTTGTTGTTGTTGTTTTTAAATTCTGCCCCATGAAAAGGGCAACAAATTTCTGATTGCATTCGGGCAAGCCAGTGTGCGTAAAGTGACAACGATGGATAAATTCCGTATGATCTTCCAGTTCCTCCAGTCCAACCAGGAATCATTCATGAATGGCATATGTGGCATCATGGCTCTTGCCAGTGCACAGATGTACGTGGCTTTTGACTTCAACTGCCCATGTCTACCAGGTTATAACCTGGCCTATGGGATGGGTATCCTGTTTGTGCCACCCCTGGTCTTGTTTCTACTGGGCTTTGTGATGAATAACAATGTCTCCATGTTGGCTGAAGAGTGGAAAAGACCCACAGGGAAGAGGCAGAAAGACCCAGCTGTCCTGCGTTACATGTTCTGCTCCATGGCACAGCGGGCTATGATTGCTCCTGCTGTTTGGATTTCAGTCACACTGCTGCATGGAGAGTGCTTTATATGTGCCTTCAGCACCTCTGTGCCTGTAGATAAGTTGGGGAACCAGAGCTATACCCAACTACCTGAGAAGGAACTGAGGAGAATTCTGGCCCAGATTCCCTGCACAGACATCTACAAGGGGCAGGAACTTATTGCCAAAGAGGTGGCAACCAGGTATCTGCGCTGTATATCACAGGTAAGCAAAAAGTGATTGCAGGATTTGCTTAAGCTAATTTGGTGTAGAGAATGGGAGAGACCCCTTATAAAGCTGGCAGGCTTTTTATATGACTTTATATGCACTTATCATGCTATCATTTCCTATGCACTGCAAGCACTCTGAGCATTTTTCAGCATGCTGCAGTTCTTTATTACTGGTAAGAAACACAACACTTTCCCTCCTTCTCTTGAGGTCCCATTTCATAGAAAACATGTTTAAAATGTGATGTAATGGATATACTCCTCGTGCTACAATTGCCGTTTATTCTTTTTACAGCATAAATTGTGGGCCTTAATCACAGGTAAGTGTGCACACATTTGGAGCTGCAATGTGTGCTAGTTCCACATTCAAAGAGTGGGCTTATGTAGGGTGCACTCTGCAAAACAGAGTGCTTGATTCCTTACAGTAATAATTCCATGCATCATTTTTGGTAAGAAGTATGGATTATAGAAGGAAGTGAGAGAAGAAGGGATGAACTCCTATGATTAAACTTCCCCTGCTTCCAAATATTCCATTTGCAATGCAAATACAGACAAATATATCCAGTGATCCCAACCTAAAACAGGCAGGTCAATACAGTCCTTTCCTGTTGTTTACTGTGTTCAGTCTGCATTTGTTCTCTGCATCTTAAATAGGATGCAAATTCCCTCTAGGTTTTCACCTGGGAACAACGTCAAAGTCATTTTAAAAATCTGATTTGATCACTTGTGTTCTCACCAATCTGATGCTGCCACTGTTCTGTTTCCCCTTGGCATTGCTCGGCAATGTTAGCCCTTCCTCTGCTGTGTATTAGTTGGATAACCACTGCTTTTCTTGAACATTAAGAATGTATTGGAATAAATATTCAGATCTTTCTTTAATCAGAGCTTTCTTTAATCACGCAACATTCGTTGCACTGTTGCTGTTTTTAAATTTGGCATTATAGATAATCAATTCATTCTATTAAAAAACCCAATTCTAAATACTTTTGTATTTGAATGGTTCTACTTAGTATTACTGAAATGGCATGCCAGTTTCAGCATGAGACAAAAATGTGCTCCTTTAAAAAAATAATGAAAGCCAAGAGGAAAAATACTGGATTTAGGAGTGGGGAAATAATTTGTTTATGCAATACATTTTAGAAAATTATTATCCAGACAGGCCAAAGACATAGGTAACTGCTGCAATATAGGAGATGCTGTGTTGTAGTTTAGGGATAGAGAACCTGTGGACCTCTAGATGTTGTTGGACCACAACTCTCATTATCCCTAACCATTGGCCATGTTGGGATGATGGGAGTTGTGTCAAACAACATCAGGAAGGTTACAGATTCTTTATTCCTGGTGTAGTTGCTCCCCAACACATCCCTGTTAAAATGGATTGAATTGTGTTCTGGTTCAGGAAAACTAAAAGATTTGGTCTAGATTTTGGTTCAGGTTCCATTTGATCCCCCAACTTCAGGAGCTTCAAATACAACAGCACAGGGCTTTCATTGGATTCATATCTGGCAAACAAATATGGAAACATCACTGCCATTGTACAATGAGGTAGATTGTGATGTTAGTTCACACATCTGGATCATCCACTCATTGATGGATGAGACATGAGCCTAGCAGCCCCACAATCTTTTGAGGTTGCTAGTCCCAAGATCCACAGATTCTGGAAGACCACTGATAATCATGACTGCAATTGTGTACTACATAGATTTCTCTATCCCACTCCCACAACCACCTCCCTAATAATAGTATGATGTTTGGTTTTCCCGTTCAGGCAATGGGCTGGACCTTTGTGCTGTTGATGACCTTGTTGGCATTCCTTGTTCGTTCCTTACGTCCCTGCTTTACTCAAGCCGCATTCCTGAAGAGCAAGTATTGGTCTCACTATATAGACATCGAACGCAAGCTCTTTGATGAGACCTGCACGGAACACGCTAAAAGCTTTGCCAAGGTTTGCATCCAGCAGTTCTTTGAGGGCACGAATAAGGACCTAAGCATGGGTCATGCAACCTTTGTGGAAAAGACACCTTCCGAAACAGGAGAAGAGAAGGAAAAATTGCTGGGCATCATGGATCAAGGGACCATGAACAAAATTCTGAAGAACTGGCACAAATGTAAGCCCCCTTTGTGCCTCAGCCAAGAGGTGATCCAGAATGGGAATTGTTGGGCAGGAGAAATCGCACACCCTCAGCCACCTAAAAGAGAGTATGCTACCTATTACAGCAAAGTCTGAGGATGGAGTGGAAGTAATCAGAAAGCACATATCCCTTTAGATCACGGCTTGGGACCACACATTTATCAAGGAGATCCTTCAACTATTCATTGTGAGAGCATCCAGAACACCTGTCCAAAAGTCTCTCCCCCCCCCAGCTTTTCTGTGGGCACTAGCATGGCATGGAATAGAACAAATAAACACTGACAGTGCTCACCTGTTGATTTTGTCAAGGAGAAAAGAGATGTCAGAAAGACTAAATGGTGATGGCACCTTAAATTGGATGACTGCTGTGATACAAATAATATAACAAAAACTATGAGGTGGTTCATTGTTGGTTTGAATAAGATATTTATTCCCTGCTAAACTCTAAAGGATAGACCATTTGTCTCAGCAGCAAGTAACATCACATTTTGATTTGAAAAATCTCTACCAATTTCTTCAGACTAAAACCACCTGCTAAGTCTCCATTGTATGTGAAAGGCACAAAACAGATGTTTCATTTTATTGTAAAGGAAAGACTAAAAGCAGGTAATACTGTCTGTACAGGGGTACATTTCTGTTGGTAGTAAAACAAAACCAACGTTTTCAAGACTTGCAGGAATGTTTTAGGCGCAAACCAAAAGCACAAAGGCAGTATTTCAAATACACCAGAGGGCGCCATAAACTAGCAACAAATATGTGACCATAGCAGCTATAAGGCTGTTTCTTCCCTTATCTCCTTATCATATAAGTAAGACTTGTTTAGCTTTGACTTGTACAATATGCTCTGACAAAATCTGTTTAGGATAAGAAAATGTGTTGAAGGGTATGCAGAAGTAGAGATGAATGAGTATGTTTTAAGGACAGTATTATAAATCCACTAACTGAAAGAAGGAACAGCCACATTCAAACATTACAAATTAAGTTTAACTATCTGCCCCATAACTAAATGAACTGGCAGCGGATCTGGGGTAATTTCAAGGTGTCTGGTCCTTTAATAAGCATAGAACATCGGCTGCATTAACCTGAATGGTTCTTTTGAACCCTTTAAGAAACCAATTAAAATTTTCAGAGTTGTAGCCATGTTGATCTGTTGCAGCAAAAATCATTCAGAGTCTTGTGACACCTTAGCTTTCATAGACAAGAGAGCCCTCTGCATCATATGACCAATTAATGATCCAGTTTGCACTTCACATTAAAAACCATAGTTTGTTTTTAAGTACGGTTTAATGTGATGTGCAAGCTGGGCCAGTGTGCCCATTCATGATGTTCTCAACTAGTGTTCAGTGGAAGCTTCAATGGATTCCACAAAAAGTAGTCTTACTCTTGGCATCGGAATGAGGAGGATGCAAGGCAGGGCCATCCAACATGTCAGACATCACTGGCATGTCTATATTTATGTGCTTCCTGCTTTGTCAAGTCATGTGTCGCTCAGTGTAGCCTTTGCAAAGCAAGTTTTCTTTAGCTTGATGATGAATGATGTTTTTGTTGTGACCAGTAGTGGTGGAGGAAAGAGGTAAAGGCCTAGACTCTCGGGGAAATGGTTGCAGCTCTTGCTTATTTAACTACTATTGTACACACTTTGCACCCTGCTAATCTCCATCATCTAGATAGAACATAGGCTTACTTCTCACTGTAAGTTCCTTAGCTGTAAGAATTCAACAAGGCCAGCCCTATGGTCAAGCACAGCAAGGCAGCTGTTTCTGAGATGACAGCAAACTGCTATTTCTAATTTATTGTTGTTGTATTTTTCCTGCCAAGGAGAGGTGAGATTTTCTGCCGCATGTGCCAAAATAATTTCACCAGCCCTGGATATTATGCACCTGGACTGGTGGGGTGGATGTATATGCCCTTTACTGCTCCACCTCAGGCAGCAAAATGCTTCAGGCCAGCTCTAACTTTGAACGGAAAAGGGGGGGATTTAATAAATCCCTGGACACAGAACACTAGGTATCAGGAAGAAGAGCAATAACCTTGCCATCTTCTAGACATCTCTGTTTTTAATATAGACCTGAGACATCTAGTTTTGCTTTCTTTTCTTCTGTTTTTACGTAGTACAGATTTATCATCTCAGTGAGTGTCAAACTAAGTAAGATACTGGACGAATATAAGAAGTCTCCTGACAGTTTTTGGTTTTACTTTAATATAGCTGCTAGAGGTTGCAATTTTGATCAGTGCAATGGTGGGGAGATGAGGTATTTAACTCATTCAGTATAGCCTCCCTTTCCAATTAAAACTGACCTCCCCGAGGTGACGTTTTCTTGGTATGGAATAAGCTAAAAGGACCACATATACCCCAACCCCAGGCTGGTTGAAGAGATTAAGTATGCCCTCTCCTGCTGCTCTTCTGATCAATTTCACGGCTGCCTCATCGCCAGCGCTGCTCCCAAGACGTGTTGCTGCCTGAGGCAAAATACAGAATGATGCATCCATCTAGGGATGGATGAACCTGTTAATTTCAGTTTCTCTCAATGTCTCATTTTTTTTCACTCTCAAATTCAGTTTGTATTATTTTGCATTTTAAAAATGTAATAGTCATCATGAGAATCAGATAGGAGGAATGTGCACTAAAATGCTAACATACACATTTTTGTCTGCAATTTTGGCTACTACATACATTTTTGCAAGCAATATAGTGCACTTTTGTATGCTGTTTCCCCTGTTTCCCCTAAAATATGCATTTTTATACACACTATTCCCTAATATGTGTACTTTTGTACACATTTCGGTTTGGAGAATTGCATCATAAAATTTGAAGAAGTGTGAATTTCAGGGTATAGCTGCATTTCGGTTCACATATTATTTCAGAAAGAGTGGATCTTAATGTGGATCAGACCAAATTTCTGCCCCATCCCATTCAAAGTACAGAAGTTGACTGTTCTGGCACTTGAACAGTCAACACTGGCAATGGGATAACATCCCCACATGCACGGAGGACAGATGGCTTGTTTAGCGATTGTACAACAACCCTGTGACACACATAGTTCTAATCTCCAACAGAGTGGAATGGCTGGAGGGATGCTCCTCTCCCCACCCCCACTAGTATCTGCCACCTGAGGTCATTGCTGCACTCTGCCTCACTTGTAGAGGCTAATCATACAACAGGGCCACATGGCTGGCTCTGCCCTAGCTCCTCTGGCTTCCAGATGGGATAGTGTGTTCCTTTGTTCTGGGACTATCAAGAGCTGTATTCTTTATAATGACCTACCAGCTTACACTTGTACAGGTTCAGCAGGTACTACAGGAAAGCACAAAGGTCAGGAAGGTGAGTTTACGCATGCACATTTAGAATGTGTGACTGCAGCTTCAAGAGACAATATGTAGATATGGAAGCCCTCACAGTAGGGTGAATCCAATGTGGGGTCCTAAATATGTTTTTGGGTGTGCGGAATCCAAATCCATTATTGTTGTGATTGGCCAATATCTAGCTTGGTAAATCTATGTTTGATAAAGAAGCACATAAACTGTTTTCAGAAAAACAAAGAATTTTAATTTTACCTTCTGAAAATGTCAGGTAATGCTAACATTTTACTTACCAAGTTTTACTTACCAAGCAAAACTAAGTTATATTAATTTAACCATAATAGCTTTTGAAATTATGGCATCTCAGTAGTTTGTTTTTAATATTTTTTAAATAAAAAAACCTTCTAAATGTTTTAATCTTAAACTTATATGGGTTTAAAAAATTTAAAAAATTAATTATTATTTTTTTAGGTCGCACCCACAATACCCAAAACACACTAACAAACTACAAGTCCATATAATAGAAAAAATGCAGCATGCTGTTATTTACTAACATACATAAATTTAAATAGTGAGTTCACTGTGAAGCATATTCACTGCATTCTGCTTAGGTGTATAACTTTAAGTTAAATATCAAGTTTTAGGAAAACCTGTTCTTCCTGTTTGCAATGGAAGTAATTTGTGCCAGTTGCTGCCTGGTTGGCTCCCCATGTGGTAACCCGGCATCAGTTTTGGCAGCTGTGATAGCACATTCTTCCTCCCAATATCTGGGCTCCTATGGGAGGAAGGGTGGGATATAAACTTAATTAAATAAATAAATATTTTGCCTGTTTCAAAAAATAATAATAATGGAGAATTGATAGGTGTTCTTTGTTTTCTTTTAGGCTGCAATCCTGTGCTCACTTACCCATGAATTTGTCTGAATTTGTCTGAATAGGATTTGTATAGTGTTATGAGTTTGGGGTGTTGAACTGTATGCCGGAACCCTCTAATCTCTGGATCCAGCAAGTGTTAATTCCTGGAATAGCGAGGCTAGCCTCCTGGAAGGTGTAAGGAGAACAAAGGAAGGAGCTCTGTGGGAGAGGGCAAATGGGCGAGGCCCCTCCCTCAACTTGATAATTGGAAAGCGTGAAAAGTTGCAGGGATGAGGGCCAGATGTAAAGCAGCAAGTTGGGAGAAGACTGAGACAGAGCAATGTTTGATGCCTGTTTAAATCTAAGGCTGTGGCTACAGGAGGAACAAGACCCTTTTGGAGTGTTAATACTGTGAACCCCTCCATTGTAGACTCAGGTTGTATATATGTGTAATTGAACCATATATCATAAAGACACTACAGTCCCCACTGTGCCTCATTTCCAAAAGGAAACACGAACCCTGGGTAAGTGTCTGGAACCCCCGGAATCTCGCGCTGCTGAGAGATTGGGGTGGCACACAACAAAACAATTGTGCTGCTAGTTCCCTTTGTATAGGCACTTCTGTTTACTATCTGATTTATATTTATAGCTAGACACCAGTATGGCAAATATGCATATTAATTATACACAAGAGAGGAGAGGGGAGTCCCTTACACATGATTCCCTGCCCCTGGGAACCAGTATCAGTTTTTCTCTGAAACTGAAGACCAAAAGCCTTCCTTATTTATTCCCATATGTTCTGGAGCCTGTATATCAGGGACAGAGACCCTATGACCTTCCAGAGGTTGTTGGACGCCAACTCTTATCAGCCCCAGCCAAGATGGTCAACAGTTAGGAATTCTGGGAGTTGTCATCAAACAATGCCTGGAGAACCAGGTTCCCCATCACCACTGTAAATCCTATCTGCAGCACTGTATCCCGCTGTCCTTGGGATCTCAGTCTCTTTGATTGTTACGGTGCTTGGTTCTCTCTCTGGTTGTCAGTTGCTGCCATGGGAAATGCAGACAGGAACAATGAAATGGTGAGACTTGTAGAACTGGAAAGCACATGTTTTGGAGGGTAGTGCAAACCTCTCTTTCAAACCAAAATCATTGACTCTTTTCAGTACATCTATTTATGTAGAACAATTGTGCTTAGGTGATGGGGACAGGGGTCTCAATTGTACACACAAATAGTCCCTTTTAGACACTGAAAAGGATGTGACTAGGACTCAAGGGCAGACCCTGAAGCCCCCCTGCCTATGTATGCATGTTCTCCAGTTGAATGGCTGGAACAGCTCTTGAGTTCCCTGTACACCTCCCCACTCAGGAGCAAGCAGAATGTGCCCTGGCATTGATACTTAAAGAAAAATAAATACAGTTTAGAGAACAACTCCAGATTCCATTCAGTAAGCGCTGTTAAATTTAGTTGAAAACCACTTCTTACTCACCATTTCCTTTTCTTTACTATGTGCTTCCTTTGTCACAAATGGAGATTAAATGCTAACTGCCAACAATTAATTAGACCTGTCCTTCTTATGAGACCCACAGGCCTGGAACAACCCTTTATTTCATCTTTTTCCATCACACAGGTTGCCTTGCTCTTTCTGCCTTGCTTTTTCCATCCAATGAGTTGCCCATCTCCACATTGCAGCCTTCATACTCCCTTCATTCCCTGTTATAATGCTTCAGGCCCAGCTCCAGAGATTTTGCTGCCTGTAGCGGAACACCAAATGGTATCTGCCCCAAGTAACATTTGGAGATAGGGGAGAAATCACATTCAGTTCACATTTAAAGCTGAACCCGCCTAATTTGCACTTTCTGAAACAATATGAAACACTGTCACTCCTTAACATTCACGCTTCTCCAAATTTTGCAATGCATCTCCAGTCAGATTTTATGTGCAAAAATATGTACCAATACTAACATAAAGTCTGCATAAAAACATATGTATTAGTGAAAATAAATTTCAAAAAGCATTTCATTAGGGAGAATTGCTTTGATAAAATGTGCATAATAGGCAAAATTGCACACAGAAATATTAGGAGGAACTTAT
This sequence comes from Podarcis raffonei, assembly GCF_027172205.1. NCBI lineage: Eukaryota > Metazoa > Chordata > Lepidosauria > Squamata > Lacertidae > Podarcis > Podarcis raffonei. Next base: position 57,156,845 of record NC_070606.1, read on the forward strand.
ACTAAAATGCTGATGAATTTTCATGAGGACCTTTTTTTAAAAAAATCACACATAGATGTGGAAATGGGGAGAACTGAATTTAAGATTGGGAGCAGGGGCAGGGGGAGATAAATGGAAATAAAAGGAAACTGACAGATTTGTCAATCCTTCGTCACAGTGCTTAATACCCACAAGTACTATGACAGTAAGCAAAAGCCAAAACTTCAAACATGGCAATTGCTGTTCTTTCATGATTCATTAATCCATCTGTCTGGAGTGGCTGCCTTTAACTGCCTAAAGGTATGGCCAGCTCTGTTATGTTTTGTGCTTCATCATGCTCTGTCTCCAGAACACGACCTTAATAGTGGGTCCTCTCAGTGCCAGCTTCTCCCTTCCAACAGCTCATTCTGGCACTACTCACTAACAGATTTGACTATGCACATCCTGTCGGTTTCCTGCACTTGTAGGCTCAAAGCTTGCCACGTGGATATTAGTGGCTAAGAAAAGAAAGAGGGAAGAGCATAAGCAACATGAAGAGGTGGGCATCAAGCATGAGAGCTGTGCATATGAAATCTGAAAACTGGTTAGTTTAGTTATAAAAGGAGCCACCGCGAGGGATTATATTTAAGTACATTTTGAAGGGTAAACAGGAATTCAATACCTGGGCACAGTGCAGCAGATCGACTAAATGAGGGATGGGGGACATGTGGCTCTCCAGATGTTGCTGGACTACAATTCCCATCAGTCCCAGTGGGCATGCCCAATTGTCCTATGGGTCCTGCTATTCACTGTCAACACTGGACCACAGCCAAGGACACAAGAGCTGAAACTCCAGAATAAGGACAGGAGCTGGGTGCAAAGCTGCAGTGAGTCTGCAGATGGCACTTGAGACAGACATAAAGGTATGTCAGGGTTCAGAACCAGGCAAGCAGTCAGATCAGGGCTATAAGTACTAAGAACTGGAACCAAGACCTGATTCAGCAGAGGTTGTGGCCAGGTAAACAGTCCCCAAACACACATTGCAGGGAGTTGGACTATCAGGCACGTCCAGCTCCCAAGAGAGAGGGGCAAAGCCAAAGTTGTTGAGCTTTTTTTAGGGAGGAAAAGCTAATCTAGCATTTTTAGCTTTATTTGGGGGGGGGGAACATCGCACACTTATTACAACAACAACAACAACAACAACGCTGCAGTAACAGCTGCTTCCATTTTCTAACGTGCCGACTACATAAGCATTTGACCCAACAGAGGACAGAGGAAAGAGTGACGACAGCAGGGGGTGAAGACTTTAACTCCACTGCGGGGTCGACCAGTTGGACATCCCTGGACTAGATGACTGCTTGAGTCCCAAATCTCAGAGTGAGAGAACCGCCAGAAGGCCCTTGGTGCTGGACCTCAGTGTCTGGGCTGAATGATGGGGGTGGAGATGCTCCTTCAGGTATACAGGACCAAGGCCGTTTAGGGCTTAAAAGGTCAGTACCAACACTTTGAATTAGAATTATCAGAGAGCAGAAAAGCTGAGAACCATGTAGCCTGCCCAAGCAGTCAAACCTGGAAACACTTAAAGCCCATGCTAAATTGGGATGAACTATTTGGTTTCCTTGGGGCTTGAATTCATGCTAGAGACTGGAAGAACGACATTTCCTAACTCTTCTGCACTTCAGAACTCAGATGTGCATTGTAAGTGTATGTGACTTCTGAATGTTTCTTACGCGGTTATGCCATTACAAAGTTCCCTCTATTTATAGAGCAGGGCTTCCTGCCTATGGCATAGTTGTGTACACCAGCTGAAATAATAGGCAATCCATTAAAATAAAATTCCAGAAGAGTAGCTATGTTAGTCTGTTGCCACAAGGAAGGTAAATAGTCCTTTCAGACAGGTGGTGGTTTCTGGTAGCTTTAACACTGCAGATGGCTAACCATCTGCTGTGGATGATACTCCTGTCCCCAATTAATAGAAAGGGCAGGGGACTAGCCTTACTCCCAATGGAAAACCTTTCTATTAGAAGTCTGCATTGTAAAAATAAATAAATATCAGAACTATATGTAGAAACCCACAAAGATACAGAATCAAGAATAGAAAGCAAGAGAGAAAATGAGAGAAAATATATAGCTAGGTTGGGGATGCATATGTATTTTAAAATGTATGTTATACCCTGCTTTTCTTTTTAAAAGAGATGAACCCAAAGAGGCTTACATGAAACATCAAAATCTATCATTTATTTGGAATACTTAGAGTTTTATCCAATATAGTGCCAGTGTGGTGTAGTGGTTAAGAGCGATAGACTCGTAATCTGGGGAACTGGGTTCACGTCTCTGCTCCTCCACATGCAGCTGCTGGGTGACCTTGGGCTAGTCACACTTCTTGAAGTCTCTCAGCCCCACTCACCTCACAGAGTGTTTGTTGTGGGGGAGGAAGGGAAAGGAGATTGTTGGCCGCTTTGAGACTCCTTCGGGTAGTGATAAAGTGAGATATCAAATCCAAAACTCTTCAAACTCTAGTGCTAAAAAACTGTCCTATCAGCACAAGGACTTCCTCCCCTCTCTTCCCTCTGTGCGTCCAAGTTTGTTTTGGGGCAGATTTGGGGGTGGGGCATGCAAAAGAGAGAGGAGGGAGGAGAGTCCTGTTACAGGAGCATAAGAAGCCTTACAGCCCACTTTTTAGCCCTGAAGGTGCTCAAGTAGTCTTACAAAAAATTCTCACAATAAAATGATATCTAAATGTAGTATCAGAAACAGAAATGTCCCTGTGCTGACACATTATTCAGGTGGCATTTCCTGCCACCTGGCATTGGTTGTCCTTAGTGTCATCATTCAAGCCCAGGATGAAGGCAAGTCTTCCCTTGCTGCCATTTGGCAGCTGCCAGACAATGCCTCCCACTGAGATTCTCTAACACCAGGGAGTTGGAGTGGGCAGCTGGATCTTGCACAGCTGATGGCTGATACATATAAAAATCCCAAATGGCCACACACAAAAAACCTTCAAAAACAACAGTGAAACAAATATACCACATCGTTATTGTATCACCACATTGCAGCAGGAGCTCATAAATCAAGACAACGGGACAAAAACAAACCAAACAGGAACAAAGAGCCAGGGTTTGTCTTGGTGACTGAAGGCCCAAACTGATATGGTCCTCCTTGGAGAAGGCATTCCATGAAGTTGTCCCCTCAGCTGAAAAAGGACTGCTCCCCTAGTAGATGCCTGTGGGCTTGAGAGTTAGCTGTTGGGGACTCAACAAAAGGAGGTAATGACAGGCATGATCCAAAAGGGGTCCAGTGATGCTCATGTAATCAATGTCACCACAGCAAACAGCAGCAACAACAAACGAAAACACCAGGCAGGAGTGTAGCACTTGCTTGTCTTTCTGACATCACTCAGCATTATGGATTATTAGTCACCCTTTGCTTTAAAGACAGTGGCGTTTTATCTCATCATAATTACACTACTTACTTAGAGCAGCGTGAACTTTACTAGGCAAAAGCTTATAAAATATGGTGAAGTAACCATAACAGCACCTATATCGCCAACTGCACCATCTTGTAAAGGCAAAAATCCTTTGTTCTTGAGCAAGCATTATTTTGGGGGCCAGAGAAGAAACTGCAGTACCTATTTTCACAGCCCAGGCAGCTGAAGGCAAAGGGTTTTTTTTTTCTGTTCTGTGAATGAGTCATCTTGATCTGGTTATGAAGAGTTTCATTTTTTCCAGTAATTTCCCTACCATTTTTTTCCTATCATTTTCCTACGCTTTTCTCCTTTCCTTAAAGGCACAGTGTTCTGCGTGACAGCAAGAGGATGAATCTGGCCAATTCTTTCTCCCTCCCTCCCTCTACAATCCCCACCCAGACAGAAGCCTCTCCCCTCCCTTTGCACATGAAAATTAAACCAAAAAAACCAAAAAAACCTACACCACCCAGGCCCTTTGCAAGCAAAAGGAAGCTGCTAAATAGCAGCACACTCACACTTTTTAACTCTTTCTTCTGTCAGTGGCAATTTCTGCATCTGATCCCATTCTCTATCCTCACGTGCCGGGCAGCCAGATGTTCCTGGAATAGATTCAAAACCCACGTGGCCAGCTAAAAAGAGGCTCGGGAAACTGATACAGTGACCTGCAGAAGTAAGTAACTTTTTTTCTCTCTCATCAAGTTTCATTTTGATTTTGGGAAACCTGGAGCTTTCTGAAAACAAATACATGCACTAAATATATCTACTTGTGATTATTATTATTTTTAACAAAACAATCCCAGCACTACCACCCCTCTCCTATTATTAGCAAGAAAGAAGTTTGCTGGGCTGCCAGATGTCAGAGCTAGAGAAGTAGAAAAGATCAGTTTTGCCGCCTGTTTGCTTCCACCGTAAAAAGTTCTCAAACTATTTTTGTGCAGCGGTAGCAAACTGGCAGCAAGCCCAGCTGGTTTACACACAATAGCTTACACACTATATAGTCCTCTGCTATGCTATGTGAGCAGTTCTTTCACATCTTCTATCAATATTTCAATTTCAAGTGGTGCTTTTGTTTTGTTTCGATTTCAACAAGCCCTGCACAAGAACGTTAAAAGAATCTACAAATCTCTGGGTGGGGTAGTTGGTCTGTGTATGTACTGATGTGCGTGGCTGTTTCTGACATTCAGGCCTTGGTCTAAGGGTGTGGCTCTCAGGCACAAGGATGACATGTGAGATGCCAGACGTATATATTTTTTGCATTTATGTTGCAAGTGACCTTACACTATAAAATATAAGAGTAATAGATTCCATCAGGATTAACATGAGGTTAATAGTGTTTTTATATTTTCCTGAAGATTATAATGGAGGGAGGGAAAGAGAAGGAATGGGAAAGCCTGTCTACTTCCCTAGCCCAACCTGCCTCTTCCCAGATATATTAGAGATTTAAGGTGCCAAAATTGCTGCATAGAAGTTCAGTTCTGAGTATTAATGTGGATTCAGTCCTTCAGTCCCGAGAGTGCGTGACTCAAGCATGTGTATGAGTAGATGGAAAGGAATTTCCTGGTTCTTCCTCTCACTTGTATAATCATTTTAATTTCTGCTATCTTCTGTACTGCAAGTACTCAGGCTGAAGATGCATAAAGCATTTACATAAGAAAAGCCCTGCCCAAAGTTCAACATCCTGTTTTCACAGTGGCCAACCATAATCATATGGGAAGCCCACAAACATCCTTTAATTGATAAGACTTGCAAACTAAGGTGTTAATTGACTTGCATTGATGAGGCCCAATTAAAATCCGTAGGAGAAAATTATATTTAGCTGGACGGCACCAGGTGCTACAATGACCACAAAGTAAGCTCCATTGAATTCAGCACGGCCTACCCCCAGGTATGTGGTATAGGATTGCAACCTAAAAATGCCTACAAGATTTTAAAAACATAAGCTACAGCCCCAGATTGGTTTTAGCTGTACTTAAGGCATGATGGGAGACTGTCCATGACTTGGAAGCCCATACATCTACCTCATCTTTCCTCCTCTGGCAGTTTGACTTAATGCTTATTATCAATGCTGTTTTTCTAGTAAAAGAGGTGTCAGGACTCGTCATGAACACCTCCCTTGTTCTCTTATAATGGCAATGGCACCCACATGAGAGGTGCTGGAACTGAGTGCCAGTGAGTTCTAGCTGAAAAAACAACCCTGCTTATTATTATTATTCAATGCAAAACACAAGCACGGTCAAGCTATTTGGGAACAGGGAACATAATCCTATGAAATGCAGCATATATGTATTTGTTTTTTAAAAAAAACATCAGAAAATATAGCACATTCAGTTAATTTTATCACACGCTTCCCAAATAAGAGGACTGGTGAAAGAAACCCAAAGGGTACTGTTATAAGTGCCATATCTTTTCAGGAAGCTTGGAGGTTATGTCAGAACAAAACACTATAACAGAGTCTCCTCAAATGGAACCAATACCACAGCTTAGACAATGTACAAACAAGTCCAAACAGAACACAGAATGGTTAAAAATAGCAGAGTCAAGGAAGCTATAAAAGACAAGAAAGCTTCTTTTAAAAAGTTGAAGTCTTGAACTCTGGCGGGGGGGGGGGCAGGGAGCACACAGGCAAGCTGTGTGTAAGTCAAGCAAATAAAGAACTTGAGGAGAATATTACAAAAAAAATTTAAAAACTCAATAAAATTCTGTGAAGAAACTAGGATGACACTGGGGGTGTTAGATAACAGAAATGTGTCAAAATAATACTTAAGGAACACAGGGGATTTATTTTAATAAAATTTATCAGGCATGGATAAAAAGCCATGTCCTTTGTGGATTTGTAACACACTAAAAATCAGTAAACACATAAATGGACTGAGAATTGTTATGGTGGAGGGAAGTAAACAGTCGCATCCCCTAAGAATCTGTGTTGAAAAGTGATCTAGTGTTTAACTATAAATGATATGAAGTTCAAGGTGAAGAGGGTAGTAACCTAGTTTAGAAATGACTTCAAATTATTCATTTTTCAAAATGCTGCAATCCAGACCAGAGTGAGAACAACTCACGGGTGGGGGACACCTCTGAATAAATGAGCAACAGAATAGCAGATATTATTCAATGTAAATACAAAGTGACGCATATTGGAACAAAACAAATCCTACCATTGTTTGAAGGAGAATCTAGAATTATCCATTTGGAGGACTGAAGGGATAACAGAGATGGTTACTTGTGGGGTAACTTTTTTTATTTATTTGTTGCTCCTGGCCCTAAGCTGCATTTATGGATGGTGAGGAAAAGAATGAGGGATCAGGCTTCAGGCCTGCAGAGTGTTGGGGACTGAATTGGCTGTAACTGTCATAGAAAGAGAGATTGGGGCAGGGTTGCCATATTTCAAAAATCCAGGCACAAAAGTTGTTGATTTTTGGTTTGGTTTTTTGTTTTTTTGGGGAGGGGGCAATGTTGTTGATTTTTTTGAGAGGTTTTTAAGGAAATTCTACACTTACGACATGGGTTGCCATACATCTGTATTTTCCTGGACGTTCAAGCGATTTCTGCCTGGACACAGTTTCTGACATCCAAATCTCTGGTATGTCTGGGAAATTCCAGTCATATGGCAACGTTATATAGGGGTCTATAGGAAAAAATCATTACTAATTATGTTCGTGGTGGGAAGGGGCAATAGTACAGCAGTAGAGCAGATGATTTGAATACAGGTGGTTTTAAGATCAATCCCTGGCACCTCTAGTTTACGTAGGGCCAACCCAAGACATTTGCTGCCTTAAGCAAGCACCTCCTGCCATTTCTATGTACAGAAGCCAACTGGACTGAGAGCCAAATCTTACCACAAGGCTGGTCATGGAATAGCACACTCCACTAAATCTCAGAAGGCTAACTTAGGAGGGCCATGTCAGGCGTTGTAGCACACACAATTCTGTCCTCCTGACAGAAGGAACTGGCTGGGGGCCTTATAAGGCACAGCCAGGAAGCTGCTGCTGGCATCCTCCATCTGCCCACTTTGCCTAATGGTAGGGCCAGCCCATAATTTAAGTAGCTCAGGTAGCAGGTGATAGGAAAGGTCTCTGTCTGAGACCCTGCTATTCCTAGGGTACCTCCAGACCAGCCCTATCTTGCAGGAGGCATTCAAGCACATGCTGGATTAAACTTTTATACATACAAGTATAATGCCCCAAATGTGCAATTAGTAAACCTATCACTAGATGGTGCTTGGAGATATATTATTCACATTGCTGAGTGGCCATAATTGCTAGGATATGCAGCTGTGTCACCTAAGGTAATGAATTGTTGCTCCCATTAATTCATTACTCCCGTGTACCTCCCATTGATTCAAATTAGTCAGGCAATGACTATTTGTTCCTCATTATTCCATCCATCAAGTGCCATTCATTTGGTCCAACCTGTTCACACTAATACAGTAAACTCATGTAAATACTCCTGTGTTCATAACAACAGTCTGGTCAGAACTAGTGAATGGAAGTACAACAAAACTGAGGATTCATCTGTCTCAAGATCACACAGAAAATTTGGTAGCAAAGTAACACATGGACAGAACCTAAGATTAACAGCAGCACATTTTCTATTCTGATAATGGTGTTTCTTCACTGAAAACTCGAACTCCAGTCTGTCATTAAAGCCTCATAGAAGTGAAGGTAAGCCATGCTTGAGTGTTCTCTTGTACGGTGAGATAAAAAGTCCAGCTACGGATTCAAAGGCAATGGAGTGCCAGATTGTTCACTAAAGTACATGACTGCCTAGTCCTTTATAATCTTCTAGTATTATTAATGGAAGCGGCTGGTACAGTGGCAGAGTGATCAGAAGAAAGTTGTCTCATTTATTATACATCCTTTATACTTTGACAGATAAATAGGTACACTTCAAGGAAGATTCAGTGCTTTGTGGAACTCCCTACTGATTTTAGACAAGTATCAACAGTGTTCAGTTTTAGACGCTTGCTTAAGACCTTTTTACTGATTTTTTTATGCTGTTTATGGTATATTGTGCTTTTATATTGTGCACCACTATGGTGTTTTTATGTTAAGCAGTATATACATTTGTGCCATAAATAAATAAAGTTACGTTAAGTCTAATGAAATATGACTTCCCCAAGATTCTATTAAATGTCATCATCAAAATGAATAGTACTAGTACTGGACAGCACATTTTGTAATGAAGCAACATAAGTTCCCATGTTTTAATTGACACACGTTTCTGTCCTAAAACACTAGCCGTTTTTAGGATATTACATCTCAAAATAATGCTAGAAGTAGAGATTCACTGCTCAAATAAGACAGTATTCTACCTACCAACTAGGTACACTTGGTATGTAATTTATAGTACTAGGTAAAGAAAATACCAAAAGTATACCAAAATCCAGCAGACATTGCAAACAATATAGTGTGCATGGGATTATTATTGTAGCTATTAAGTGGATAAGAGTATGTATTATTGTATCTCTTGACCTTTAGCAACCATGATAATGCTTAGTTCCCAATGTTTAGTAACTATTCTGTTTTGCAGCCCATGGAAAGGTGAAAAGAACAAGACTCCTTGATGCTGCAGACAACTCCACATCAGAACACTGAAGTCTGAACTGGATACAGAAAAGCAAAATGGCTGCCTTCATTGCTGAAAACTTCCGCTTCCTTTCACTTTTCTTCAAGAGCAAAGATGTGATGATTTTCAATGGCCTGGTGGCTCTGGGCACTGTTGGAAGCCAAGAACTTTTCTCTGTGGTTGCTTTCCATTGTCCATGCTCCCCAGCCAGGAACTATATCTATGGTCTGGCTGCCATTGGTGTACCAGCTCTGGCCCTGTTCGTCATTGGTGTCATCTGGAACAATCACACTTGGAACTTGGTAGCTGAGTGCCACAAACGAGGAACCAAGAACTTTTCAGCAGCAGCCAACTTCTTGATCTTTGGCTCTGTCATGGGACGGGCTGCAGTTGCTCCTGTTACATGGTCTGTGATCTCACTGCTTCGTGGAGAGGCTTATGTCTGTGCCTTGAGTGAATTCATAGAACCTACATCTCTGGATAAGTTTCCACCTGGCTACGGAGAAGAAACCATGGCCAGGTTCCCTTGTAAAGACGTGCCGCAAAACTTGACAAGATTTCAGGATGAGGTTATAAGGCGATTAAAATATGAGTCTCAGGTATTGCATTTTACTTACTTGTTTGTCTGAAGTAAAGGAGTGCTGCTGCCTCCTGCTTGGAATAAGAATAATTAAGGGCTTAGAACATATTTTTCCATTCCAAAATGTGTGCTTTTGGTATATTAGGATATGACACATATCTGATAAGCTGTAAATTCCTAAAACAGGTTCATTTTAGAGTCTTTATTAACTTCCCCTGCATCAACCAATACGATTAACTAATGGTAATTCCCTTGATTACTATTTTCCTTTTATTTTCTGCTAGTGAGTTTGCTTTTTCTTTTACTCCATTATCATTGTACATAGTTACTGTGATTATTCGTATCATGGTATGAACTTTGGGTTTTCAGGATATCATAGTATGATAGCATGCCCCTGGGCTTTCTTTAGATCTATGTGATTGTGCACCCATTTGGTGTTCTGGGCAAGGCTTAGCTCCCCATTGTTTGTTTTGTTTTCGGGTATTTGTTTGGTTAGAAAGGATACCTGTTGTGAGGGGGGTTGTCTGATTTGGCAGGGTTGTGTGTGTTATACTCCCAAGAGACTGCGATCTACTCCCAGTATAAAAAAATTGGCAGTGATCTACCCATTGTCATGGGAGGGAGGGGGAGCATGCGTGGGGTGGGTGGATTGCCCAGAGTTCTTCAGCTTTTATTTGTTAACTTTTGGTAAACTTGTTTTTTGGCAAACTTTTAATCCCATGATCGATAAGGCTCCCGCAATCTACCAGGATCAGCTGGGGATCTCTCCTGTGTGAGTGCCTGAGGGCCCTGCTCCTGCCGCTTACCACCTGGCCCAGGGTGGGGCCTGAAGCCTCACAAGGACTGCTGTGCTCTGCTGCCCAGGAGGACTCCCCTGTGTGAGTGTCTGAGGGCCCTGCTCCTTCCTGCCACTCACCACCTGGCCCAGGGCAGGGCCTGAAGCCTCACAGGGACTGCTGTGCTCTGCTGCCCAGCAGGACTCTCCTGTGTGAGTGTCTGAGGGCCCTGCTCAGGAGAGCAGGACTCTCCTGTGTGAGTGTCTGAGGGCCCTGCTCTTGCCGCTTACCACCTGGCCCAGGGCGGGGCCTGAAGCCTCACAAGGACTGCTTGCTGCCTGCTGCCCAGGAGGACTCCCCTGTGTGAGTGTCTGAGGGCCCTGCTCCTTCCTGCCACTTACCACCTGGCCCAGGGCGGGGCCTGACAGGCCTCACAGGGACGGTTGCTGTCACTGCTGCTGTGGCCCAGGGGCATCCGGAGGGGCGCAGAGTTCTTTTTAAAATGTTTTAAAATTTTCCTTTTCCTATTTATTTATTTATTTATTTTATATGCGGGGATGGGGATGGGGGTGGGATGGATGTTTAGTTGGGAATTTGTTTGATTTTGATGGATTTGTAATCTTTACAGTTTTTTATTTGTATTGTTTTTTGTTTTCTGGGGTTTCTTTTTTTGTTTTTATTGTTTTAAGGTCTTATTTTGTTCTTAAGGGGAGGGGTCAGGGCTGCCGGGGAGTGGGTCCCAGCCAACAAAATGGCTGGGGCATGTTCCACAGAGGGGGATGCGCTGGGACAACCGATCTCAGTGATCACGGGTAGGAGGAGGAGTTACGCGAAGACCAGGCCATGTCATTACAGAGGAGGCAGGTTTAGTCGTCGTCTGAGGACTATCCCTGCCTCTGGATCTGGTCCTGACCGGACGGATACTAGAATCAGCAAGGGATACCCACATGACCTGAAGGTGCTGCTGTGCAATGCCAGGTCAATGATTCATAAGACCACTGCCATCCATGACTTGATCATGGATGGAGGATTTGACCTGGCATGTGTAACAGAGACTTGGTTGGATGAAGCAGATGGGCCTGTCCTTGCCACTGCTTGTCCACCAGGTTTCTCTTACGCACAGCAACCAAGGCCTTGTGGGTGGGGAGGGGGCGTTGCAGTGATTTTTAGGAAGTCATTAGTTTGCACCAGGCGTCCTATTGGGAAGACCCAGTTCTCTGAGTGCATGTTCTGGAAGTTGGGCAATAGGGGCAGTACAGGATTCCTTTTGGTGTACCGACCTCCCCGCTGCACCAAGGATTCCCTGCCCGAGCTGCTTCAGGTCGTGGCGGATGTTCTCCTGGAGACACCTAGTTTGGTTGTCCTAGGGGATTTTAATATCCATGCCGACACGACCTTACAAGGGGCTGCACGGGACTTTGTGGAAAGCATGGCCTCCATGGGGCTGTCCCTGAATAAGTTTGGCCCAACCCATAGCCGCGGACATGCCTTGGACCTGGTGTTTACCTCTATGGATGTTGGTGATCTGACACTAAGTAAAAGCGAAACGAAAGAAGTGCCATGGTCAGACCAACTTGACTTCTCCACGACCCTTCCCCTCTGCAGGGAGGTGGGACCGATTTGGATGGTCCGTCCCCGCCACTTAATGGATCCAAATGGTTTCCAGAGAGTGGTAGGGGATGCTTTATCCCATGTTGATGGCCTTTCAGCTGATTCCCTGGTGGCCCACTGGAATGTGGAGTTAACCAGGCCTATTGACTGTTTGGCTCTGAAGCGCCCTCTCCGATTGCATGGAGCCCGGACAGCCCCATGGTTTTCCACGGATCTGAGGGCAATGAAACAATCGTTGAGACGGCTAGAGCGCCGGTGGCGGATGACCCATTCTGAAGCTGACCGGACACAGGTTAGAGCTCAATGTCGAGCCTACCAAGTGGCGGTAGCGACGGCGAAGAAGACTTTCTTCACCGTTTCTTCACCGCCTCTATTGCATCTGCAAAAAACAGCAGCAGGAGACTTTTTCTGGTGGTCCGCAATTTAGCGGAACCACCTGCTACATCGGGGCCCAGTACGGGCCACATGATCTCCTGCAATGATTTTGCAAAGTTTTTTGCAGATAAAGTCGCTCAGATTCGGGAAGAGGTAGACGCCACCGTGGGAGCAGGGCCGGGGCAGGAGAGTGCTAGAGTCCTGTCTAGTCAAATTGCGTGGGATCAATTCCAATCTGTTACCTCCGAGGATGTGGACAGGCTGCTTGGATGAGTGAAACCAACCACCTGTCTCCTTGATCCTTGCCCATCCTGGCTTATAAAAGCTAGCCGGGAAGGGCTGGGCGATGGGCTTCGTGGGGTGGTGAATGCTTTCCTCTGTGAGGGAGCCTTCCCAGACCCGCTGAAAGAGGCGGTTATTAAACCGCTTCTTTAAAAACCATCTTTAGATGCGGCCACGATGGTCAACTATCGCCCAGTCTCAAATCTTCCATTCTTGGGCAAGGTGATTGAGCAAGTGGTTGCTGAATAACTCCAGGCACGCCTGGAAGAAGCGGACCATTTGGATCCCTTCCAGTCGGGATTCAGGCCTCATCACGGGACTGAAACTGCCTTGGTCGCACTGGTTGATGATCTCCGGCGGGCTAGGGACAAAGGTGAGAGCTGTTTCCTAGTTCTGCTGGATCTCTCAGCGGCGTTTGATACCATCGACCATAACATCCTTCTGGACCGTCTAGAGGGGCTGGGAGCTGGGGGCACTGTCATACAGTGGTTCCGCTCCTTCCTCCTGGGCCGTGTTCAGAAAGTGGTGGTGGGGGATGAGTGTTCAGACCCCTGGGCTCTCACTTGTGGGGTGCCTCAAGGTTCTGTCCTCTCCCCCATGCTTTTCAACATCTACATGCAGCCGCTGGGAGAGATCATCAGGGGGTTTGGGCTGGGTGTTCATCAGTATGCAGATGATACCCAGCTCTACCTCTCTTTCAAATCAGAACCAGTGAAGGAGGTGACGGGCCTGTGTGAGTGTCTGGAGGTGGTTGGAGGATGGATGGTGGCTAACAGATTGAGGTTGAATCCTGACAAGACAGAAGTACTGTTTTTGGGGGACAGGAGGCGGGCAGGTGTGGAGGATTCCCTGGTCCTGAATGGGGTAACTGTGCCCCTGAAGGACCAGGTGTGCAGCCTGGGAGTCATTTTGGACTCACAGCTGTCCATGGAGGCACAGGTTAAATCCGTGTCCAGGGCAGCTGTGTACCAGCTCCATCTGGTACACAGGCTGAGACCCTATCTGCCTGTGGACTGCCTCGCCAGAGTGGTGCATGCTCTGGTTATCTCCCGCTTGGACTACTGCAATGCACTCTACGTGGGGCTACCTTTGAAGGTGACCCGGAAACTACAACTAATCCAGAATGCGGCAGCCAGACTGGTGACTGGGAGCGGCCGCTGAGACCATATAACACCGGTCTTGAAAGACCTACATTGGCTCCCAGTATGTTTCCGAGCACAATTCAAAGTGTTGGTGCTGACCTTTAAAGCCCTAAACGGCCTCGGTCCAATATACCTGAAGAAGCGTCTCCACCCCCATCGTTCTACCAGGACACTGAAGTCCAGCACCGAGGGACTTCTGGCGGTTCCCTCACTGCGAGAAGCCAAGTTACAGGGAACCAGGCAGAGGGCCTTCTCGGTAGTGGCGCCCTCCCTGTGGAACGCCCTCCCACCAGATGTCAAAGAGAACAACAACTACCAGACTTTTAGAAGACATCTGAAGGCAGCCCTGTTTAGGGAAGCTTTTAATGTGTGATGTATCACAGTATTTTAATATTCTTTTGGAAGCCGCCCAGAGTGGCTGGGGAAGCCCAGCCAGATGGGCGGGGTATAAATAATAAATTAATATTATATTATTATTATTATATCTTCTGGTAGATCGCGATCTACTGGTTGGACATGCCTGTTCTAGGGGATGTTGGGAAAGCACCACTTTTTCCTTTTGTGACGTGCTTTTCGCTGCCCAGGACAGTTTCAGAGTCCCAAATGTGCCCCCATCCAGAAAGGTTGTGGGTCCCTGTTCCAGGATATATTGTATTTTTCCATGTATATGACTAGGTTTTTGCAATTTCCAGTTTTACCAACTGTGGGAATTTTTCTATTTATATACAAATCAATGTGTGGTAGCCAAGGATATCCTTCTGAACCCTACTTTCTCCTAAAGGGAATGCAAATTTTAATTGGTTTATTTGTCTTTCTCTTCAGCTGTTTGGGTGGATGCTCATTGGTGCGGTTGCAGTTCTTGTGTTCATCACCAAGTGCCTCAAACACTGCTGCTCACCACTCAGCTACCGCCAGGAGGACTACTGGAATCTGTACCGCTCCAGCGAGGCCAAACTCTTCCAGCGCACTGCTGAGATACACTCGAAGGTTGTGGCTGCAAACAACGTCAAAAACTTCTTTGGCTTTGTGTGTCTGGATAAGGAGGAGAAGGAGTTGGTGCAGGAATTTGCTGTTGAAACCCTTCAGCCCAGGCCACAATGGGATGCCATCACAGGGGTCTATATCTATCGGGAGAAGAACGGCTTTCCCCTCTATAGCCGTCTCCATAAATGGGCCAAAGGTGTGACTGGAAACAGCTTAGGTCCTGACAGCCAGGAAATGGCCTTCTTAGCTACCTAGCAGAAGCTGTGGACTTAAAGCACATTTCCCTGTTGGGAGTAAGTCCCATTGAACTCAATAGGTTTTACTTCTGAGTACACATGCATAGAATGAATTGCACTATAAGCGTGACCACTGCTCTTGGTACATCTATGCTGTAACCACCCTTCATTTTATCTGTTGACCTAAGATCTCAGCAAAAGATATGGCTAATGGATTTGATGCGAGTGTTCATCCAAAAGACTACATTTCAAAACAGAAATTGAAGGAGCGGCAGAATGTCTGGAACTGTGGACTACTTAACTAAGACCACAGGACTGCGAGTCAAAGAGAATAATAAATCTGAAAGAAAACATTGCAGCTAATCTCTTGGATTGGGACAGCAGTGAGAGAGGCCTCTCACTGATGTATTCTCACATACAATGGAAAGAAGAGGAAATGAACTGGATGCTCTGCTTACTCAAAAATTGCTGGTTATTTTCCTCCTCATTTTGAAGACAATATAATGCCATCATGCAGCTGTGCCTTACCTTTTGTTTTACTTCCTCCAGGAGGATTCAAACATACATATATATATGTATGGGTGGGGAACCTGTGGTTCTCCCAGGGGCTGCTGAACTCCAGCTGACATCAACCCCACACAGCATGGCCAATGATAAGGGGATGATGCATGCTGTAGGCTGGAAACATGTAGTAGGCAACAAATTTCTGATTGCTAGTACAGGAAATTATCAGCGGAGTCTCTCAGAAACCTACTTCCCTATCAAGTTTCAGGGCTAGGACTCATGGGATTGGCTGAATTCTGCTTTTGAGTGGCATCTGCCCTGTACTTCCTCCACAGGATTAAAAATCACCACCACTTAACTGACCTAGGCTGGATTATTTTATTTAATGGAAAAGACTCTGCAGTTTGCACTTTTATGATCCCGTTTCTCATTATGACTTTTGTACATGTCTTCCCATGTACTGGACTTCAGATGATAGCACAATTGTCTCTGAATAACTGTCTACCAGCAAAGAGCTACTATTGCTTTCCCCATTTATTACAATTATCTCCATATCCTTTACCAAAAATGTTGCAAGGTTCATCTTAGTTTGGGGACCATCCTTTCTTAATAAAAGTTTGTGGGGGAGAGTTGAAGAGTATGGTAAAGGGTCCTGCTTCAAGGGTCTGTTGTCCAAAGGGTGACTCCCCAAATTATTAAATCAGGGATTTTATCTAATTACCTGAATTGCTGCTATACAGAAAAGCACTTCTATTTATTTCCAGGATGGCTAATAGGTGGCCTCCAGATACTGGACTCCAGTTCCAATCAGCTCTAGCCAGCATGGCCAATGGTCAGATTATGGGAGTTGCAGTCTAACAATATCTAGAGATGCACAGGTTCCCTATCCATGACATATTCTACCTTTGGCAAGGTATGAACATTTAGTATCCTCAGCAAAAACCATAATCAGAATTTGATGCCTGCTTGGAGTTTTAAGCCACACTAAGATGAACAGAAGACCTGAAGACCTTCCTTTTCCTGGCTGAGGGACCCTATAAGAAGTCCGGTATCATGTACTGTAATTTGATTTTGTGTTTTTTCACTCCACGGCTCTTTCTAAATGCTGTTATAATTTCTCATGGCTTTTATGGTCTTCCTTATTCAAATATGGCACAGACCACATGGACTGTATAAACAACATGATCCAAGGTATGTTTTGTCATTTTTCACGGTTCCAGTAAATGCTGCAACAGTCACCTTTCAAGTGACTTAACATCCGCATCTCTAGTTTTCTTGGGCATTCAAGACATTCACAAGATTTATGTGGAATTGTAACATTAAACCATTACGGTTCTGTGAAGAAATCTAACATTAGTCTCACATGTGTCTGTCACATACCAAAATCTATAGGCATTGCAACTCACTCTCCCTGGCTTACTATACTCCACTGCTGGAATGCATATAAAGGGATGGGTTATGCCTGCTTTTCCAGGTCAGTTCTGTGTAAATGATCAGAAGAGATCTTGCCCCTTGAATTAATCAGGTGATCTGATGATTTTACATCAGTTCTGTGTTGTTTGTAAAATATATTCTGCTTATCCCAATTGTATTCTTGCAAAGCTTTTGATAAGGATCAAGTGGGCACAAAGGGGATGGAAGCAGTAATAAATGGGATGTAAAAGAGAAGGGACCAAGATGTATGGCTGCTAAACGTTAAGAGAATGGATGTGAGACATTACCCCTACATTATTCACTAGGCGGCTAGGACTTTTTCTGTTTACCAGTTAAATAAATTACATTCTCTGGATTCTGTGCAATGCAGATATAGGATAGAAAGTGTAGAAGAAAAATCAGAGTTTTGCTTTGGAAAGTGTTTCTAATTTGGGTCATGGCTATATGACAAATCAGATATCAGAGGACCATTTTCACCTGCTGTTTTTACATTGTGTTAGGTGTTAAGTATTTGTGCCATTTTAAAATAAGGGCTGGAAAACAGCCCTGGCATAATTTTCTAGGTATATATTCATAAAGTACGGCATCAGTGAGTAACTCCAACTCTTGCATATTGGCATAACCAACAGTTCTCTCTTAAGTCAGATTTATGGAATGTGAGAATGAATCTAATGAGACAAGCCAGGAAACACATCCTAGAATACTGGCAGAAGACAGACACCAGAAGTATTCCTTGCACCTTTGAAAATGAATAGAAGAAAAACGAAGCTTTAAAAAACCCTAGTTCATTTAATGAGCAGAGCAACGGGAAAGCACAAAGTAGTGGGTGACTTTCTGCTATTTTTAAACTCCAAAATAAATTTAAATAAAGCTCCAACTATAATTCTCATATTCAAAAGTTTTTGTAAGGTTCAATAGGTATAAACATCTACAGAAACTATGCTCTCACACAGTTCTTGATAAAGCATAGTAATTTGGTCCGGGCTACCCCAATCTGCTTTTGAGATCAGGAAATGGAGCAGGCAGGAACACTCTCCTCCTTACAGCTATGGTCTGCTTCTCTGTCCCTGCTGCCTCTTGCACTGCAAGTGAGAACAAAAAAAGCCTGACTGCTCTAGAAGTTAGCCCTCAAGCAAGACTGCTCTTGGATTCCACATATTCCAGTGCTGCTGCCTTCACAGCCTGGACTGTTTCTGCTGTGCCATACTTCTTCTCGTATTCCAGATAGCGCTTAAAGAAAAACTTCATCTTCTTCGCTGCTAGGCTTAGGTGTATTACACGTTCAAAAATATCCCTGCAAAACAAAAACAAGGAAAACTCTTTTTTATTATGCAATCAAACAGGTAAAAAACAAGCAACAAAAAAAGCATGGGCCTGGGAGTTAGCTGATCCTGTGGGTACAAATCTTTCTTGCCCATCATAAGCCCTTTCTCAAAATGATGCCTAGAAGACAGGAAGTGACTACCACATGTGTTTCCAGAAAATTCAGACATTGTCTGCAATCACAGAGCTTTAAGATTCCTAGCATCTACAAGGATCTGTTCACAGAGCTACTGAAACTAGAACAAGTTTCACTTGTGTGTTTTCCTTCAGAGTTCAGTACACACATGCTTGGAGGGGTATATCACCCTCATTGAGAAATCTTGCTCTGTCAAATGTCAAGCACATCTCAGTTGCTCTTTACAAGCATGGCAGGGGACCTCCTAGCCTGAGAAGTGAGAAAATTTCTAGTCTAAGAGCAGCCTGGGGCTCAGTTCACATGTACCAGAAAACTATGGTTTTCTGCTAAGAGAACAAGCTAAGGCTCACCCACATAGTGGAGATCTATGAATTCCCATTACATGTAAACTCAGCTAGGATGTTATGACGCAAAACTGATTTACTAGAATTGGTAAGAGATGCAAATCCTTTGCTTCTTCTCTTGTTAGAGAGTAAGTAGTGTTGTGGCCTTTTAAGGGCTGTTTTGCTACTGAAAAGGGAAATAAATTTCTAGAAACTTGGAAGAGAGAGCAGAAAGGTATAATCAGTCAAGCTTCAAGGTCAGGCTCTCTGCAATTCCCATGACTGTTAACAAAAATCATACGGTGTTGCTCTGAAGCCACATGCCCCACACCCGTTTTCATACCAGCAGGTTCTTTAAATTTCTGTGCTATGGAACAATATTTTTTTTACCAGATTGCAATTAAAGTTTACATACATTTTGTGCCTTTTCTGAAAACTGGGAATCATGGCCTATGAGTATGAAGGTTCTCATGCTAGACTCTCAGCTTCCAGGCTGAGAGAAGGGAAAGTATTGAGAAAGAAAGCCAATAGGTTCCTCTAGTAAATAGCAGGCCTAATACAGGTTCTTAATGCTTACCATCCAGTCACTTCCTGCGGCACCTTTCAGAGTTGTAAATATTTGCTCACATGAAATCAAGCTTCCCAGCTTCCCTGGATTTAAGGCCTAGAAGCATCCCTTATGTTGTATTTCCTAGGAAGTTCAAAAGTACCAGCCCACTTTCCCATGCTAGTACTCACCGTACTTCCTTTTGGTTGCCATGTTTGATCATCATGTCTATGTACACTGACCAGATGTCTGTACGCTTTGGGTAGGTGCTCAGGGTATTCTCAAAAACGGTCTTGCCATACTCCAGATCACCAAACTGGAACTCCAGCTGCGCCAGCTTTGAGATCACATCCAGATCTGCAAAAGTGCATTTTAGAAGTGTTCTTCTGGCTAGTCGTCACTGCCTCTGCTTAGAGTTGAAGGATGCTGTAGTTTCTTTGGCAATAATATTAGCAAGGAATTGGGGTTCCATGCTACCAAATTCCCAGAGTAGGCAACAAAACTAAAATTATTAAACACCTGCCCCCGTTTCATAAAATGTGCATTGTTCATTGTGTTGGCAATTTTTTTATTGTTTGGGTTTGCTTCAGTGCATCGGGAGGGAAATAAATGAAATTATGCAATCAATGCAAAAGGATATCTTGCATTCAATCTAGGCTATGAAAATCCTGTCTAAATTTCTCAAGCCATTGGCAAAACTGCAGCATCCAGGAATATACAGTCCTTTATATTAACTTTGAAATCTCCCCAATCAGAACATGCTCCACCCCCCCCAATCCCTAACTGATTAACTTTGAAAAGTATTTTTTTTAAAGGAAAGTACCAATAAAATTATTGAAAGAGCATTTGCTAATAATGGCTATGGATATTTCTAGATTCACAGCACATGCTGCATTTCCTAGATATTACCTGTGTACTGCATAAATAACCAACATGATGCTTAGATGCTAATCATAGGAAAGAAGAGCAAAGTGGTTCTTACGTTCTTTGACTGGCAGGCACTTCAGTGCACGTGGGAGGAGCTTATGAGCTGCCTCCACCAAGCCTCTTTTCAGGAGAAAAGTGGCGTACTTCACCCACACAGACTTTTCTTGACGAAAGCGCTTCAGCATTGTGTTGTACAAGTCATCAGCTTGCTGAAAATAAAAATCAGAGAAGAGAGGATCGTTCAAACCATGGAAACACACTTTGAATCCTGTGGTTCTCCCTTGCCTTTGTATGCTATTCACAACTGTATGCAATCTTGGAGTACAGAACCCAACTCATGGGCCCCAGAGAATATTATGCAGCCAACAAGCTAGAGAAAGAGGCAATGTGGTGGTACTGCTTAGATGAAAAAGAGGAATGTAGGGAATCAGCCTGATGCTTGTCCAAAATGGAGGAAAAATCCACAGACTGATAAATCCACAGGGTAGATGGAAGTGCAGGATCCAGGTGGATCAACCAAGGTGGGCTCTTCCCAAGAACAGAATGAACAAGCAATTTCCCTGCCAGACTCAGTGAGCAGAAGTGATCTTTCTCTCGGCAACACTGTAAACCCAGCCTCACCTTATATTTCTCAGAGCCACTGTAGATGTCTGCCAGCTGCTGGAAGACCTTCAGAGGCTCGTTGTACTGGATGGCTCTTTCGAAGACTTTCATTAGCGCTTCCTCGGTACCGTACATGTTCTCCAGGTTCAGCAGCGCAACCCACACATTCAGCTTCTCTTGCTCCTCTCTGAAAGAAAGAGGCACCACAAATAACCACCCTACCTACACATGGCTCAATGCTCGCCTTTTGCTCAACAAATCCTCCTGGAAGAGAAAGCAGGAGATCTGACTGGACAACGTCTGTGAAGGGAGGGGAGAGAAAGTAACAGAACTGTCCACTTTGTTCTGCAGCTGCCCCTCCCACGAGATAAAGCCAAGCTAAGCATGCATGGGCAATAGCAGCTCATCAACTAAAAGCTAAAAATGGATGATAAGGGGAAGCAGTTCACCTAAAGGAGATGGTTTTGAGTGCCCTTTCTGCCACAGCTCTTGCTTTCTCTATCTCCGTAGCCTGAAGGTGAAAAGCCATGTACTGCAACCAGAGGATGGAGCTGTCTGGGTTGCCAAGGAGCAATCGGTCAAAGTCGTCGGCTGTCTGAGGTTGCCGGCTGGGATCCATCAGGGCAGCTTCAAGTTTGGAGAGTTCCTTCTCTGCCTTCTGCTTCTCGAGCTCTTTTTTCTTCTTTGTCTGCTTCTTGGTCTGAAACAGAAGGCCAAGGCAAGAGAGGAAGGCAATTAGTTGAAAAGGATAGAGAGTTTTGCGAGTAGGGGCATGGCTCAAAATTCAGCTGCATATACAAAAACATTCTTTTCAGATCAACACATCTAGAGAAAAGGAACTATACACGGATAGTCTCTATAGACATAGGTATATATAAATAAGTGATCAATGAATCCCAGATGCAAGCCTAAAACACAAAAGGCCTTTTGCACAAATTAATTCCTGACATAGAGCTAAGCTAATTTTAGAAGCAAAACACTGCCTTTGTACTTTCTAGGCCAGCAAGATAGTACTTCTCTTAAGAGGCCTAAGTAAACAGGATTGCATACCAAGCACTATGCAAAGCAAAATACATTGAGATACACTACCGTGGACTCTGTAACATCATCGTCTTCTTCTTCGCTGTCAGAGCTTTGCTCCCTCTGGTTCAACATGGTCGTATCCAGCACACTTAAGCCTTCTTCCCATGTAAAGCTGGCTGAAACCTGCAGCCTTGGAACTTTCTTTTCCTGTAGAAAACACAATCAAGAAAAAAGCCTCTATTTAGAAACACACACAGCAAGCATCCCACACAAAGCACGAACAATGCTCCAGACAGTTTTTTACCTTAGATTTTGGTGCACACTTCTTCTCTTCTCCCTCCTCTTCTTCCCGATAGTAGACCTCAACACCACTATCATCATCTTCAGGGCAACGAGTTTTCTTCTTTCGTGCTTTAACCTCCTAAAAAAAGTTCAGGTAGAGCAGCTTTTTTTAAAAAAAATAAAAATTAACAAACTTTTTTTGTGTGTAGTTTGTTTGCATCGTTGGATAAAGGTAAAGGTAAAGGTACCCCTGCCCGTACGGACCAGTCTTGACAGACTCTAGGGTTGTGCGCTCATCTCACTCTAGAGGCCGGGAGCCAGCGCGGTCCGCAGACACTTCCAGGTCACGTGGCCAGCGTGACAAGCTGCATCTGGCGAGCCAGCGCAGCCCACGGAAACACCATTTACCTTCCCGCTTGGTAAGCAGTCCCTATTTATCTACTTGCACCCAGGGGTGCTTTCGAACTGCTAGGTTGGCAGGCGCTGGGACCGAACGACAGGAGCGCACCCCGCCGCGGGGATTCGAACCGCCGACCATGCGATTGGCAAATCCTAGGTGCTGAGGTTTTACCCACAGCGCCACCTACAGCTCCCGCATCATTGGATAATTGTTCACAACAACAGTGGGGTTAAAAACCCCTTTTCCAGGATAAATACCTGCTCACTTTCAGAGTTTCCCCTTTTTCGCTTTCTCGGCTGTGTGTCCTTTTCACCAACTGGCAGTTCCAGGGACTCTGGGATAATGCTTGGCTTCCCAGTGTCTTCAGGAAGGAGAGAGAGCTCTGCAAGGTTCTTTTCTTTATTTATACTGCAGAATGAGTAAAAGAGAAGGGGCAGAAAGAAAGGGGCAGGAGAGATAAGGAACTGCTATAAACATTAAATCTACACAGTAGTTTCTAAATAGTAACACAGGCTTTAACATTATTCAACTTGTTGAGCATTACACCAGCCCTCTATGGTAGTCATTATAATTTCCATTTTATAAGATAGTGAGCAGAGGAAAATACAGACATGCTTTCCCAAAGCCACCTGTTAGCCCACAGCTATTGTGATACCTGAGCTCTGGTCTCTGTTGTCCTGTGAACCATACTGTCCTCATGTGTCTCTGCAATATTTTCCACCCCAGATTCACCCATCTATTAGGAAACATCACACCTACCTGATAACCTTGGCAGTAAGAAACTGGCCGGCATGTATGTATTTTGCACACAATGAATGATCCGAGATGAAGAGAGGAGAGATAAGTTGTGGTGGGATTTGACCCACAACAGAGTCAGACAGCCTGCCAAGGGGGGAAAAATATAGTGACATATAGTAACACAGGTTTATTTTGCTCCTATTGCAGACCAGCTTTATTTCTTAAAAGAAAAATGTATTTAAGGTATAAGTGAAATGGTGGACAACCCCCCCCCCCATTGATTAAAATTTATTCAGATTGTTCAGGGTTAGGTAAAGTTGCTCTAAGATGGAACAATTGGCCATTCCTGACTTCTAGAACTATAGGCTCCAAACTGCTCTACAATTTATTTAGACACCATTCCAACAAACATTCACAACATGGAATTCGCTTTTTTATGGTCAGCAAGGGAAACTTACCCAAAGAAGATGCCCGATGGAGTGATGGATTTGACATAGCCTCTGACAAGCTGACCATTCTGAAGATCATCGAGGGATGTGATTTCAGGGTCTTCCACTTTACAACGGCTCTTGGGATTTATCCTATAACAAAAATGGAGAAGTAGTGAAATGCCCTATTTCTGGATAGGCTTCTTTATTAGAAAGGACACTTCTGGTGACTGCAAAGCGGAAAATCCTGACAATATAGTAAAAAAAATCCCCTTATCCATAGTACAGAAACTATTGCAACATATGCAAGGGCTTTGAAATGCTGGCAACTTCTATCTCCACTTTGTTAATAAAGAAAAGTAGAGCTCTAGCTGCCCTCGAAAAGCTTACAGTTTAGAAAGCAATGAACGAAGTAGAAGTCCTAGTAGGATTTCTTTACTTCCCCTGTTCTTAAGGCGCTGGACACAAAAAAGTCAAGAACAAACAAGAAACCACAGTATCCTAAAAAAAAATCAAGAACTCAAAAACAGCAAGCAACTTTAGTAAAGGAATCAAAGGACACATACCGTATTTTTTGCACCATAACACTCACTTTTTTCCTCCTAGAAAGTAAGGGGAAATTTCTGTGCGTGTTATGGAGGAAATGCCTACGGGTGGCATGCCTACGGATTTTCCTCCTCTAAAAACTATGTGCGTGTTATGGTCGGGTGCGTGTTATAGAGCGAAAAATACGGTATTTATCTACTTTGCAGAATCCATTGTAAATGCAACAAAATTTTGTAGTTGCACTTTAGGCCCAAATGTTAGATTCCCTCTTCCTATGTCCCAAATAGCAGGGCAGTTTATGCTAATTTTGAAAACCTGTGCAATAGGATATAGAGTATTTTCTATTATTATCATTATTATTATTTAATCTTCTTCCCATCTAAATTTAGGGAGTAGATTCTTACCTGGATTGTCGAAGGGACACTTCCATTTTTTTACCTTCACTGGAAAGGATACAGCACCTGTATGCAGGAAAAAGAAAACATGGAACTTCTGCACATTTCGAAAAGACCCTCTCCACAGAAAATATTGGGATTAAGTTAGTTATGTGATAACTGTTCTTGGTCATGGGCTTCATGAGGGCATTAAGGATCTAAGAGAACTAATGAAGCTCAGGACCAGAAAGGATTTAGGCTTAAATGACTGTCAGATAAAATTCCCTCAGCTTGTCTACAGACATGATTTTGCGTAAGACTCTTACCTGACAATTTTCCCAATGCTGAACATTTCTAGTGGCTGCTCAGCATATGAATCACTCAGGTGGAAAAGGCTGACTTTCCCCTTCCTTTCAAAAGGAAGCTGAACATTCAGGCCAACATGCGGAATCACCTTGCTCACATAGCCTAGCGTGATGGTTCCTTTCTCCAGAGAGTAAACTCCTGTTCAGGGGTGAGGAGGTTCAAACAGATCAAGTCAGATATTATAATACCACACTCCCCTATGGCCTACTTATACAGTGGTACCTCAGGTTAAGAACTTAATTCGTTCTGGAGGTCCGTTTTAACCTGAAACTGTTCTTAACCTGAAGCACCACTTTAGCTAATAGGGCCTCCTGCTGCCACTGCACGATTTCTATTCTCATCCTGAAGCAAAGTTCTTAACCCGAGGTATTATTTCTGGGTTAGAAGAGTCTGTAACCTGAAGCGTCTGTAACCTGAGGTACCACTGTACAGTTAAAGGTTGTCAGGCTGGATCCTGAACCCCAAAGTGCATCTACGATCAATTCCCACATATGGAGGACCTAATCCAGTCCCTAGTACAAATTGCACCAGGAACTTTACTGGCACACAGGGAAGGACTATATTTGATTTCTAGTAGTAACAAGGAAATATACTCTCCCTGCCTTGCACATAAACACTGACAAAAACACTATCTTTCAAACTTTGTCAGAACCACAACAGGAGAGACAAAAACAGAACAAAAAGAGCAGCCCTGTCAGATCAGATAAAAGCCTCTATCTAGTCCAGTATCCCTTTTCCCACAGTGGTGAGCCAGCTGCCTAAGGGAAGCTTGCAAGCAGGATATGAATACAACATTCTCTTGCTTGTTTCTCCCAGCAGCTGGGAACTGGAGGAATACTGTCTCCAGCGCTGGAGGTAGCTCACAACCAACATGGGAAGGGTTGTAGTTCAGTGGTAGAGAACAAGTGCTTTGCACGCAGATGGTCTCAGGTTCAAGTTCTGGCATCATTAGGTACAGCTGCCTGAAACCCTGGAGAGCCACTGCCAGTCCGTGTAGACGATGCTGAGCTAAATGGACCGTTGGTCTGACTTGGTATAAAGGCAAGTCCTATGACCAGCAGCCACTGCTCAGCATTTGGTTGCTGTGCCTCTTTGATGATGTAAACAAGCCCCTACTACTAAAGGCATCATCATCAAGAGCTACAAAATGATTACTCATCCATTCACTTTGACTGACATACAGCCTGGCCCCGCTTTCGGCATCCATATTAGCATGGCCTTCCCTATTTATTACAATGCCACAGAGGCATTTACATGCATACAATGTGGATATGAACATGAGGCTGTGTGTGTGTGAGAGAGAGACAACACTGGAGTAAATGGAAAGCCTTTTTATGCTCAAGAATTCCATGACACATCTGAAGCTTTTCACATACAAGGAACTACAGGATCAGAGTTATTGTGAGCCTATGGAATTGGGTTTATAAGCCTCTGATGACTAGATGGAGAGCGACCGTCATTGACCGTCTCTTTCTGGGATCTTAATGTTGTGGCGCTCTCTTCTCATCATACCTGTAAGTGACAGATGGAGCTTAGTTTCAGTGACATCAGAGCCGGTCACAGTCGCAGCCAAAGCTTGTCCACTTCTGAAGTGTTTCCCTGCGTGTTTTAAGACCTGTTGGGAGAGAATGACCTGATCATTACCATCATCCAACCATTTATTTGTGCCTGTGAAGAATTCCCCATAGTGGTGATGCATGGGCGGGGGGGGGGGGGGGACTGGGCTAGTGTTTAGCTCTTCGTAAAAACCATTTTGAAATAGTTAAGGTTTCAAATTGTGTACATATTTGGGAAATGCCCTGAGAGAGACCAGAACATTTCCTACACCTTTCCAGTGAAAATCTGAACAAAAAAAGCCTTGCGCTCCTCTTATCCTGAAAGAAGCAACCCTTGCTGTGACTGCTATTGACTATGTAAACAGGCTTTGATATGGCGGTAGATAGGGACGCGGGTGGCGCTGTGGGTAAAACCTCAGTGCCTAGGACTTGCTGATTGTATGGTCAGAGGTTCGAATCCCCGCAGCGGGGTGAGCTCCCGTCGTTCGGTCCCAGCTCCTGCCCACCTAGCAGTTCGAAAGCACCCTTAAGTGCAAGTAGATAAATAGGTACCGCTTTATAGCGGGAAGGTAAATGGCGTTTCCGTGTGCTGCGCTGGTGCTGGCTCGCCAGCTGCAGCTTTGTCACGCTGGCCACGTGACCCGGAAGTGTCTCCGGACAGCGCCGGCTCACGGCCTCTTAAGCGAGATGGGCGCGCAACCCTAGAGTCGGACACGACTGGCCCATACGGGCAGGGGTACCTTTACCTTTACGGCTGTAGAATTCTTGAAGCTTAACTTGGAGAAAAAATAACAATCCCAAGGATAGAGGTTATGTCATAATAAATTTGTTAGCCTTTTAAAAAATGCTATAAGACTTTGTTTGACTAACATGGCTATGTCTCTGGTAATAGCCAGGACAATACACTTATAACATTTTAATGCTTCTGTTTCTTTACTGCAGATTTTCATGTTATTGAGCATAGCTTCCTGCATAGAAGAGTCCTGTGCCCTTCATTCCTTGGCAATTACTTACCGTGGGTCGAAGGGAAAGTAGCAGCTGTTGAACTCTCCCTCTAATGTTAGGGGTGACCTCCACCTCCAGCCATTTATTTGCAGCAGCATACTAAGAATAGAAGCAAAAAGGAGAAAATAAAAAACTCTTCACTAGAAAAGACAGAGTCCAGTTTTTACCATGCATTCTCTGGTAATAGGTCCTATAAATTATTCCAGAATTTCCACATCAACCTCCCCAACCCATGTGAAACAAGAGCTTATGGACACACATACAACCACACATTTTGGACACTATACCCCATCGGGAAATTGCATCAACCCATAGTATTCGGAAGCATGTCATGCTTCCCAAATCTAGAGTGAAGACTGGCCCAACTTTTTAAAATGAAGGGGGAGGGAAAACCCTTGCTACACAAAGGTAGAAAAGTTTTAGGCCTCACCTTCTTAACAAAGCATGTCACCGTCTGCCCAGGCTTAAAGGGTTTCAGTATTTCTTCCGGATTGCCATCTTCTGGACCCAGGGCAGTTTTGCTTTCTCCAGACAGCTCACTGATTGTAAGTGAAGATTTATTTATTTATATTTATTTATTGAATTTATATACCGCCCTATACCCGGGGGTCCCAGGGCGGTTCACAGAATAAAAT
The DNA here is from genome assembly GCF_027172205.1 of Podarcis raffonei. Lineage (NCBI taxonomy): Eukaryota > Metazoa > Chordata > Lepidosauria > Squamata > Lacertidae > Podarcis > Podarcis raffonei. The sequence goes on from NC_070606.1 coordinate 57,184,970, forward strand.
CAAGATATAAAATCACAAAATACATAATAAAAATAAAAACAACAGCCCAATAGCACCCACCCACCCCAGTTATGCCCTTAACTTCTTTGCTTTGACATGTCAATATTTTTCTTATCCCTGATCAAAGTATCTCCTATCCATGCTCATGTAGAACACAGGACTCCCAATTTTAGGTTGGCAATCAAAAGCAAGGGACATAGTACACAAGACACATACCAGGATGTGTATTACAGGACTGGTAAATTCTCAACAAGGATGCCGGAGATCTACAGACATTTCCCATGATTAAGAATGAATTGGCTCTGAGTAAAAGAGTTCACAGAACATGTTTTTGCATGTCTCCTACTGCAGCTCAATGAACTCCCACCCCAAGGAAATTGCTTGTGGGCATTGGAGGGCCCTTGGGAACGGTGTGGGATATGGCTGGGGGGCTGAAGATAGAGAGGGGAAAGTGGTGGGAACTGTCTACTATCTTATCTGGAAAAAAGAGGAGCAACTTAAAATTAAAGCCATCATTCTACAATAGCTTGATCACCAGACATGTTCTAGGTAGTCTCTATAGATTCATGTATACTTAGAGGGAGAACAGCTTGAGATCCACTCCCTGCTCCCTTCCAATATTTCTAGGTCCAAGCATTTGCCAACCAATCCAAGATTTCCTATCTGTAAAACTCCAGGCTGCCTCCCCTCAATGTATACTACAATCCTAGCACCCACCAAGAACTTCTCTTGTCTTCAAGATCTGAATGTTTTATTCGGCTTTTAATTTGTTGGGAGCCACCCAGAGTGGCTGGGGAAACCCAGCTGGATGGGTGGGGTATATTATTATTAAATAATAATGCCAGAATCATTAAAATTAAGCAAATTGGGTCACTTGGGTCTAACATATTTGTGCATTATGTTCCAAGATGCAGAATTTTATGTAGAGAACCCCTACTCTGTCACTGACTAACATTCAGACCAGGAGACACTTGGATAGGTGTATCTGTTAGCATTTAACATGTTGTAAAACCTCATCAAACAAAGTATCTAAAGGCTATCTTACCTTGGTCGGATGCTGAGCTCTGGGCAGGTACGGGTAAAATGGGGATGGGTGATGGGCAAATACCTAAAAATTAAGAGCAGATTAGCACATCATCTGTACTCCAGTTGTAAGTGGCCCTTCAGCATTTGATAGTTTTTCAAAGTTCCTTCTTTATCTGCTCTAGGGGGGAAAATAATCACTCTCTGAGCATGCAGGACTAAAACTGGAAGGGGTCTTTTCCACACAAAAGTGAGTGTTTCCTTAATTTGCATAAGTCCTGCTTTTAGAGTGAGGAGGAGGAGAAAACCCACTCTGGGTAACCTCTCTCCAACAGAGAATTGCAAGTTGCCTCCTTGTCAGCTGTAGATGGAAATGGGTCTATATCCAGGTAGGAAGAGAGACAAGTGACTATGCTTTAATTGCCTGACTTGGACTGAAAACTAGTAACAGGGCAATAAATGCATGAGGACAACACTTGCACTTAGGACATAGATCTGGAAAGTTCTGTGCCTGCTAGAACATTGAACTAAAATTTGGTAATTGGCTAAAACTTAGAAAAGGCACTCAGAAGCTTGGGGGGATCTTACCTGTGATTTTTAATGTCTTTGCCCCCAATCACCCGAGCAGTCAACTGCTGCCCAACTCTTAGCACTGATGTTGGAAAGGTGCCTATGGAAACTTTATCCAGGATCTGGGATGCATGAATGGAGCCGATCAGCTGATCATTAATTGCCACTAGGACATGAGTAGGCTTGATTGACTTGACAGTTCCTTTGACCACATCTCCCAAGCACAGCGAGTGATTCACAATGGCCGAGGTTTCCCCAAGTGTTTCAGATTCACGCCGTGACCTGATTACAGCCTTTCTCTTCTTCTGATCTTGAACAGCAAGTAAGAGCCCACAGTCACCTGGCTGGAGAGTTTTCAGAACCACTAGGACCGACTGTCCCACTTTCAGTTTTTCAGAATCAAAGCGGAAAGTGTCATTGAAGTGGGAAGCCACAGGTATGGCAACCAGCTGACCATTTCCTACCAATGAAACAACTGCATGCTCTGTAGCCACATGCTGCACAATGGCTTGGTGCTGAGAGTTCTGTTTTAACTGGAAAACACAGAAATAACATCCAGAGAAAGTCACTCACTCACACACACACAAAACCTGGTACAGACTTCAGCAGTCATTTTGGCCCAAGGCTTAACGGTTATTTAAAAGCACTCCTGACTGATGTTTTACCCTCATCAGAAAAACTCCAGTAATGCACTTTCCAGGGTTTTGCCAGGAAAGACTAGGAAATTCTCAGCACACAACCTTTTTTTGTTTTTAGGCCCCAGCTGAATTCCTAGGCAAAAGCAGAAAATGCCAACACTCCCTGGGGTTTTCTCAGAAGTGTGCCTAACAAGTGACCAGTTTTTCCTAAGGATCAAATAATATTGAAGAAATTGCAGCTTAAACCCAGTTATTCCTTCTAGGACACAGGAAGGGAAAGCTGCTCCCTCCTCCTCATTATGGCCCCTTCACATCTGAATATAAGCTAACCAATTGTTTTGGTCCCAAGGACTGCATTCACCTTTGCCCAGTCCTCCAGGGGTCATGTGCAAGTGGTAATCAAGGCTATACACCACTCTTGTACACACAGGATGCACACAGATATCTCTCCTCCCCACACTGTGTCTACTTTGACTTTCTCTTTGCTGCTGCTGGAGGCAGAAAAATTTGACTAGGAAGCTAAAACAGCTCTCTGGAGGGTGGGTCAACCACCCCTGGACTAGTTATTCCATTGAATTCTCTTCATACATTGCTCACTTCTATGGTATTCTATGAACCTCTCTTCTGTGACTCTGTTATTAACCAGCTACACAGGTTAGTATCCAGCATAAAAGCCAATTCAGGCTAATCATACCTTCTTAGGTTTGGGGGACAGCAACTCCTCTCTAAGCGACACATAGACCTTTGATTCTAGGGAATCAATGCAGAGAACCACAGCTCTTGTTTTTTCACCCTGGACAATGTTTTTGCCTTTAAAAACAAACAAACATGCACCATAAGATTATTGCTTGATATAACTGAGGCAAAATGAAGCAACTGCATTTCAGTACTTCAGTAAGAGACATTATTTATTTACATTACATCACTGATAGCTGAGTCAGGAGAAAAACCAAGAATTCACTCAGGTCTCAGACACACTTCTGCTGCTCACTGTTCAAAAAGACTCCACTCTTTGCAATCAATTATTTGTTTCCAACCCAAAGAGCAAAATAGTATATCAGGACAAAGTAGATAAGGGGGGGGGGAGAGACCACAAAGTATGTCCTACCTCCAAGGTGACTATGAGTAGCCATTATAGTCAAGTCAGAAACAGAGGTGCTATCAAATAGTGCTGAACCATCAGTGTTGACTTTGCGAGCCGTCAGCATCAGCTTCTGCCCAGGTTTTAATTCACAGACCTTTTGAACCACATCGACATCATCTGAGGATAAAGAAAGAACTAAGTCCCATTTGCAGCATGATGTTTCATCGCTGAACTATAGAAAGTCAGAGTAAGTATAAGAAGGATTAACTATTAAAAATGAGTAAATTCCCTTATTTTGAGGAATTATGCTCTGGTGCCTGAAAGTAACTTTCTTGCTGTATCTTTAAGTCAATATGAAAATGGAAGGGGGGAAATGGGGTCTTTTAAGCTCATAGCAAATGAGCCAGTCACCCAGAAACAGAAACAGTCAAAGAAATGTAATCTTTCTCCAACTGCAAGTTAAGCAAAACCCACTTGGCAATCACATATAGCAGAAAACCACCCCGAGTGACTAGATGTTTTACCTGAAACTGAATCTTTAAATAAAAGTTTGAAAAGTTCCTAGGCCTCCTGATTTCAGACAAAATGTTGAGAAAAGGTGTTCCCAGCTTGTTCCCCAAACCAGGATGCTCACATGCATCCACTATGTGTATGCAGCCAACACAAGGTTTCCCATGGGCCATCTTTTATCATCATGACAGCCTTTACCTCTTCCACTCCTGATACTCTTGATCTCCTGCAGCTCCTTAAAGTATTTGTGCAGCAAACAGAAGCTCTCAGAAATAGAATCCTCAGAGGAGCACTCAGACACCTTCAGGGACAGCAGGATGCGTTGCTTCTCCTCGTCAATGCTGGTCACTTTGGCAACTACAGTCTGACCTACCACATAGTGGTCTTTGGTGTCTGTCACAAACTTGTCACTCATTGCCTATAGCAATTAGGAGATAAGAACCAATTAATACTGTTCCATAAGAGTGCCTTTGCAAGAGAGCCATCAACACCACCTGCCTCAAGACTTCCAGAAAGGAAGGAATGCAATCAAAACAGTTCCAAACAAGAAACCTGTTACCTAGGCTGAGTTAGAGACAGCTCTATTAGCTACTTCATGCTAGCAGTCTAATTAACATTTCATCGCTAGATTGTTTGCCTTCCTAAGTAAAGACTAAAGGTTGCATTTTCAGCTAGCTGAAGATTTTTGGATAACGTTCAATGTGTTTTAAAAGTTGAATTTGTTCTATAAACATCTATTCTTTGACAGTCAACTGATGCTCATAAATTGGGAATTGTGCCATGTACTACTGCTCTTTGGGGAATGCAACAAGTGTACATATGGATCAGCACAAGTGCTTGAATGCTCTTTGGGGGCATGGCTATGGATGGTTGCGCCCGAAGTGGTTTAGTCATGCTGGCCACATGACATGGAAAGCTGTCTAAGGACCAATGCCGGCTCCCTCGGTCTGAAGCGAGATGAGCGCTGTACCCCAAAATCACCTTTGACTGGACTTAATCATCCAGGGGTCCTTTACCTTTACCTATGGATGGGGGCCATCTTGAGTGCCTGCATTTCAAAACATACCACTAGGAAACAGCTTCTCTCACACCACTTGCAAGCAGGAAATTCCTATGTATTATTTTGTGCCCTTACTCCCAAACCCATCTAGAGAACTCCTCTCAGCAGGAATTTTTATCCTTGAGTAGTGCAGCATAAGAGATTATTTCAACTAGAAAGCACCTCTTCCTCAACATCTGCAAATAAACCTATTTTAGCAGGGACAATGCAACATGCCTTACCGACTTGGGTGCCAGCCCTGTCAGACCATATGGAAACTCCACAAACACACCATAAGGCATGACGTTTCTCACAAAGCCAGTCAGCAGCAATCCAGGCTGGATGTCTGAAAAGCTCTTCACCACCCGTTCCTCCTCAATTGCTGAAATCACCGATGGCTTTCTGCTCAGGGTCTAAACAATGGGTCAAGGAATACATTTGGGGAGGAGAAGCGTACTGGTAGTTTGGTTTTATTTGGCAGCCACAAAACAAGCATTTCACCAAAGCCTATTAACATAGAGCGGGAGGTGGGCAGACTGTTATAACACAGGGGACGTAGCACATAATTGTGCAAAAAAGTAAGATCATGTTGCAACCAACCAACTGCCTGATTCCATTCAGATTCTGCAGAGGAAAAAGAAAACGTTCTATCAGCAACAAGATTCCACTGGATCCCAATTCGCAGGCAGCCATTTTTTAAAAAAAAAACTGAAGAAAGCAAAGGGAATGATTGCTTCATCCAAAAACCAAGGTGGTGAAGATACTAAAGGCTACAAAAACCTTTGCTCACTTCTACTCTCCCTCCATCTAAAAAATCTTCTAAGACAATTTCTTCCCTTCAGACTGCACAGACATAGAGAGGTAAAACTGACACACACAGAATCTTTGAATGTCACTTCTCTGGGAGACAATATATGCAATGCAATGCAAGTTAATGCTGTTGTACAACATAAAATGGCTATATGATTTTACCAAGCTTGGCTGGACTTTACAAGGATACAACATGACCTCCCTTGTCATGGAGGCATAACACTCTATGGAGACTATCATCTGCTTTAAGGCAGGACCACCACAACTTGCTATTGGACACATAGTCAGAGAGATGATTTGTGGAAAGGTAGGCGAAAACATTGTCCGGCAAGATCGTAACTTCAAGGCCATCTTCTTTTTTCCTCAGAATTTTTACATCAACAATCTGAGCAAGAGAAAAAAGGCAACGCTTTTTTAATACGTGGAAGACCGCCTAAAATGCAATATTCCCAGGATAACAAGGTTTCTCAAAATGCAAGCAACTTAAAAGATAAAAGAAAGAAATCATCTCAACAATCAAAGTTAAAGTCTAGGAGCATTTCTTATTTTTTGGAATAACTTTTATTGGGTTTTATAAACAAGGATCATAGGAATAATAATCAATACAAATAAATAAACCAGTTCTTATTTGAATATAACAAAAATAGCATAATAAATCTGCAGTAATATCTACAACAAATAGTTCATTATTAGTGATCATTGCATAAGTTCTTGGTTTGTGAATTTCTTTTTTAAAAGGAGGTGGGGAACAGGATAGAATATAGTTGACAGATAACATTCATCATCGCATCGCTAAATGCCTAATCAGCTGCCCTTCTGGTTGTGCTTAGATTAAGTAAGTGCAATAGTCATTTTTTCTTAGATTATCAATGAAACAATATAAAGTGTTGGTATACTGATGAACACGGGAGGGGAGTTCAAAGTGAAGATAATAATTTATGTTTAAATTTAAATCTAGACCAACCAGATCGAGCATTTATTCTGATGTGCAGAACACTTCAAGTTAGAATAAATGGTTTAAATCCAACAGAAATGCTCCATGTTTGCATGAAGTAGTACTATAATTGGGACCCCATAGCACAGTGCTTCTTAAGATATATGATCTGATAATCTGATCATTTTGTATGAAATAAAACCCAAGTTAGAAATATCATAAATTCCTGTCTTTGCTCCTAGCATCCTCAGGGGAATGTCAACAGGGAAAGGGAAGGGACATCTTTTAGAATAAATTACCCGTCCGGTTTCGTATGTTATTTCTCGCTTCTTTGAAGTCTTTTTTTCTCCACCATCCTCAGCTTGTGCTTCATTTGTCAGCTTGAATGACAGCAGCAGTCTCTCCTGCTCAGGCTCACATTTTAAGACAATCACTTTGACCACCTGATTTGCAAAACAAAAGAATCTTCATATTGCAGGCATGTTCACTTTCACACTTCAAAAACAGGACCACCTGCATGTGTCCCTGAACATCCCTCTACTGCATCCTATCTGGGTCCTAACCCATTTCCCTCCACTTTAGCTGGATAAAACGTGGAAGTTCTGTAACTTTCCACTGGCTTTATGCCTCTCTCTGTGTTAAAGTAACAAATGTAAGTCATTTTACTAGTAGTTCAAAAACTTTTATTTAAATGTTTTTCAAGAGAGGAAGAGAGACCACTGCTATGTCCTACTACATAAGCATATCAAGGGTCTTGCGAATTCAGTAACAATAATCTGCAGTTCATGTTCTATCACTAAACAAATGTATGTGCATTAAAGATGTTATGCAAATCTGTTGTGTAAATGTGTACAGCTATTAGCAACTTAAAAATTTATATCAAGGACAATCAGACGTTTTACTTTTACCCTGCTTTTACCTGGCCTGCATAAAATGTTTCTTGAGGAACAATTGAAGGTGCCCCGCCGAGCTCATTTTTGGGGACAAGGCCCTTTATGTCGTTGTAGAATTTCACAATGCAGCCAAACTCCCTAGCACATGCAACAAAACCATGGGTGATCAAGCCTGGCTTTGCATCTTCATAACTGGAAAGGGCAGGGAGTTGGGAATTGACAAGTGTTCTCTTAAGCGTCAGAAGAAGTTTCCTTGCTTCAGGATTGCAGGAAAGCACCTGGAGGAGAAGAAGAAACTGGAATTATGTATGCCAACTGGCAGGAAACTGCAATTGAACCAAAATGAAGGAACGTCCAAAATGTCAGCTTGGAACTCACGGGATCAGTCCTAATACAACTGGCACAACCCATCAGCTTAGAAAAATAAAGGCTACGAAAGTTTAGGAGGTAGCTGTCAGAGACAGAGCTCATCCTGTAACAGGACCTGAATAACACTTCTTTAACTATTCAAAATAGGCATAGGGAATCTCTGATCTGCAAGCTAAATAGGCCACTGCATGGGTCCTAATGTGGCTGACAATGTCATTTCCCCAGGCACACCCACCTGCCCAACACTTGATGTCAGATGATATCAGGTGTGGGACAGGTAAAGACATATTTGTAAAGGAGCAATTCAGAGACTTAAAGTGTGCTCTCAGCTGTTCCTAGGCAAGCAGGGCTTGCATTTGGCACCTTTAAAATACCAAGGGGAGCCAATCCCTTCTAAAGTTAGCAGCAATCATCTGATTGGTGCTGACTTCAAGCCCTGCTGGAAGAAGTTGCACTCAGAAGTTGCCTACCAAAAGCAGGACTTGCAGTCTGTGCTAAAGTCAAGGACATCAGTGCTGAAGTCAGTGCAAAGGAAGAAAGGATTGTAATTTTAGACTCTTAAAGGTCCTACTGTAGGATCCTCTCTTTAATTGGTAATGTTTATTACTTCACTTTGTTAAATATGTAGCAAGCCAGCTTGACTGCACTGGGGGCCTCTCCTGCTCATTTTGCTGAGTGGGGCCCCAGAATTCTGCCACAAACTCCTGCCTGGACGGAAACACTGTCTACATCTCATCCTGTGCGGCTGTAATCCTACACCCCTGCCAGCATGTCCCACCGAACTCAGCGAGCCTGACTTCTGAGTAGGTAAAATAGAAATATTAGAAATTATGAATACATGTCATTGTCCCCATTTTAGATTTACTACAACTCTGAATAAGCTAGGTTGAGAGATAGTAACTGATCCAAGGATTACATAGTAAACACAATGGCTAAGAGGGATTCTGAACCTAGGTTTTGCACATCCAACCTAATGTTACCCACAGAACCACAGCAGCTCTCATTATAAAGGCAGATTATTGCATGGAGAAAGCGCCCTTGGTCTCTCCTTGCTAGAGAAATCGATAAAGCAGGGCAAAGCGGTCCCTTACAGAGAGTTCTTACCCGACACCGGACAGTGCTTCCCACACTGTATTTCTTCTCTGGCTGTTTCAGAAGCACATCTGCCAGATGCAGTCGGGGAACCAGGCCCTTGATGTGCTCAGTCACCTTTACTTGCATGCCAAAGGGCTTCAGAGCCAACACCGTGCCCTAAAGTCCAAAAGAATGAGGGATCAGAAAGCAAGAAAAACTAGTACAGAAAGAGAAGATGCCCTCCATCTAACTTTGAGGTAGTGAATGTGGGGCATTCCAAATGTTTGACTCCAACTCCCATCAGCCTCAGCCAGCATGACAAACAGTCAGAAGTGATGGGAGCTGCAGTCCAACAACTCCTTTTGGGAGGAAGGTTGGGATATAAATTGGGCAGCCATCTTGAGGGCACCGCATTGGCTACCCCAGTACCCAAGTGTCCCTATCCCCTCAGCTGCTACTACAGCATTACTTAAAAACCATCTTGAAGGGAAGAGAGATCTAGCTTTCAATAATTACATTTCCCCTTGAAGCTCATGTTTATTGTTTTATCATACAGTTTAATTGATGCTCATTATTTAAATCTTTTTATGTAGACTGCCTGGCAAGGTTTGCCTAAAAATCAGCATATAAGTATCTAAACATAGCATGATTACACAGACTAAAAGATAGGCAAATCCACTGCACGTAACTTTGTGGAATGTAGCAGAAACCAGACTGATTTCTGTACAACTAATGCAACGGCTTTGCTAGGCTACAGTGAAATTAATAGTGTTCCATTAATGTCACACAGCAGGATTTAGGTTCAAAGATGCATTAAGCACACAAGTTAGAAGGACAAAATTGGACCAAAGCCCTCGCCTCAGGTTTGTTCAGCAAGATAAACAAGATTCCAAGGACATTTTTTTCTCTCCTTGAACTTACTTCCACCACCTGTCCAGGATGAATATCATGGTATCTCAGGAATGGAGCCTCAATAATGTGTCTGCAAACAAAAAGAAGGGAAGTGAAAATTGATCTGTGTGGTGGAAGAGAAACAGATGAAAGAGTAAAGAGAACTGATTCTCCCCCACCTCCAATTCTTCCTCCTGCCCTTCTAAACAGGTCACCAAGTGAGCTTCATGGCCAAGTGGAGATATGAACCCTGGTCTCCTACGTTCCTGTCCTGCCACTGTGTACCATACTGGCTCTTTTTATATCTGTGCTGTCAGTATGAAACTTGGTATATATGATCTAAATGAGGTAGGGTATCATTGGGCTAAATATCATTCACATTGTGTGCCATGATCTAGCCTTGGTGTGGCCTTGGTGTACATGGGGTGGGTTAATGGCTGTGCCTGGACAGAAATTCATCAGATGCTAGAAAGGACCTCAACAGAATTTCATTTGTAACTTAAGTAGCAAAACATCACCTGAAGGCAGAAAGTTTGGATACCTATGGAACCAATTTTTAAAATGTACAAATGCAATCCACTGCACAGGTATGCAGTTGTTCTGAAAGCAATGGGACTTATGTCCCAACTGAAATGTATTGATTAGGCATAAGGAAGTTCCATCTATGCATAGAATTTAAGACATGGAGATATGCTTGAAACATGAGTATATAAAGACACGTCACAGATTGGTTCACTCAAATTGCACTCTAAAGCTTACTGTTTGAGAGACACCACCACCACATCATCCATTGGGCTGTACTCAATAATTCGGCATTTATGTTTGCTTCCAGGCTTGAATGCTGCAGGTTTGAAAGATTTGGCAGTATCTGAAAGATGTTTTATCTGAAAGAGGTATAAAGATAGTGCAGAAAATGAAGATTAAATTATAAATCCAGACAGTTTTCTAGTTTAAGATTAACCCTGCTGTAATCCAGAAAGCAAAGCAAAGCCTAGTTTCTGCATCTATCTGATTCTACCTTCCAATATGAATTACAATGTGACAACAGAGGTTATGATTGCATCTAACAAGGGTGAGCAAACAACAAAGGAATCTAGAAAAGCTCTTTGCTACCTTCAGACTCTGGGCTCTTCTCCAGGACGAATTAAGACATCATATAACACATTCACAAACAGATGCCAAGACACATCTATGTATTGAATCGGTAATGGGCAAAAGTGCTGATGTACTGCTCTCCAAACATCAGCGATGATGGTTGAAAGGGTCTACCTTCCTACAAGGTGCAATCAGCATCGAGTTACTTACATGTGCAAAAGCTAGGCAGCCACCATCCAGCTTGAAGATGGCACCAGTCTTTTTGAGAAAGGTCTCAACTGTGGAGTCTGGAACTACCATGCCAATCTGATCACTAGATAGCTTGCCAAGTTGAGTGCCGGGCTGGAGGAAAACTGGGCGCAGAGATAGGCGTATTGCCTTGGAGGTAGGATTGTTGAAGAGAATGCATGCTTTCACCTGAAGGGGAAAACACAAAGGGGGGGGGAGGTGTTAAGTTTGTAGGAAAAATAGGGAATGTGCTGAGAATGGTACTTTACTTCTCTTAAACATTCTAGCTTCCATGACTATGGCGAAACCATAGAGAGATGCACTTGTTCAATTCATATCTTAACCAAGTCCTGCAGCACCACCTTAACACAATTTAAGCCTTGCTATAAAATCACTTACCGTCTGACCTGGTGAGTAGTTTCTTGATTTTGTAGAAATCATGTGCATGTAGTCCACAAGTCCAGAGAAGGAAGACAAAAAACTTAGAGAAAGTCCAAAAGGAGTCACCTGGAAATATTCAAAAGGAAACAAAAATTGCCCTGCAAGATGTAAAATTAATCAGAAGAATTTCTCTGACAGATCTAGATGAATATTAGATGAATATTGAGTTCTAATGTGGCTATCATGAAATGTAAATGTGTGTTTTATGGTTTATATGTATTACATGTTTTTATGTATACAATATTAATGATTTTTTGCTGGTGGTTCCAAATTATGTTTTCTAGTGCTGTAAATCACTAGATTTAATAACATTTTAGGGTGGTAATCAACCAAGTCCTACTCAGAGCAGACACATTGAAATTAATGAACCTAAGTCATGTGCATTAACTTCAATGGGGTAGCTTGAGTAGGGCTAATGTTGAATATCACCCTATAGAGATTTTTAAAAATCTAGGTTAAGCTAGAAGAAAAAACAAAACAAAAACCTCATATGGTTCAGACACAGGGTTATAGATGTTTCCAACAAAAAGCCCCTATTTTTGCAATTATCCTTATATTTTAACCAACCTCAGTAGTCAGAATGGAACAAAGCGAATGCATCTTTTGTTTAAAATGCAGATGTGTTAGGAAATTTAATAATTTCACTGTACTCTTCCAAGAGAGAAGAAAATAAGATTAGTACATCAATTTGTAAAGAACAGCTTACCTCCTGAATCTGGGCTTTCACCACCAGCCCAGGTAGCAAATTGCCAAGGGACCAGTTTTGTTCTTCTGTGGCAATAGCTGCAGCAACCTCCGACTGATCAATGGTCATGCGGATTATCCGCCCACCATTCTTTACTTCTTCAATAAGGCAGTTGAAGTATTGGCCTATCTTCAGCTCAGTCCCTAAGAGACCAACACATGCAACTATCATCACTTATCAGCAAAGTTTTGACATTACCTTTCTATCACTATGGCCATTATTTCGTGGCACCAGCTACTTCTGAAATCCTTTCACATGTTCATCACATTAAAACACTTTTCATCCTAGACTGAAATACTCCACCTTGCATAAAAAGCTTCCTAAACAAGAGAAGCCAGGCAACAGCTGGCCGCTTATAAGTTACTGTACAATGATATGTACTCAAGAATCTCTCTCTCAAACACACACACACACACACACACACACACACACACACAAACAAACATTGGGCAGTAAATTCTGCCTCTGGTAACTCCCAAATCTAAGATTTTACAGTTCTCTAAACCACCCATTTGCTTCTCCCCCTGCCTTAAACCCAGTACTCCTAAGTATAGTTATACCTTTGTTGGCTGACTGCAGGTAGGTCTTGGCTTTCTGACGAGGCAGAAATGCTTTTGTTGCTTGGATGCCTATGTCAATAAGGTAACCGTGATCTTCCACACTAGAGATGCAGCCAGAGAGCAGCTGTTTGGAGAAGAAGTGTAAGCTTAAAGGAAATTTTATCAGACTCCTTGTTGTTGTTCCTCCCTCCTCAAGCACTCAAGTTTCCCTGAAAAGAAACAGGACTTTGGGCTTCCACAAACGAGACCTATACCCTTTACAGCAATATTAGGAAAAGATATCGGCACCTGCTGAAATTCTATTCCCTGCATTCTTATAAAAGGCACAAGAACAATTTCCCATATCAAATCACAAAAAATTAACAGAGGATATGTTTTGAGCTCATCTGATGATGCCGATTGTCAGGTTCCCCGGCTACTGAGGTTAGGGTATGTGATGATACCAGAGGTTCTTTTCCATGAAAACCCCTCTCCAGGTCTGCATACCTGGCACCTACATGGATGACTTTCTGGCACCAAGTAAAGGCATTTTTATTTATCCAGACATCTTAATTCATCACACTGAGTTTTTATTACTGCTTCTTTCAATTGTTACTTATTTCAAAGCTATTTATCTGCTAAAGTGTTATTAATTGTTGTAGTTTTGTGCTTTTTATTTTGCTATATTATATTTTATTTTTTGTAAGCTACATGACATAATTTTGAAAAGGCAGGTGTAAACAGATAATTCATATGTTTCATACCATGCCAGGTCTCAGAGTGGCAGCATTCAAAGCCTTGTTGACATCTTTGGGGTTGATTGTTAGCTGTATACTCTGACGACCTGTAGTAGTCTTCTCCACACCAACCACAGCACATCTGACCAGCATTCCTGGGGTAAAGAGATCTGAGAGAGAATTCAGATCCTGCAAAAAGATAGTTTAATGGATAAAGACTAAAATAAGGAACATATCAAAACAGCAACAGCAATATCTAGTCACTGACTCTGAAACTTTGGCCAAACAAAATGTTCTGCTGTAAGCAATACAACTGAATTTTTGAACATGCTACAGAGGATGTTGATTACTGAAGGGGTTGCAATGCAGCCATTTAACTATTCAAAGCTTATTTCCTCCAAAATACAGATGGCAAGCCAAAGGAAATTCATATTACTGGCTGTGTGGAGACCCAATGCAGGACTTCGGGGCCAGAGTCTAAAAGGGAACTAAGAGGGAATTTCTAATATTTCCTCTAAATTCTGCCCTTCTCCCTGAGGATTCCCATTTTCCTCTTCTTCAGACCTTTCATATGTTGTTTCCCTAACAGGGTTTCTTGGCTTTTTGGGTGGCATTTCGAGTGAGTGTAATTTGACAGCAAAACAAGAGTCAGATAAGAAATTTTTCTCACTGCTATTCCCTCCGGCTAGGTTCCCTTTTAGACTCTGGCCCCAAAGTCCTGCACTGGGTCTCCACACTGACCCTGCAAGCTCCCTTCACCCAACCACAAGTCTAAAACCTCTGCCAGAATAGCTTCAAGTTCTCTTTTCAATTTATTACGTTGGCTTCGCCTCATACACTGGGGTTTTCCACAACTATATCAATATGTCTTCATACCCAGGATAAGGTAATCATTCCCAGATTTACCTTTCCCCTCACAGTGTATTCATCCCACCTCTACCACCAATTTGTGGCGTTCGTACAAAGCCCCTGGTTGTTTCACGGACTATTGACCTGTACACCACTACTTTATTCTTCTGCTGCCACCAATTTTGTGGGGAGGAAACCCAGGGTTCCCCGGTGAAGTATTGCGTTTCAGTCAGGTAGAGTTAACAATGAAGATTAAAGTTTATTTCAAACACAAACAAGTTTTAAAATATATTTGAAACGTTGTCACTCTATTGCCTCTCAGTCTTGTCCCTGTCTCTAACTCCTCTATCCCCCCCCCAAAAAAAGAACCACCCGAACTAACTGTCAAAACCTCTGGGCTGGGCTGAGCCTCAAAATCAGGTAGGCCCTGCCTCTGGGCTTTCTTATTGGTCAACCTATTAACCCTTTCTCTCCCTCAATACAAACGTATCCCTAAAGAATGGGCAAACACATCAGCATATGTTGTTCCAGACTGGAATGGGATGTGTCAATCAAAATCTACAAGTGTTTTTTTAAAAAAGGTCTACCTTCTTTCCTTTTATTCAATTCCGAAGATATTAATTTCAATGCACATCCTCCCATTCTTGCAGTGTGCAAAACACCAAAGCAGGGCACTCCAGATGTTGGACTACAACTCACATCACCTCTAGCTGTAGCTGTTGGGGGTGGCTAACAACATCTGGATGGCCTCAAGTTCCCCATCTTGGCACCAAAGCAAGTCAGGTATTGTAAAGGCAGCTCTAAATGGTCTTTTATAATGTAGACCTCTTCAGGACAGAGCAGGAAACAGAGGAGGCAAGAGAAAGCCCTGAACAGAAGAAACCTGCTACTTCGTGGTACTTGCAGAACCCACCAAACAACTACGTAACACACACGCACCTTGTCTTACCTCTAAGTGCTCATCTGTAGCCACCTGTTCATTCAGCATCTCATTATAGGCATCACTTATACGTGTCACTTGCACAAATCCAGTGAGTCCATTGGGCAAGCTGATCACCAGCTCAAACTGATTAGACTCTTTCACGCATCCTAAGAGCAGTACCCCTGCAGTGAGGGACTGTTTAAAAAACAAGGACAGGTAATGAGCAACTTTCAGAAACACTTTTTTCTCCTGTGTTTTACACAACTAGACTCTGGGTCCCCACAGGGGGAAAAGGTATAATGTTAATAAAATAAAAGCTGTAAGTGCCCTTTTTAACAAGACCTTAAAAATCCAAAGAAAAGCGGAAGGGGAAAATTACATCATTGCCTTCTGCATGCTATGAATTCTCTCACTACCACAATGATGTACAATCAACTCCTGTCTCATACGCTACTATTTGAAATGGTACTACTTATTATTGTGTAGTTATTTGCCACAGTGTGAAAATAAGCCATAATACAAATTATAGACCAACCTCAACTGTTAGAAATTCAAAATGTTTAACACCAATTTTTACAGCGGCTTTCTTCTCAAGCTTGAGTTTTTTTGGCTTTGTTTCATCTTGATGGTTTTTCTTTCTTTTCTTGGTCACTTCTTCATGTTGCGTCTAAGACATTTTAAAAAAAAGAAAGACATTTCAAGATTTTGAAAAGACAGTTGCTTCCCTAAAACAATAGTTTAGTTTTAGAGCTGCAAAGGGACCCATGAACGTAAGCATGTTTAAGAGAGTTTAATCTTAAGTAAGGCCTGGTCTGAAACTCAAAGGAGCTGTACAGATCTAAAGTTAAACAAGAATGGAGATGCTGCGACCTTCCAGATATTGCTGGATTACAACTGCCATCATTTCTAACCAATGGCCATGATAGCTAGGGCTGGTGGGAGTTGAAGATCAACAACATCTTGAGATTGACAAGTTCCTGCACTAACCCAGTTTAGTGTTATGGAAGCAAGTGAGCTCAGAATTGAGGCTGAAGTGCTCCACCTCCTCTCTCTTCCTCTGGCACACATCAGAGGAAGAAATTTGAAGCATTCACTTCTGAGTTTAAACTAAACTAACCACAATTTGTTGCTATGCCCAAACCAGGCCAAACTCTGGCTTATTGAAATGAGCCAAAATCAGAAGCTACAGCTTAATCGGCAGGAAACTTGTTTATACAGCACAGGCATTTCTATTCTATCCTGAAGAGTTCCCAGAACCACTTATTGTGTTATTCTTAAGAACAATGTCAGTGCATCAATCTGGGGCTATAGCACAGTGATAAAGTACAGTATATGCATTGAACGCTGAAGAATCTGAGCTGAATCCTTGGCAACTCCAGTTAAAATTGCTACAGGTAAGAGGGTTTGAGAAACACCTCTGTAAGCAGTTAGAGAATTGCTACCAAGCAGAATAGGCAATAATAAGCGACAAGATGAACCATATTAAGGCAACTTAATATGTTCACAATTTGCATACTTTGAATAAATTATCCTGCTCTACTGTTGACTGTCTGGCCGCTTTTTCTTCTTGACTTTTCCTTTGTGGGCCACCTCGAGGGAAATTCTCTTCTACAGATGACATGGTTATCTTTCTGCAATGGAAGCAACGAAGTTATTTGCATATACAAATCGTGTTCAAAAGGGCAAAACCAACACGAACATTTTCTTATATGCAAAGAATGAGGACAGACTTTAAAATAACAGGAGTAAAATAATTGTTGTGCTTTTGAAGATGATTCATTCTCTAAAACAAGACAACACTCATGAGAGTATCAGGACACCAAGAGCTCATAAATATTGTTAATCTATGATGTGCAAACACTGTACCACACCTACTCAAACTGAATGTCTACTGGTAGAGATGCAAAAATAAGCTAGTCCTTCCTTTGTTCTTAAGTAACAAAGAGTTATTTCATGAACCAAGATCCTAAGTATTCAATGCCTACATAAGTGGAGATCAATAAATAGTATTTTCTACCATTAGCTCAGTTGGTTAGAGCGTGGCACCAATAACACCAAGGTCACAGGTTTGATCCCTGCATGGGGCATCCCAGGGGTTGGACTAGATGATCCTCAGGGTCCCTTCCAACTCTATGATTGGGTCCTCTTCCAAGTCTATGATTCTGTCACTCAGCCAATAAAATAACTCACCTGTTGATTTCTGGCTGTTGTGCAGCTATTAGAGACCCAGAACCTTTGCATTTTAAAATATGACAAAGTAAAAAGAGAGCATTTCACAAACAATATGAACAATATGCACTATTCTAAATGACTTTGCTTCATAACCATAGCAGTATTTTAATCATTTCCCCCACATACACTCAGAAAAATCTAGCAATCTTTTGCTAGTTTTAAAATATAAACATTTTTATATAGCTCAGAGGGCACAAAGTGGAAGCTGGGGCAGATAAGAGCACTATTTTCACTCTGCTTTTATGTCCATAAAGCAGCTTTAAATATTTATTAAAAAACACACACAAAAAAAACACGGGATGAATGGCTTTAGTGGGAAGAAAGTGGGGCACTGACGGTCGTCCATACTCCAAACTTCACCGTCCCCCAACCCCTTAGCAAAACAGAGTTTGAGGGTGGGAAGCGGTATGATCACTCCACACCCTGATTTCCAGGGTTACAGACTATTTAATTTTCTGCACGGAAGTTAAATCAAGCCACACAGCCCCCCTTCCCATGTCTTCTGTGAGAGATCCTGCAATCAGAAAAGCGGAGGCGCGTCACAGCAAGCACTCCGGCGGCGAACCCGCAAGGCACTCACACAGCCACGCTAGTTCTACACGTGCAACCCACCTTGCCGTATTTCTCAATCCCCAGCTCACTCGGACTCGGCCCCCTCTCCTCAGACCACCCTCCTTTCCGTCATTATCCCTCTTTTCCAGAGAGCTCAGCTTATGTACCTTATGTCCCCCACGCTTCTTCAACTCACTGGCACGCCTGGGGCGTGAGAGCCGCCATCTGCTCCGTAACCCGGAAACGAATTCGAAGGCCAGCAAAGGGCAACCGGAAGTGTGCTTTACGGAAACCGGGCCGTGGTAGAACTCGCGGGAGGGTTTATTAGTCGTCACAGAGCGGAAGGAATCCGGTAACTTTGACAAACACGCAAATTGCCCAATCCCATCATACCTTTCTGAGGCGGTGCCGTCTTACTCGTCAGGGCGGCGCGCCTCAGCCAATCAGAGGCAAGCGGAAAGGACGGCTGTTTGAGCGACGCCATCTTGCACACGAAGGGCATTGAATGGTTGTTATCGGGAGGAGAAAGCGGGTAATAACTGCGGCGGGCCCTGACTTGGCTCGGCAGAAGTTTATTTTCTTGGGGAGTTTGAGTAGCATCTGTAAAAAGGGTAGAGGTCCTGTTAGTGTCTTGTGACACACAGAGCCTGGTAGGAGTAACCTTCAAGGATTGCTATGGCAATTGAAATTCAGTTTAGTAAGCCAATAGCTCCTGCATAGGTCCAAAGGGTCAGCATTTTTGTGCTGCTGTTTCCGACCGGGCCGAGGGATTTAGGCTGTCGTTTTCTATTCTGTCTGTTGTCTTCAAAACTCGTTATGAATGTCATTGGTTGGTATATAGAGTAATTTAGTGTTTGATACTCTTTATACGCAGGTTGCTGTTCATATGAAATAACTGAAGTTGGTTCAATGGTTGGTAATAGCTAGCCGAGGTCTAAAGGAGCTTCTATTATGTTGATTGAAAAGTACTGAGCAGTTTGAACTGTTTAAAGGCTATTATTTCACTAGTAAACGATGATGCATAAAATAACTTTCTGGTTAGTGAAATATCCCAATGGGAATATGCAAAACGGAGTGGTTTCCTTTTTCTGAAGTTCTGGTGTTACACATAGCACCAGACTCTGGTTGGCTTTGCTTATGACCCCGTAGTGTCCCTGTATCTGCAAGAGGATGAGCCGTCTCTTTCCTTTTTTTTTCAGGTTTGCAGTGTAAAATCAATCCACCTGTTGAGGAGATACCTGCGTTAATCACAGTTGAGAAACATTTGGTAAGTTGGTCTACACTAGATCTAACTAGTTTTCCTCAGTGAATTGATTTGAATGTTTCAGTGGTTGATGCCTATTCCCTTCCGCTTCTTGCTGAACAACAGTGTTTGAAGGTCTGTTTGAAAGTGCTTGCTTTCTGCCCAGACTTACGCCTTTAGCTATGACATTGGTGGCCTGACTCCTTGGGGTGGGAAATTACAGTTGTTGGTCTTGTTGGTCATTGACTTGACCAAGTATAGGTGATACAGGAGTTGTACTCTGGAACGATAAGATAAATTTACTGCATGAAGTATACTGATGTCAATTAAAACTATGGATTACATCATTCTTACAAATAGGACATGCAACTTTTATTAGGTTATCTATTATTATTATTATTATTATTATTACCCATGTGTGTGAATAGTGGCAAATCCGTAACCTGCTCTATGGAGGCTCAGGTGGCTAAATAATTCGTTATTTACAAGCCCATATTATGTTTCTTGAAGCATCACTCTTAACTTCAGAAGTAACCATTGTTTGAAGGTCAGCACTGTAAAATATATTGGTATTAGATGTAGCAAACAATTCAGAATAACAGCATTGAGTAGATCCTCCTATGTAGTTTTAGTAGCTAATGCTTTCATGCTCAAATGTAAATAATTGGAATGAAGTTGGTCTACTTTGGCTGGAAGATACTGTAGATTTTTAAAAAAAGATTCAGTACTAACTTCCTTTTTTTAAATCTAGGACTAATAGTGATGGCAGGACACGATGCTGGGTCACAACACCAATTCACAGGGTTTCATAAATATTTCAATACCTACACCATGACAGGCAGAAGAAATGTAAGTTAAATAACTGCTAAGAAACAAAGAAGTTGATTCTCAAAAGTTCCTGAATTGATTTGGGAATGTGTGGGGTGGGCACCTCTGGCACACAGACCGAATTAGGCTTGGCAGGGATCCTAATTTGGTTTGCAAGGCTCTATTCCACAAACCACTTGCCCTGCCTCTGGTATCCTGTGGTGTGGCCTTCACTTTGAAATGCGTTTCTAAGAAGTTTAAATGAAATATCCTTGGAACACACTTCAGAAGGTGATGTCTTAGCACCCAAGGTGGTGTCACCTGACAACATTATTACATTAGGTGATTTGACAGGTGGACAGCCCTGCCTTCCTGTCAGATTTGGGCTTTAATAAACTCAGGTACTTTTAATAATCCATTTCTCTCTTTCCTGCACTTAAATAACAGAAAAACAACCCTTTGAAATGTGTTTGATCTGAGGAATAATATCATTTTCTGTCTTTAGTATGTTATAGCTACATATGCAACGATTGCAAGTATCATCCTGTATTTTAAACTGAGGCCTAAGAAGCAAACTCCAGCCGTGACACAGAAATAAGATGGGTAAGTGTCTGCCATATTTTACTGATGCCAGTAGGGCTTAAAACCTCCAGAAATCCAGGTAAATCTCTGTATCTGTACATGAAATGTCAAATGCAAGTTTAGGATCTTAAGCACTTGTATTGTTACGAGTAAATCATTTCATAGGGCTTTAAGCAGATTACGACATGAATGAAGTTATTTCCTACCAGGAATGTTGTTATCATATGTTGCTGTCTCTCTAATCTCAACTTGAACATAGAAGGGCTTTCTTAAATGGCATAACAAAGTGTAGTGATCTTGAATTTGTGTAACACTCTGTTCTTCAGCTAATCAAACAACAGGAGCAGATGCATAGTACCAGAATTTTGATACAGGATATGCAAGGTTAATTTGCTTGTTTTTGAAACCTGGGATGTTTGCCATGAGTTTAAATTTCATAGATGTCTTAATAGAGTTGGCTAAGGAAAAGTTGATAGTTCAGATAGCAGCAATTGCTCAGCATGTGCATTTTTATCCTATTTTATGTCACTCGGTTCTTCACTGAGTGGCATGACAAGAGTATCTAAATGCAGAAATAAGGGGAAGTGGTTGCTTTCATATCCTCTTGACATCCAATTGTGAGCATACCTTTAAGTTCTGCCCAACTAAATAGCATGTTATTTCATGTCAGCAGTGTATCCCCATTTGTATGATCGTATAATAAGCCTTAAATGTGTGAGCCAGCAAACCAACCAGGAAGTCTTCTGTTAACTGTAATTTCCCATTTTGTATGAGCCAGGAAACTGGTTAATGGCTTCAGAACAAGCCAGTATATGAATTTTCCTGGTTTGGGCAAAATACTGCCACTGTGTGTTAATAAATAGAAGTTGTGCAAGATGTAGTAACTGAATGTTTATTTTTTTGACAGGTTGACATGTTGACACTGGACCATGCACATAATATAACTAGAAGTTGATGTACACTTGAATAAATCATGAACAGTGATGAAGTTTGTCATCTGTACACATTGCCACTACAGAAGTGACGGTCCTACATATAAACAGTGTGCAGAGTTCTAGTGTGTACAATTCAGTTAAGGAGCCCTTTCAATCTGTGCTGAGAAATGATGGATACATCCTTAGGCATTACTGTATCTCTGGGATAAATGTTACACTGCATTCTGTTCCAAAAGTAAATTATGGCTTTCATTACAACCATTTGTGTTCCATTTGTAGTAAGAGAGGAACAAACACGATCCTATTTCCTTTGTCTTAAACATGTGGATGGTGCTGAGCAGAGTATGGCACTAATACTAAATGTTAATATAACCTGTTTAATCTACAGGCATTCGTCAACATATGGAATTCAATGATTTGGCAGGGCTGCTTTTTCATCGAGGATAGTGCTGAATGATTGATGTTAAGACTACTTGACTGAGCTTATTTCTGAGCAAATATGTGTCTGCCCCGCTCTGCACAGCCTTAATTCAACCCAAAGTGAAATGCAGATAGGTAATAGGGATCGTGGGTTGCATCCATTGTGGGGTCACAAAGCTTTCACTTGCTTTTAACCAATTGTGGTTTATTATGTCCAAATGGAAACAAACTGGGCAGCCTTAACTATGGTTTTTTGAAACTGGTTTATGAACTGGTCATTTCACCAATCCATAGCAAAGATTAACTACTGTTTAGGCTTCAAATGTAACAGTACCTGTAATTAAATTGAAAGTAGAAAGGGAAGCGTCTAATCTTGCAGTCCTGCCGGAGATGGCTTGCTTATTTATGTAATGCAAAAACATAATTTAGTGTTGAGACTCAAACCAGGCCTAAATTCCTCCACTTTCTGCAGTTTGCTTCTTAGGAAACATCCTTTATGATGCTGCATATACATTTCATCCCAGATGATGTACCGTATTTTTCGCTCTATAGGACGCACCAGACGATAGGACACACCTAGTTTGGGGGGGGGGGACAAGAAAAAAAAATTCTGAACCCCAGAAGCCAGAACAGCAAGAGGGATCTGGCTTCTGGGATAGCCTCTTGCTGTTCTAGCTTCTGGGATAGCCGGGATAGCTTTGCGCGAAGCCTCCGCAGGGCTATCCAAAAGCCAGAATAGCTAGAGAGAGCGCTGCGTAGTGCTCCCTCTAGCTGTTCTAGCTTCGTGCGAAGCCTCCCCAGGGCAGCGGGGTGCCTTCATCCCCATGTCCTGTGGAGGCTTCTGGGACAGCCCACGAAGCCTCCGGAGGGCAGCGGGATGAAGACACCCCGATGCCCTAGGGAGGCTTTGCGCAGCTAACCCTGAAGCTAGAATAGCGAGACGGAGCACTACACAGCGCTCCCTCTCCCTGTTCTGGCTTCTCGCTTAGCCACGCAGCCTGCATTCGCTCCATAAGACGCACACACATTTTCCCTTTTTAGGAGGGAAAAAGTGTGTCTTATAGAGGGAAAAATACGGTACTTCCAGTGACCTGCAGGCCCCTTCTGATGGACAAATGTTCTAATCAGTCACCTAGAGGCTAGTAGTGAGCAGGGTCAAAGAATGCAATTTTTACTTTTGTACAGTTTGCTAATTTCTACACACATCCCTCTAGCCTCCATCCAGGGAATCAAAAGAGCCATTATCATTGTTCAAGAGTACAAAGCACAGCCACTAGAATATGGCTGGGGTAGGCTTGTGGCCTGAAAAGCCTTGCAAAGGCCAAGCAGAGAGGTCCATTTGGCTTTCAGGCCTGTGGTTCCCCACCCCCATTTTAAAGATGTGACTAACTGGCTTCCCTGAAACACTGATTCCTATACATACAACCCTTTTAAAAATCCAGTTGTAAACTTGACAAAGCATTACACCATTTCTGGAATTATGTAAGTGGAAATCTTCCACAAGAAGTATTTAGCAGCCTCACATTTTTTTCTTTAAAATCATGATTCTCTCATTTGCTTTGTCTTTGAAGATAAAAGCTTGTAGTACAAGGGCTGCTTTTGCTGGAACTATAGAATATAGGTTCAGACAGGTAAAAACAAGGCCCTTGTGAGCAAATGAAACTGAAAGACAGGCACAAAATAGATTTTATTATAAAATATCAAAAGTATAAAACTGTACATAATGCAAAACCATGGCAGTATGTTTTTAAACTAATGGATCCATACTAGTTTTCAACAAATTGTGTATAGCTGTGGCACAATTTTTCACAATTTTTGTCATTATAGAAAGGGCTCAAAAAGTATTTCCCCCCCGGCAAATACTTAAGGGGGGTGAATCAAGATTATTGTGGGGGGATGGTTGGTATACTTTTTGTATCCAAAATAGTTAGGAACGCGAAAATTCAGTTTTAAAGGTTTCAAGTATTGTTTGCGTTTCCTAAAATGCCGCTTACTGGTAATTTAAGTTTTAGAAATGTTCAATCTTGTTCAATTTGTGCTTTTTAGCTTTGAAGAAACTAGGTTACTCACATAAGTCAGATAACTACTTAGGTCTCTTCACAGCTTTATAAAGAAGTAACAGCTCCATAGAGACAAATTCCACTCTTGAAGAACTTATATGAACAAGCCTTACTCCGAAAGAAAATTTTGGGTACTGATTAAACCTGTGTTAATGCCAAACTAAGTGCTTTTAAATTGTTGTTCAAACAACTTTGCTTTATGCAACTGGCACTACAGTTTTGTAGTGCCTGTTGTCAATTTGTGGACAAGGTTAAGCAAGGTATTCCCACATACTGTTTACTTCTTTTAAAAAGCCATACCACATTATATGTTTCTTCCCCTATTTTTATGATGTCAATGTCTCAGCACTAACACTGGGGTTGGGGTGGAGTTTAAAATAGCAGTTTCTGAAGGTCTGGCTTGAATCATCATCAGTTTGCACCATTTGTTCTGGCAGACAAGTTCAGTTCATTTGTATAATATGTACATTGTGGTCTTCATTAATTCAAGTTATTCTAAGATATACATGAGACTTGTACAATCAAGTCTTATAGTTTGGTGGTTCACTGAGGACTGTATGCCCCAGCAGCAAGAAGCAAATTTCTGCGGGTAAAATGAAGATGTGTGACAGGAGTTGATTTGGACATGTATGTACCCAACAGCAAGTCTTGAGAGCTTTCAGGCAGGTTTATATGTCCAGTGGCTGTGGTAAAATCATCTGTTTCTAAGTCCTCAAAGGCTTTCACAGCATCCCATAGCTTTACCGTGTTATCCATTGAACCTAGGAAAAATGAAAACAACTCTTCTAATTTAACAGGACATAACATTTAATTCTGAATATAAAGAAAAAACTTCCGCTATACACCACAACCCATTCGTCAAGCTGAGGATCTACAAAACTACTAATCACTTCTTACATTCACTGCTAAGTACTCTGTAGTAGTTAATAGCCTTTCAAAGATAAAGCCTTTTCAAAGATCCTTCAACCTGCTTGCAGGGAGGAGAGAAAGTCCTAATGCATGAGTCGGAACCCATTTCACTCATGCATGGACTCTGTAGAATATGACCCAATGTTTCTAAAATTCTGGTAACAGGACAGAAAATGCAGGTCCCACTCTCACAATTTATAGTTTAAAAGATACAAGCTGAAACCCTCGTAATAGTAAAAAATAAATGGAATTATAATTCAGTTATATTTGTATTATATAGTTTGAAATCGCTTCACTGGATAGATTGGGGGCTGATGCTAATAAAATTACAGTGGGGGAGCATGAATAAGCAGGAAGGCAAAACTTCTAAACCCATTTACTTTTTCAAAAAGACCCACACCTTGTTCATAATAGGTTAAAAAAAAAAAGCCAAATTCTGAGGGGGAAAATATTTAAAGTATTCTGCAAAGCCTGCCCGAATTTAGCATGCCCACTTTGGTAAATACATAAATAGTAGCTTTGCTTCAAAAGGTATATAATTGCATAAAAGGAAGGTCAGGGCTGGCCTATTAGCCTCAGGTGGTGGATGCTGGGGGGGTGCAGTGTAGAAGCAGTGTGTTTATGGACAAAGTTGTGCGCCATGTGGCCTCTCCTGCAGCCCCCAAGCTATCTGGCTTCCCACAGGTGCAGTACAAGATACCTCCCCTCACCATTTGCCAGGCATGTCTGCTGCTATACATGGAAAGTTGGGTGTGGCACCATCTTGTCCTTTAGGTTCAGTTTTTCTAGTTAATAGACAATGCTAACAAATTAAGGTGTTAAATGAATATGCATTAACAATTGCTCACTAAATGGAAGACTGAGCTGTCAAAATAGAGACAAGTCTATGATTCCAGATGATAGTATTGTTCCACTAAATATAGCAAAATTGACTTCAATACCTGATGCTAAGATCTCTCCATCTCTACTGAATCTGAGTGTGTAGATTGTGTCTGTGTGTCCTTTTAATTCTCCAACCATCAAACCATGCCCAATATCCCACAAAAGCACTCTTCCATCTGTTGCTCCAGTTGCCAAGAATCTTCCGTTAGGAGAAAATGCCAATGAATGAACTGGTCCCTGGAACAAAAATAAGCCTATTAACAACGACACTTATGCATCACCTTCTACAAGAAGCCTCGAGGTAAATTACACTAGAAATGATAACAATTCAAAGCTACAGAAAATCCTATATATAAAATCCTAAAACAAAACCGTCAACAGTATGCCTTGTTTTACTTAGCAAGCACCCTTCAAATAAATAATGTCATTTCAGAGCACTCTGCACCACCTCTTCTGAGGTGACCTCTTATTTCCCAGTGGGAAGTTAAAAGATAGGTTGTGGTCCTATGGAGAAACAGTATCTATTCAAAAGGAAACTTTGAGCAAAGGTCAGTTTTTAACTAATTTCTAGTACTGTGTGCAAAGGTTTCAGCCATCTTCTGTTACCATTTTTGTGCAACTAATGTATTTCAGTGTTAATCTCACATTAATTTACCTTATGTCCTGTGAAAATTCTGACACAATTCCCATTCAGGACATCCCACAGCCGCACAGTCCTATCTGCTGAGCCTGTAGCAACGTAGTTGGAGTTTGGGTGAAAACGCGTCGATGTGACATCAGCAAGATGGCCAGCAAAGATTCGCAAAGGCTGGTAGTGATCCGTTGCCCATAAGCTTAAACCAGTACAAAGGACATTTCAAAAATGTGAAACAGGAAATACATAACAAGACTGCTGATGTTCTGACGGCAAGGGAATGTGTGCTTCACAAGTACCTCGAAACTAAGCTGAGGAGTCGAGAGACGGGGGGTGGGGGGCAAATTTAATTCTCCCTCTAGTATAAAAAAATCTAAATGGCAATTAGTACTAATTTTAGTCAAGTTTCTTAGAGGATATATCCTAGAACAGGGATGAGGTACCTTTTTGACACAGCAGGCCAGACCTGCAATGGGGTGTGTTTTTTTGCGTTTTGTCCTCCCGAAAACCTGATGTCTTAATTTTGGGTTGAAAAAAGTAGGGGTCGTCTTATATAAGGGTCGTATACCATATACAAAATAAGTTAACTTTGGCAGGTGGGTGGGGCCATCCACCTATCAATCATCTAATGTCAGGTGACTGATAGGTGGATTCACCTATCAAAGTTAATCTGAGGCAGGGGGAGTGGTCTCCTTCACCAGTGCCATTCCACTGGGAACATACTGGCAAAGCAACAACTATATGGACTGAACTCTCCATTCACCAGCTGATAAGCAGAGAGTTCAGTCCTGCTAGCTGAAGGAGTCTACTTCACCAGCATGTTCTCCACAAGGAACACAGTGGCAAAATAGATCCTTGCAGGATTGAACCCTGCCCCCCCCCCTTCATCAGCTGACATCACCCAGTGATATCTGTTGAGGTACAAGTGGGTGTCGTTTGGGGGAAAGGACCTTGCAGGCCAAGATTGGCCTTTTGGTTAGATGTTCCCTACCCTTGCCCTAAAATATAGCAGACAGCAACAAGGAGATATCACCAACTGACAAGACAGAACTGCAGATTTACATTGAGATGGGAAACTCATGATGACTCTTACCGAGCCACTCTGTCATGACCTCCAGATATAAAGTAATATCCATAGGGAGAGAACTGTGTATCCCATATAGGGTAGTTGTGTCCTTTGTATCCGACTAGACAAGAAAAGGTTAAAAGGCTCCACAGTCTGATAGTGCCATCCTCTGAAGATGATAGCAAGTAGTTCCTGACAGAAAAAAGAAATCAGAAAAGGTATTTTTGAAGCTATACTCAATGTTAAACCTCTCAATAACACATTTCAAGACATCAAAGCTTTTAATACACTTCAGGAGAGTATTATCCCCATTTTGCATTTAAGAAGCTAAAAGAATTAAGATCACAGCTGAGATGACACAGGAACTAAGGAATTCTTATGTTTACATCCTCTTAGCCATCACACTGTTAGATGCTTGGCTGACGCCTGATTTGTTTTTAAGAATTAAAATTTAACAATATAACCTCAAAATTATAAACTACTAGGTTGTATCCAACATTGCCTATAGCCCCCACCCTCCACACACCCTCAAACTGCTCTGGAGAATTACAGGATTGTCCAGAGATGATGGAGGGGTTTTGGAGGGAAAGGTAAGGTAGCTGAAGCCCAATTACACGAGCTTAAGTCCACTCACGCAACATGGGATGCTGCCCACTTTGAAACATGCTCCTCAGAATGCAATCCCCTTTGTTTCTTAGAAGTTATTTCATATTCATGTTTTCCATACAATATTTTTAAAGCAGTGATATAATATGAAATATAGAACACTCATCTATTCATGTGCATGTGAAGATCTATTGCCCCATGTATAATTTACTAGTTTAAAATATGTGAAAAACCTCCTGCATCTAAGAAAGCTTGATCATGCTTTAAAGAAATAAAACCATTATTTTGACAGGTATATATTTCATTGTCCAATACACAAAAACATTTCAGAGACTATAGCTAGAGGTGGGTTTGAGATTCATAGATATTAAGTGAACATTGGCTTAACCCACTGCACTTTTGTAAACAACAAATGTGCAGTACTGTTTCAACTCTAAGCTTTTTGATATTGTACATAGCTCAGCTGAAGGATGGGACCTTCAGATTAAAAATATGCTAGTACAGACGGAACATTTCATGTGGGGGTTCTGTTCCTGGCCTCTGCATGCTTTGGTTGAGTGTGCATAAGCATGCCACACCTCTCGTTCCGTTCTCTTCCAGGTCCAAAAGGACTCATATGTCGGCAATAACATGTCAACTGGACATGCCTAAAATGGCCACTGCCTGTAGCAGTTTGAGGCTTCTAGCTCATGAGGTTCCTTCTGATGCTCAACATAAATTACATAGTCCATGGGATCAGGTCTCATTCATCTATCCTGAGGTGGTAGGCTCAAATTGTACAAAAGTCACCAGAAAAATACTTTTTGTAACTGTGGATGCTCTGCTTAAAGAATACTGTATTAAGAGATCCCCCCACAAATAACTATTGTTTTACCTATCAGGACTGAAGCTGGTACCATAGACAGGTCCACTGTGACCATATAAAATCTTCAACTCACTTGCTGTTCTCTCATCCATGATCCTTTCTAAAACATCATCTGATTCTTTATCTATGAGACTGAGATCTGAAAAGAAAAACCCTAAAGTTTATCTTCATGTAGATCGCTAGTAGTGCTTGCCAAAGTGCAAATGCCTTTTTGATTGTAGCAGAATACCACCATGGCCTAAATCATGATTTTCTGTCAATTTCAATGATATAGACCATGATGCCCTCAAAATGTGTTTGTCTATAACTTCCATCAGTTCCAGCCAACAGAGATGTGCTGGCTATGCCTGAAGCAAGCTGCAGTCCCAAATATCTGATGGGCATCTGGTTGGGAAAGGCCTTCACTGAAATCTGAAATCTGTGGTGCGTATACCAGAGTACCACTGGCAACCATTTTGCTAGGCTGACAAGCCTGAACACTTTCAATTGTATTTTCTGCTCCATTCCTGGAACCACTTGATTTTTAAAATCTCTGCATTAGCATATCGTCCTTAGCAAAAACACAGTACTCTACAATAAGGAAGTACAATAACACAAAACATTGTCTCATTTGCAAAGTATCACAACATCTTCCCTAAATAGAGTATTGATCCTTATGTAGTTTTTCCCCTGATGTCAGTAGTTATAAGCAAAAACAATTTGTATTAATTTGGCTAGGTTCTATTGTCAGCAGTTAAATAATATGAATGCTAAAGCTGTGACGCATTAAGTCAAAATAATTTCATTTCATTAGCTCAGGATTGCTATTCCAATGGAAGGATTTAAACTGAGCAACTTTCCTCCATGTGATCCTCTATCAGAACAGTTAGTGTGTAAATTAGGAGAGAGTTCATTCTGATTACCTGCTGCTGATTTCACACTGCGTAGCTTTTTGGGTGTCACAGACCACACTCTGACAGTGGAGTCAGCAAAGCCTCCAACGATCATGCTAGAGTCATCTGTAATGTCCACTGCTGTAAGGCCCTGTTCATGCAAAAATCACCAAGTTTTATATATGGGCTGAGAATGTAATCACCACACAGTGTTGTTCCCCGAGAATTGGCCATCTACCATTAGTTTTGAACACAGAGGTGAGAATTACCATATTACAAAATTAACTATACTGTATAGCCATTTTTTAAAAAAATGTAAAGCAAATGTTGCTAAACCTGGGCAGAAGTTTTTTGTTTTTAAAGAAAGGATCCAACTTTTGGTTGGCACTGATTTTTTGTAGTCACCATTTACCCAACCCTCCTGAGTGCTCTGGCAAATGCAGAGGACTTGAGAGAAGGGGAAGAGGTTAATTTTCCACTTTACACCAGGATTTGGAGACACTCGAAATAGTGAGACTCCCTTGCTGTCCATCTCTGCCTCCCAACCTGAAGTAAGACAAAGCCTTCCTGCCCATGTTTTGTTCAATAAGTGAAAAGCAGAGAAGGGAAGGAATCTTGCTTCATGTGGGGCAACCACAAGCCATCATTAAAAGTAAAAGATTTGCAGCCCCCTATTATTTAAGCAGCCTGCACAAGGCACTTCCACATTTTTGGTATTAACTATGTGTTGTATCCTGACTACAACGAGTGGCCTTCCGGCTCCGCATTAGGCAAGTGGTCTCTGTCCAATTTCCTATGATTCCATCTCCCATTGCAGCCCACAACACTTAGTTCCACAGCTGTCCTGCCAGAGGAGAGAGGATGAAAACCCACCCTGTGCAAGCAGCATCCCACTCATGCAAAGTCTGGGCACAATCCATTTTTTAAACTGTGCCAAGATTTGATAGAACAGGTATCTGGGAAGGGCTGGATTATACAGCATATGTTTTGCATGCCAAGTTTAACCCTCAACATCTGCAGGTAGGGCAGGGAGAGAACGTTCTGAAACTAGGGAGCCACTACTATAGACAAGGAGTGGAGAATTAAGCCCACGAGGCCTCCCCCATTTGGTTGAGGCCCTTTTGGCAAAGCCACCTCCAGTTGCCCTCTGCCTAATGTCATACTTTGGTATCACTACCAATCCCACAACTGACCTGGTATGCATTAAGGAATGTGTAGAAACAAATGGAAGGCAGGCAGTCTGGACCAAGACGTACACGTTTAGTGGCTTCTTTCATATTCATTATTTTGTCCAACTTATCTGAATCCTTTAGCTCAGGAAGTGGGATTCTGCATACAGAAGAACATACTTAAAACCAAAAACGAAACAAAAGATTCATTGATGCCAGGAAATCACACCTGCACACTGAACAGAGGCCAAAAAAGAACTCAATTTTTGAATGTCTGGGGAGGAAAGAACCCAGAAACAAGCTCCTTGGGTAGTATTAACTAAAAGATGACAAAATTAGGAAAATCATAACTCTACCAATTCTTTTACAATATAAGGGAAGTTACTTTTACGAACACCTCCATATTCATAGAGGAAGGTTTTCCTTCAAATGATACAAGCTTTTTACATCAGTGCAATGCATCTCCTAATACATGGGTAGGCAAACTAAGGCCCAGGGGCTGGATCCGGCCCAATCACCTTCTAAATCTGGCCCTCGGACAGTCTGGGAATCAGCGTGTTTTTACATGAGTAGAATGTGTGCTTTTATTTAAAATGCATCTCTGGGTTATTTGTGGGACATGGGAATTTGTTCATTCCCCCCCCAAAAAAAATATAGTCCGACCCCCCACAAGGCATGAGGGACAGTGGACTGGCCCCCTGCTGAAAAAGTTTGCTGACCCCTGTCCTAATAGAACTAGAACCTCCAAAACATTTTTAAGAAGCAAATTAACTGAGAAAATGCTTATCAAAATATTGACTATAGTCTAGTTCCTAGATGGTAAATTTTCCTTTGCTCTGTATCACATCAGAGTGCATGAGGGCTCACATGACTGAATGTTCCTCCATGCAGAAGGGAAAAAAGCCAACCTTCCATACACAAAGCTAGATGTCAGGTAAAAGACTGAGGTAGAGACCTTTTCTGTGATATCTAGTTTTCTATTCAGCGATGTCAGCTGCCCACTTCAGTCTGAACTGGTGCAGACTAAAGCAAGATGGAAAATGAACTGAGACGTTTCTACTTTCAGCATTACCTAGTCTGTGGAGGAGCATTTGGATCTTGCTTTTTACTTTTTGATCCCATGCTGTCTTTTTTTGGCTTCTTCTTCTTTGGCTTGCCCTCCTCATTTTCCCCCTCTTCATCTTCATCATCCAAAGGCAACTCAATTTCTGGTTCTTTTAATAAGCCAAAAAAGACCTATAAGTCAAAAGAAGAAAAGAGTCATGTAATTAAAAAAAGAAAAGTTAAAGAAACAGAGAACTGGTAGAGCAGAATAATAAGTTTTATTAGATCAATGTAATTACTTTTAAAAATATGAATGTTTCTCTGTGGACCACAACAGCTTTCATTTAAGACATACATCTCTACAAAGAGTGGTCCACCAAAATTCTCAGCAATTTTCAAGTAACTGGCGGGTGAGGGGTGGGAACAACAGTTAAGTTTTAACTGTGCTTTAAAATGACATGTAAACTGGACCAATAATCTGTCACAGATGTCAGTGACAAATGTAACTCCTTAGCCTTTCTGTATCATATATTGAACAAAGGCAGAACATATGTAAGTCATTCCTAATGCCAAGACAATGGTCAGAGAGATACTTGCCATTTTGGCAAGTAAGGGGCACATAAAGTTTAACTGCTCTGGAAAATTGGAGATCTATCCAGAACAACATTCAATTTAGCACAAGGAGCTGCAGTCAGGAGTAATGATAAGTAAGAGTGCTTAGCTAATTCTTCCTTATCCAGAAGCATACTCTATTATCCAACTGCAGATCTAAAGAAGCCAAGAACTCTCATAGAACTGACAACCTATACATCCCTAACAAAATGTTCATGATGTTACGTATTTATCAACCTCATACCTTTGCTTTATTAGCCTCCCGTTTTGCCTCTCCTGCCAAACTTCCCACCATAGCATCAATCTGTTGTTTACTGCGAGGCATTCCATCAAAGATATCAATGTAAAGATGTTCCTGAACAATATTCCAGATCTGATTGTTCTGTTTTTCCTGAAGGTGTCTCTTCAATAGCTGATAAGAATCGCGGGAAATTCGCAGCACAAACTTGCTTGTTCGAAAATCCAGCATTGTCTCATTCCCTCTCATGTGCTCTTTTTTGGTTAAACTTGATAGTACACGCAAGTCATCTTGATAATAACACTCCTGATCTCCATGAAACCTAGAAAAAGGTTAGAATCACACAAAAGATGTGTAGGGGGACAACTGTCTAAACAACTTAAGTTCTGTGATCTTCAGCAGAACACATTTTTTATTTTTCTATATTCACACGTGAAATCTATGTACTATCACCATCTTATATTTAATGTATCTAAAAATTATATTTTATCAATAGTTCAGTTATGTTAAAAAATTCATTTCAATTGAATTTTTCACTCCCATAACTGCTTTTATCTCGTAATTTCTTTCATTATCTAAGGGTAAGATCCAGCATAGTGCAAGCGGGTGCTTCTTCCTCGTCTACCTCTGCCTGTCTCTCTCCCCCCCCCTCCAAAATCTGCTCTGGAGGCTGAGGAGAAGAAAAACTAAGTCCTGTTGCACAAGCAAGCGGACATCATTCTACGTCACCCTTAATGTCCCAGATCTTTCTCAATCAATTGCTGGTGCAGTCAGTCTAGCAGAACATCTTGAAATAGCAGTAATTTAATAAACTACTTGACTTTCAAAGTAAACCCTTACTACATAGTTCATTATACCAGAAGAAAGCCACAATTCTAAAGCACAGAAGCACAGGTGCTGTGAGAAATAGCTAGCTTTTACAAGCAGCAACCTTTTGTATTAGCTCATAAAACCAGAATGCACAAGGCTGGAAAAAACATTTCAGATTCCTAAGTAACCACATAAATGTTTAGGAATTCAAGTACCAAATACCTAGGATTTTCCAGCCTTGGGCACAGGTAAATTTCCTCTGAAGAGGCCATGTATGTATTCGCTTGCTGCCCATAACAGGAGACAATGCAGAGTATTTCATTGGTTCAACTCCCTTAAGTCTTTGAAATGAGCAATGTTATCAAATGGTTCAGGCCTAGAAGTTTCAGAACTTTACAGACATCACTAGAACTGGCATTTAACCTCATAATTAAACAAATTAGCACACACATAAACAAAAGCTGCCTCATAAGAATAATAATTAGTCATTGGAATGCAATAATCTATGTAATAACTGGGAATGTCTTAAGTCGTGTTATATGGCATCTATAAATATCCTCCTAAAATACTGCATACATTTTGTGGTTGCAGGGATCCAGTAGCCCACACTTGCAGGAAAGACCTAACTGCCAGGAGAGGGGCTTAAAAATCTTTCAGCATTTTAGGATTATTTTGTTCCTCCTCTGGATGCCTGCCTTAGTGTAAATGTTACAGACTCTACTTCCAGTTCACACACTTTAACTGTGAACATCTGAAACCAACAAATTTATAGATTTATCTAGCTAATAGTGAGGACATGAAAATGGAGACTAAATGAACAAAATGGTATTACTTTTCAAAGAAGGACTTTGCTTCATTTTCATGCCCATTGTAGACTAGCTCCAAGTACATATGTACAAAGAGAGGATAAAAAAGCTGCGATAACTCAGCTCGATGACAGTCCAGAGCACATTCAATGAAGTGTTTCAGTCCACTATAGTACTCTTCATAAAGCGCTGGGTCTCCTTGCTGATTGTAGGCAGACAGTACTGCACTTACATCTGGCTGATCTTCCACAAAGACTCCAACTGCAAGGCATTAACATATAAAGGGTAAATCAATGTTTGCACTCTGTGTAACTATTTCAGCTCTAAACTGTGTAAGCTTCTTGAGACAATAACCTCTTTCCCCTTTATACTGCTGCATAAATTTTCATGTACAGCAACAGTGCTATTTTTATCACTTTTAATAAGTAATGACACGGAGAAAATGACTAAGAAACATGCTGCAACAAATTTCTTTTCAACTAAATGTTTACATGAAAAATTGACATCATTCAATCATACCCTAAGCTCAATTGTACTATTACAATCCAGGATCAAATATCATTCATAAGCAGGTTATGCAGTCAGTATAGCCCCTTACCTACAACTCCTATCATCCCATGCCATTGGTCATGCTAGTTAAGGCTGATGGGAGTTCTGCTCTACAGAATATTCTATTAGTGGTGTCAATTCCTCCTATTATACTACTTCCCAAAATGTAGTTATAAAAGGTGATAACTAAGTCTCTCACCTAGTTATTTTGAAACTGAAGCTGTAGCCTACACTTTGTATTCCTTCTGTATTATGTGTGGTTTTAAATCTAGTTTTATTGTAGACTTTAACTTTGATTGCTTGGGAGAATAAAAATATAAACAACAGCTTGGTTTTAAATCTAGTTTTATTGTAGACTTTAACTTTGATTGCTTGGGAGAATAAAAATATAAACAACAGCTTTATAGGTGTGCCCCAAAAGAGCAAGCCGATTAACCAAAAAAAAGTTAATGTATACAGTAATATGTCGTTGTTGTTTAGTCGTGTCTGACTCTTCATGACCCCATGGACCAGAGAATGCCAGGCACTCCTGCCTTCCGTTGCCTCCCGCACAGTAATATGTACTCCAATATAATAATAATAATAATAATAATAATAATAATAATAATAATTTATTTATACCCTGCCCATCTGGATGGGTTTCCCCAGCCCCTCTGAACGGCTTCCAACAAAATATTAAAATACAATAGTCTGTCAAACATTAAAAGCTTCCCTAAACAGATAAATTGGTCAAGTCATTACCATTCGCAGAACGAATCCTCTGCAATAGCACTAGGTGACCACAACGTAGAACAGCATGCGAATTTAAAAACTGGATTTTGACCTCAGCTGTCACAAAGCAGCCAGTGCAAATATGAAAGGTCCCTCCTGCGAGCGACCCCCTCGCTCACCTTTCCCAGGTGGCCCCAAGGCCACTGCGGGAGGCGCCGCGGCAGCGCCCGGAGAGATGGTGGCCCCGCTCTGGCTAAAGGTGACCGAGCTGAGCAGCACATCCCCAGAGCCGGGGGCGCCGCCGCCGGGCTCCTGCCCTTCCCCGCCATGGGACGCCTGGACTCCGGGCGCCGAGGAGCCGGGATCCGCCGCGACCTCGTCGGCGAGCAGCCGGGCTTCCCTGCGGAGGATCTCCTCGGACTCGCGGAGGTTGCTGCGCCTCAGGAACTGCAGCACAGCCAGCAGCGTCTGCCGGTCGGTGGGCAGCTGCGAAGCGGGCGGCGCAGGGCTGGGCGCCACCGGCGGCTTCGCGTCGGCTCCTGCCGCCAACGGCTCGCCCCCTTCCGCTAGAGGAGCGGCGGCCGAGGGGGCAGAGGGAGCGGCAGCGACTCCCGCTGCCGCCGTCGCTCCCGCTGCTGCTGCCGGCGACTGAGGGAGAGCGGGAGGAGGAGGGGGTGGCGCCGGCGGCGCTCCCGCGTCGGGGTCCGGCTTCACTGTGACTGCTTCGGCCGGCTCCTCCGGCAGAGCCGCCATAATGGAACCCGACAGCCTCGCCTCCAACTCAGGCAGCCCGCGGCTTTGCGACAGTGAGGGCACGGTCTCCAGCCGTGAGGCCAAGGGCTGCTAGCGACAATTAGGGCGGCGCTTTACGGCACTTCCTGTTCCACTGGAGGGAAATGATTTCAAATAAAATACTGTAAAATAAAAGGAGAACTAGCTAGCGCAAGTAATGCTCCCGATGATTCTGCGACCGTTTACATGTTTGTGAAATGAGAGGTTATGGATGCGGCTTGCACAGAGGGGTCGATTCTCCAGTTGTATATATCCTATATAACAGGTGAAAAGTGTGTCGTATACCACATTTTAAGTTGTCAGTGAACTCATCAGTAAGCAGGATTCTGAGATGTCTTTGAGAGAGTTCTGTGAAACTCGAATGGTGGTGTATTTCTGTCTTCTGCATCCTCACACACTTAAAAGCCAATTCTAAACAACGTGTTGGCTATTTTTAAATTTATTTAGCTGAACCTCGGGATATTATATAATCCCCTTCTGTAAATTGCAGATTTTTCGTAGCGAGTGACCAAAAAGTCAAATATGTAACAATAATGATGTTGTACAAGCACTAAATACTGACCCTTTCACCAACACTGGCATCAGAATGATTTCACTATGCACCCATTTCAATTGTCTAATCAAAACTGCTATTAAGCAGTAGCCAGCGTTAAGTTTAAGAAAACCATTTTATGTATTTTATTACAATAGGAATCAAAATTCAGTTTTAAGACCAAGTGCTGCTGTATTGATGTCGTTGTTATATATTTATTTGTACCCCGCCTTTTCCCGTAACTGGAACTCAAGGCGGCTTACAGGTAAAAAAAAACCACCTTGAGTACTGGCTCACCGTTGCGAGAGAGAGAAAAAACTCAGTTTCCCAGAGTACATAGGGGTTGTATGTGAACGAGGCAGATGCCCTAGAAGCGTGCGCGCCAATAGGACTTTGCGCACGCGCCTTGAAGCTGTAGTCACGTTTAGGGAAGAATCATAGAGATAGGAAAGAAAGGACGGGAATAGTTCCTTTGGGTGTGAACTGTGTTCGCCCTCGCCGCCCCCCAGGCACTTCCTCGGTTGCTCCTTGTCGGTCGAAGCGGCCCGTGCATTTGTTTCCCTCAAAGGCGCGGCGATGAGCGAAGAGGTGGAGGCGGCCGGTGAGGGGCTGGGCGAGGGAGAGCAGGAGGACGTCGACGATGAAGCAGCGATAGCGGGTCTGGAAGCCCCGGGCTGCTCCGGGGAAAACTCCCGCTTCGAAGCGGGAAGCCGCTCAGAGTCCAGCAACGAAGAGATGGAGGAGGAGGAGGAAGAAGAAGAGGAAGAGGAAGAAGAGGTGGAGGAAGCAGCAGCAGCAGCAGCTCTAGGAGGGGGGTCCACGGACCCCTTCGGGGGTTTTGGGATGGAGGAAGGCGAAGATGAGGATGAGGTAAAACAAGAGGCAGTGCGCTTAAGGGGGAGCACAGGGGCACCCTTGGGTGAAGCAGACACCATGGGGTGAGATTCCGTCGG
The DNA here is from genome assembly GCF_027172205.1 of Podarcis raffonei. Classification (NCBI taxonomy): domain Eukaryota; kingdom Metazoa; phylum Chordata; class Lepidosauria; order Squamata; family Lacertidae; genus Podarcis; species Podarcis raffonei. Next base: position 57,223,242 of record NC_070606.1, read on the forward strand.
ACTAGGATGGAGAAGAAGCAGGTTCCAATCCTCCCTCCGCTGGGAAGCTCGTTGCGTGGCCTTGGATCGATCACCATCTATCAGCCTAGCCTACCTCACAGGCTTGTTGTGAAGATGAAAGTGGGAGCAGGCAACTCATATACTTTTTCCTGGAACTCACTGATGAAAGGATGGGGATATAAATATGTAAACACCGTTTCCTATGATGCCCTGTGCCAAATATAGCCAATGTGGTGCAGTGGCTGGAGAGCTGGGTAGGGATTTCAGATTCAGATGCTTGCTCAGCTTTGACTTTCCTTGGGCTTCTTTCTCTTACCTAATCTTCCCCTGTGAGTTCCTTGGGAACGGTGGGATCAGGAACAAGGGAAGCTTCCTTATACCAAGTCAGACCATTGGTACACTTAGCTCAATATTGTGCACACTGACGGGCAGCAACTCTTCAGAGTTTTTAGAGATGTCGAGGATTGAACTGTGATTTTCTGCATGCAAAGCAGATGACCTACCACAGAGTTTATGGCCCTTTCCTATATATGTTTTGCTTGCTCTGTGTTTTCTCACAATGTGACATCTTTTGTGTGTCCCCAGTGAAATATTCCTCACCATCTCCCATGGCTAGAGACAGTAATGTTTCTGAATACCAGTTGCTGGAAACTGCAGGAAGGGAGAATGTTCTGATGCTCAGGTTCTGCTTGCAGGTTTCCCATGAGCATCTGGTTGGCCACTGTGATAACAGGATACGGGACAAGATGAGCCATTGGCCATTGGCCTGTTCCAGGAAGCTCTTCTTATGCTCTTAATTTTATTTATTCTATATGTTTACATATGCTTTCACTTAAATGGTTCCCAAAGCAGTTCACAACAAAATTAAAAAGACCGTGTTCAGGAAAATCCCCACTTCACTTCTAATGCTGTGCTTTAATCAAACAATAAACAATATACATCTTTGTATTGGTAACAAGCAAAACTTTTAAAATTGCTATTTCCCTCCTTTTTTCACGTTTGCAGCGCATGATTAACCTCTCTGAGCTGACACCATATATAATGTGTTCTATCTGCAAAGGGTACTTCATAGATGCCACAACCATTACAGAGTGCCTTCATACATGTAAGTACTAATATTAATTTCTTACTCAACAGAAGCTTTGATGTTATCTATGCAGAAATATCAAGCCTAAGTACATTTTGGTGATAATGTAAAACAATGTTGTATTAATTGTGGTAACTGCATGGTGGTGGATGCCTTTAAGAGGCGTCCTGGAAATTCTAAACAATCTAGCTACAGTATGTCTTGGATTATACTACCCTCCACCCCAAAATTCTCCATGATCATGTTCTGAAATAAATTAAAATAAATCATTCCTTTATTTGCCTTTCATATTCAGCTTCCTAAATAGATCTTAGCACATTTTCTTCTACTTAAATAGCTGCCCTGACCTTCTGCTGCTCCTTAACCTGATTGTCATGGCTAGGCTGTAGATGACCATATGCAGATGCAGATCTGGAGTGGGTTCTGTAATCCAAAATCCCTGGAGTCATTGGGTGACAGCTGAAGCCTGAGGTACCGCACACAGATGTTACTGCTGTGCAGACCAAGAAATAGTAGTTTTCCTTGTATTTATTCCATACTTGCCCAGCCCAGAGTCTTCATATTGCCTGCTGGTTAGGAACCTAGGAAGTTGCCTTTAATTGGGGCAGAGTATTTGTTTATCTACTCTGCCTGACAGCAGCTTTCTAAGTTCTGGTAGAGGTGTTTCACATGCTCTGGTATTTGATCCTAAAAACACACACAATATAGATGCAAAAGATTGAACCCAGGGCTTTCTGCATGAAAGCACATGTTCTACCTCAAAGTAGCTTGCTTTAGGTGCAGCTGCTGCACCTGGCTCCTCCCTTTCGGTTCTTGGACTGTGAGATGATATGCATTTTGACAGTGAAAGGAATAAGGAGTGCCCAGCCAGGCAACAGACCGTTCTGTTTGCAGCAGCTGGGAAAGTAAGAGGGATAAAAGACAGTGGGAAGAGTTGCAGTAATTTGAGGGGGAGGGTTATATACCACCTCAGAGTAGCATTGGGAGTTGGAGCAGCTAGAACAAGCATAGGCAAACTCAGCCCTCCAGATGTTTTGGGACTACAACTCTCATCATCCCTAGCTAACAGGATCAGTGGTCAGGGATGATGGGAATTGTAGTCCCAAAACATCTGGAGGGCCGAGTTTGCCTATGCCTGACCTAGAGTCAACCTTAATAAAAATTGTATTATTTTATGTAAACATGTTGTGGATCCTTCAGTATGAAAAGGGAGAGATTGATATCAAGTAAATACATATTGCATACCACTATTCAAGACTTATTCTTAATAACTTTTTTTCAGTAAGATTTTAGAAAGCCTTTGAAATTTTGTATTGAAAAGTAGGGCAGAAATCGATTGAAAAAGTTTTTATCCTCCACACGCACACATTTTATTTCTACAGTTGCTCTGCATTTTAGGTGACACATGCTATATATTCTGTATTATCTTTGGAACTTGTGTACTACTACATTATAGGCCTGTAACTGCAAAATTTATCTTCTACAGTCTGTAAAAGCTGCATAGTAAGACATTTTTACTACAGTAACAGATGCCCAAAATGCAACATTGTAGTACATCAGACGCAACCCCTTTATAATATCAGGTAATATATTTTAATTATAATTGTTTATCTATATTTTGTGTGTGTGTATGTAAAAGAAGCAATGGTTTTCAGATAACACTGATATTTCTATTTTGGACTAAAATATATTATTGGAACTTGAAAAATACTTGTAACTTGCTATATGCACTGGAGGGAAACGTTGCTGTCTCATAAAAGGTCTAGCACCTCACACAATTCTTAATTCCCTTTATTGTTTACCAACAAAAGTTTTGCATATCCAAAAGATTTGCCTCCCTGGTCTTGAAACTTTCCCACACAAGGGTTGTTTGAGACTTCTTATTTCCTCTGGTGCGCCAGTGCGCCATTGCTTCAAAGATGGTTGTAAAGTTGCTTTTGTAACTGAGATATTTTGGCTTGAACCTCAAATCTTTCCCAAGATAGGGAAACCTGCAAATCTAGGTATGCCATTGAAAATAGCTTCTAGTTCCTCTCCTGCGGCTCTTCAACAGTTCACTACCACAACCCATATTCAATCACTAATTTAATTAATCTTTTTATTCTACTTCCGCAGGCTGGATCGACAGTTGCAAGACATAGTGTATAAATTAGTTGTCAGCTTGGAAGAAAGTAAGTCTTTTATTTTGAGACTAGTGCTATTTATAAAAATTAAAGATAATATTCACCAGAGAATGTGTTAGCTGCAAATTAGATAATTCCTAAATTGCCTTGGTTCTTGATATAAGGGCTGTGTCTGTTTTCTGTGACTGCAGAAGCATGAACCCCGCCATGTAGTTTGTCACACAACCATCTGAGATCCTCAGCTTTCATTTTATAAGGTTTGTAGGCATTTTGGTTGTAGAGAAGAGCTTTAAATATTGTGAACAGTGGGTGGACAAAGGAGTCTGATTCTAGAGCCTAGGGCTTGCCGATCAGAAGGTCGGCGGTTCGAATCCCCACAACGGGATGAGCTCCCGTTGCTCGGTCCCTGCTCCTGCCAACCTAGCAGTTCGAAAGCACGTCAAAGTGCAAGTAGATAAATAGGCACCGCTCCGGCGGGAAGGTAAACGGCGTTTCCGTGCGCTCCTCTGGTTCGCCAGAAGCGGCTTCGTCATGCTGGCCACATGACCCCGAAGCTGTACGCTGACTCCCTCGGCAAGTAAAGCGAGATGAGTGCCACAACCCCAGAGTCGTCTGCAACTGGATCTAACGGTCAGGGGTCCCTTTACCTTTGCCTTATATATCTTAACTGCTTCTAAGACTTTTCCTCTCCTTTTGCTGACTTAAGAATCTTTAGATGACACAATACTATAAATGTATGAAAATCCTGCTGAATGGTAATGATGGTTTCTTTAGTTTGCATGTTTTGTATCTCTAACCAACTAGTTTGAGAAAATATATCTATACTGGGGTTGGGGGAACCTGTGCTCTCCAGCTGTTGTTGAACTACAACTCCCAACATCCCTGATAGTTCGCCTTCCTGGCTGGAGCCGGAGGGGGTTGGAGCCCAATAACATACTGAGAGCCACAGCTTCTGCACACATCTATGCCTTGTATTTTCTATGTGGAGCAAACTCAAATATTTTGTATTGCATTTTTTAGGAGAGAAAAAGCAAATGCATGATTTCTACCGAGAGAGAGGTTTGGAAATACCTAAGCCTGGTAAGTTTTTATAACAACTATAGTAGCAGCATTGCTATTTAAAAATATGTATGTAAGAATTGTCATGCCGCTTTATTCCAGTGGATCAGGTAGCTCAGCTTTCTAACCACAGACTATGGTCAGGCTGATGCTAGGGGATGTCCCATGGGTACAATCATGAAACGTGTTCCAAGTTGGACAGTGTAATTGGTACAGTATTTGGAAGGATGACAGATGATTGTCATTGTTCATTGAACCTGATTAAGCTGTTTAATGTTTTCATTGAACCTGATTAAGCTGTTTAATGTTTTCTTTTCCCACCCCACCAGAATGAAAATAATAGTACAGTAACTTATCTGCCCCACAAGAGTATTATTAAGCTTAATTAACTAGCTTAAAGATTCTCTTATTAATGTGCTATATGATAACAGGGCAGTTTAGAGTTGTGATATTCATAAATGAATTATGTAGTCAGCATTTTTTGCTAAGAAGAATTGTGTAGTGATTTTATTCATGTCTGTGAAAGACAGCTAGGGTTTTTAAGGCTCAAAATAGAGTCAAGAGTAGAGAAGGGATGTTACTAGATCATGCATGCACAGCACAATAAATATGATTACCGTATTTTTCGTCCCATAGGACGCTCCATCCCATAGGACGCACCTACTTTTTTAGGGGGGAAATAAAGGAAATTTCTTTTCCCTTTATTTCCCCCCCAAAACCAGGTCGGGAACAGTGGGATGGCGGCGCTGCGCCTCCCCGCTGTCCCCAGAGCTTGTGGGGCTGGCCGATGTCTGCCCGGCGCGAGGGGCGCCCTGCTTCAGGGCGCCCAGCGTGTTGGGCGGCAGGCTGCGGACACCTGCGCGAAGCACGGGGCGTCCTCCGGAGGGTGCCCCGTTCTCCGCGCTGCAGGCTGCCGCCTGCAAGCCTTGTGCGCCCGGGGGAACTCCCCCCCGGGCGTGCAAGGCTTGCGGATAGTTTCCTGGAGCCTGGAGAGCGAGAGGTGTCGGTGCGCACCGACGCCTCTCGCTCTCCAGGCTTCAGCGAAAGCCTGCATTCGCCCCATAGGACGCCCACACATTTCCCCTTCATTTTTGGAGGGGAAAAGTGCGTCCTATAGGGCGAAAAATACGGTAGATCAGACCATCATAGCAATTGTGGCCACTTTATTATCTGTGGCACCCTTTGGGAATTTGGGATATCCATTGCTTATGAAATCTTCCTGTGCATTTATGACAACATTAAGGCCTGTCCAAATTCATCTAATATAGGAGAATACTTGCATCCACCGATAACTTTGACTTACTAGCCAGTTACTAAGTTAACAGTGATTCTTGTTAAAATGGCAGAGAACTGTGCTCATGCTGTATCATAGAATCATAATTGTAGAGTTGGAAGGGACCCTGAGAGTCTAGTCCAACTCCCTGTAATACAGGAATCTCTTTTTTTTTTTTTATTAAATATTTATTAGCATTTTCAAGAATTAAACAAGAGCAAAAAATAAACAAAACAAAAGAAAAATACAAAAATACATAACAAAATTAAACAACAAAAAAAGAAAAAATAGAAAAGAAACACATAAAATTATTCATACTTATTATTCTTAACCTTGTTTCTCAGACCTCCTCACACCTCCCCTTCTTGTATTCCAATTCAAATCATCAGTTCAGCAAGTCCTTAACTTATTTCTTTACCTTAATTTATACATTTATTCTAACATAGCATTATTTTACTTTGCTTCTTTTTTCCATTTCCTCCATTTATTTTTTACAATCTTATTTTCAATTAATTTAAAAAAGAAGAAACCAATTTTACCTTATTAAAAACACACATCAATACTTATACCTCATTAATTGTTCTTAAACCTTTTTCCTAAAGTCGACCACAATTTCCCTTCCACGATTTACCCAATTTCCTTACCACTAATTAAAAATGAAAAAAAAAAAACAAATTATCCTTATGTACCCTTTGGATTCCCAACCTCCACCCGCCCTTTTTCCCGGTTCCAGTCCCCAACCAATGTCCATCAGTCTTTATGTTATTTATTTAGCCTGGAGACCTCACGTCCGAGGCCCTTTTATCTCTCTCAGTTCCTTTCTGCCGGTCTCTTTGATGGTCCTTAATGTTAAACCCCAAGTCTCGGTGGGGCTCCGGCCCAGCAGAATCCTTGTTGCTTCCAGCCAGTCTTCCATACTTGAACGCAAAGCCTATGGGGGGCTCCAACTCTTGTTTCAAATTTCTTACAGATCCAGATGTCCCCAAGGCTCCAGCTTTCACCTTCCGCAGATTTATAATCTCCCATTCAGACCAGGCTTTCCACATCCAATTTTTATTGTCCTTTTTTATCATCATGTCAGGCCTCATATTGTAACTCTCCTTTAACTCCTGCACATCTCCTGCTTCTCCTTCATTTTCTTCAAAGACAGCACCTTGCTCCATCATTTCTGCACTTTCAGTTTCATTTACTTGTTCAGTTAAGTAGGCTTCCTGTTTCAAGTCCTTATCAGGCTCAAAACTGTTGTTCACTGTCCAGTGTAGTAGTGATATCTTTGTAGACATAACATTGTATTCATCTTTCAAGTTTCCCAAGAGAGCGAGTGTTCTATCCAGTTCTGCTTGAAATTTACGTACTCCAGCCATTTTTGTAATGTAGTATCCCTATTACCCCTCTAGGGGGATTTTAGTTCCTTAATATTCCTTTCAGCTCAAAACCAAAAGTCCAGTTAATTTGTATCAGCCCTCGTTATTTTCAAATAAAACAACAAAAACAGCAGAAACAATGTTCTCTTTTTCCAGCTGGCAACTAGCTGACTCGCAGCTCTCTTGACAGCTGTCAAAATCTTCCATGCAACAGACTTTCTCTTAGGACGTTCCCGGGTCTCAGGGGGGGTGAAATTTCAGTCCCCAAATTCTTTTTATCCTCCAGTAAATCCTTATAGTGTCAAAACCGTGAAATCAAGATCTTTTCACTAAAAAAACAGGTTCTCTCGACCTTAGTTGCCCAGTCCTTTGCTTTAAATTGTTTACAAAGAGGGGGGGGGTGACTTCCTTTTTAGCCCCTTCCCGCTCGTTCCAAATCCAGAATTAAGTTTTTTAACGTTCCAATCTCCGTATTACTCACGGGTTTATATTTTAGAGTCCAGTCGGTCTTGGAAGAAGTTGGCGCTCTCTGTCTATGGCTTGCGGCTTCACTCCGTAGGCGAGGGAGTACTCTCAGCACCACGCCTCACCCTGCCTCCGCTCCGAAGCCTTTAAAAAGGCTCCGGCGCGGATTGGGGGGGCGCAAATGGTGCCCGCCGAGTCTCTGTGTTCACAGGCATCCGCGCCTGTGATTTTAAGGGTCCCCGCTTCGCCGCAGCGGCCAGACCCAGACGCTACGGAGCCGATTCCCTCCGGAGCTCGGAGGGAATCCGCCATTAAACAATGGCGCCAACCCGGAAGTCCCCCCAACCCGGAAGTCCCCTCAACTAAAGCATCCATGACAGGTGGATGGCCAGCCAACCTCTGTTTAAAATCCTCCAAGGAAGGAGAGTTCCAAGAAAGACTGTTCCACTGTCGAACAGGTCTTACTGGCAGAAAGTTCTTCCTGATGTTTAGTCGGAATCTCCTTTCTAGTAACTTGAATCCATTGGTTCATGTCCTAGCCTCCAGAGCAGAAGAAAACAAGCTTGCTCCATCTTCCTTGTGACAGCTACTTGCGTTATGTTAACTATAGGCTCTTGGCTATAGCTTGTGGTTTAGTAAGATAAGATCTAAAACACAAGGCCCAGTTTGGATGACATGCTAAGCCAAACCTTGGCTTAGCTCAGCATAGCACAGAAGTAAAAAAGATTGGGAAGGAACAAAGTGGTTGCAAGCTCCTTTCTCCAGCAGCTCATGTAATAATTGTAATCCATGTAAGCATGGTTTGGCTTATCATGTCATGTGAACCAGGCCAGTGGGTTGAAAGAAAATGTGGGTTAAAAAATTGTAACAAAATGCTACATTAATCACAGAAAAAACAGTGTTGTCCCTCTTGAGTTAGTAAAAACATTTAAATAGCCCCAATAGCAAGTAGGTGGTGCATTTCTGAACTAAGATACGAGTCTGTGCAACTTGTTATTTCATCATGTATCCTGTTATAGGTTTGAAATATATTCTTTGCTTTCTAGTTTTGTTTTTCTTCTACTATCCTAGCTGTTCCACAGCCAATTGCTATAGCCAGGGGGAGGCCCCGTAAAGTTGTAGGCTCGGTTTTCCGTATCCCTCCAGAGCTTGACATGTCACTACTCCTCGAGTTCATTGGGTAAGTAAAAGCAGACTTTTAGTAGGTTGAGTTTTAACTTACAAGTAGTGTTTTAAAGACATGGACGTAAAAGGATATGTTGGCCTTGGCATTCAGTTGCAACATTAGCTTTTTTTGTTTCAGTAATTAGATCGAGAGCTAATGGCAGACATTCAGATTAGCAATTCTATTTGTAGAACTCTTGGCTTACAAAAACCATCTCTCCTTTCCCCATGGATGTAGATTCATCTTGAATTTCTGCACTGTTCTGAAAGGTTTTCTTATCTCTACAGATTGATTTATTGAATAAAAGTTCAGTTCTTACAGAAACAGACTGCAATTTTCTATAGTAGGCACATGTAGAACCCTCATTATACCTTTTCTGATGACGTGTACAGTATGTGTAAAGACAGTTCTATTTTATCAAACCATGCCCGACCAAGCGTTCTGTAACTTGGGGTGCCTAACCTTCTTTGCCTGTTTTTAACCACTAGGTGGCAGTGACAACTGGCAAACACTGAAGTGATTATTGCTAAAAGACAAGCCAATGTGTTTCTGGACATGTGCAGTAATAGTTTTTCTCTAATTTAACATATCCATTTTGCATCCAACAAAGTTGCCTGGTCAATGGTAGAGATTGGTTGTAGACTCAAACTTCTTGAGGGTGTCACATTGGATATTGTCGTCTAAAAGAATGGTGATCTGTACTTTCCCCCCTTTTTAAAATGAGACACTTGTAATGCTATGAACTATTGCAACCTTAGTTTAAGCACTTATCAAAAGAATTTCCAATAAGTGAAAAATCATTTTGAATACTATAGGTGGTTCTCTTTAAGCCCCTCCCCCATTTTATTCTTACAACAATCCTCTGAGGTAGGTTAGGCTGAGAGATGGTGACTGGCTCAGGGAGCATCAGTGCTGATCGTGGGTCTCAATGGGCCTTAATCCAGCATCACCCTGGTTCAGAATTGCTGTTTGTAATGGTGTGTGTGCCAGTTAACAGTACTTTTAATGAGCAACTTTTAATGTTGTGAACTGCCCTGAGATCTACGGATGAAGGGTTGTTTACAAATGTAATTACCAATAGTTGTTGTCGTAGTAGTATATGTATATCTGTTACACGTTTCGTTTTGTTTTACATTTTGTCATTTTCTGGGAGCAATTTTGTTTATTACCTCTTCCATATCATTCAATTTATATCTTGAAATGGTCCAGTCCTTCCTATGGTAGTAAAAGGGTATCAGACACCCCAATCCTGGGAATGGAAAAACTGTGATATCTTCTGCTTTGGAAATAACATGGTTTTTCCATCTGTCTTTGTTAACCTTTTAGACATTCATGAAGATAAAAGGTTGACTTACAGTTTTTTGAAAGATAAAATTATTGTCTGCAAGTGAATTTGTCTCCATGTATCTGAAGGAAAAGCAGTCAATCCTCTGAAATACAATTTGACAGCTGATTGTGCATATGATTGTTCTGCTCAGCACCCAGTCTTGCACACTTTTAGACTGATGTCTAAAAGTAGACTTAAATTACATGGTTAGTTCTACTAAAGTCAACCTCACTGTTTTTCCTAATACAGAATTCTTCAATATAAAGGTAATACAGTGGCTGTAATTCTATTTGTTTCTGTGTCAGTATAAAGAAAGCAGTTTGTCATTGAAGCTTTTAAAAATATGCATTTATATTTTAAATACACTGGCCTAGTTCAATAGTTTCCAGTTGCTCCTGAACCAGGAAGCTTGTGCCTACCTGGATCAAAGCAAGCCAGGATATTAAACTGCATATTTGTGCCTATGAAGCCTATATATGTTTGTCTGAACTGGGCCATTGTCTTCTCTTGAGACCAATTCTCAAAGTGCGCTGATCTAAACATATATGAAATATGTGGTGAAATAATCTCAGACTTGAGGAATGGTGTTATCAGTATTCTAATTACACCAATATGCGTTCTCAGCAGAGCAGCAGTAGCAAGTGTAAAGCAGTATCTAAATGCTGAACCAGACTGAATGAGGACTAACTATGGAGTGCAGATGGAATTGAAATGGTGGTGATTAACAACCTGCCTGACTTAAATGAGGTGACCTTGGCTCTTCCTGGTAGGGTCATCCACACTCTCTAAGCAGGTCTGTTAATTAGGGTTGTTCCTGAATCCAGTTTAAGGAACTTCTGTGATGATAGTTTTTTCTTATGGGTTGCATTTGATTCAGAAAATGTTTCCCCTTCCTTGAAGATAGGAAACTTACCCCTGTGGTGCATGCCTTAGGAACTACTTGAATCAACTACTGCAGTTTTTCCTTTCACTACTTTTGAAGCCTGTCTAATTGCTACAACTTGTGGTGAGTGGCTGCTGCCTGCTTTTAACAGGAGATTATGATAATGATGATAACTGGTAATGTTCTAAGCTTCCAAGCATAATCCAAGGACCTGAAGAGCATATAAATTACACACACATATATCACAGAAAAACTCTGTAACTAATGGCATTGTATTGATTTAGCAGTTTGAGCCTGCAAATCCAGATGTAGCTCAGACATATTTATTATGTTAATTCTCTTTTTCTTTCAGAGCTAATGATCTGTCTGGGAAATTTAAGGTACAAATACTGCTTAAATTTATCTTCCTTTGCTTCATTGTTACGACGTGCATAAGTAAAACTAAATGTTGCATTGAGAAAGCCAATGATTCTGTCCTGGAGTATATACTGCTTTTTTGCAAATCTGTAATTTATAAAGATAAAGGAATGTTGCAAAGGCAGGGATGTAATATTTTAGTTTGAGGGACCAGGCGCACTGGACATTATGACTGCCTCTGAAGCATGGTGGCCAGCCAGCCTGTAGCCTTTTAGATGCTCCAGTCAAACAACATCTGAAGACTTACTGTTCAGTTGCTCCTGTTTTAAAGAGTGAACAGCTAGACTGTATTCTATAGAAATGGGCTAGTGATTAAACAATGCCCAGAACACCATGTTTTTAATTATGTCTGTGAGCTATCTGTGAAGGGTAGAAATTTGTAAAGAAATAAATAAAATGGTACATATATGTATTTGAGAGCCAATGTGGTGTAGTGATTACCACCTCAGACTGAGACAATCCAGCTTCTAATTGCCACTCAGCCATGAAGCTCACTGGGACCCTTGAACCTATTGCTAGCTCTCAGCCTAGCCTAACTCACAGCATTGTGGTGAGGATAACATGGAACAGGGAGAACCATCTATGCCTCCTTTAGCTTATGGGAAGAAGAACTACCGTATTTTTTGCACCATAACACTCACTTTTTTCCTCATAGAAAGTAAGGGGAAATGTCTGTGCGTGTAATGGAGGGAATGCCTATGGGTGGCATGCCTACAGATTTTCCTCCTCTAAAAACTACGTGCGTGTTATGGTCGGGTGCGTGTTATGGAGCGAAAAATACGGTAAATACACAAGATACATATGCAGTGAGATTGTGGGTGGAAGAGGAAAAATAGTGGAACTGTGGGTTGCAGCTGAACAACATCGTCTTACTGCTGAAAAAAGCTGTTTAAGGGGGAAATTTGTGAAAATGACTTACTGGTTTCATCTAATAATAATAACAACAACAACAACAACAACAACAACGATAAAGTCCTTGTTAAAGAACCTGATTAGAATTGCCCCCTTCATTACTGAACAGCCTTACAGTATGAAATCTGTTTCCTCCTTCCAGCCACTGGAAAAGAAGTTTGTACGGGTTTCAGGAGAGGCAACAATTGGACATGTGGAGAAATTTCTCAGAAGAAAGATGGACCTTGATCCTGGCTGCCAGGTATGCTGTGCTAATTGTTTGCACCATATCGTTGGCTATGACACTCCTCTACTCTCTTGCTCACACTGAAAGTCTGCTTCCTAGCAGCAAGAATGCGAGTGAGGTTTTTACCGTTCTCCATGCAGTGCATTTCACAAGGCATTATGTAACTTGGAAAAGCCACACTTGTTGCATCAAAGAATTTATGTAACACACACTGAGGCAATAGCAAGCAAGCACAGAAGAAGAAACCAAAGAAGAAAAGTCAAATGTAAGAGGGCAAGCCAATGTGTTGTATTATAAGAGCTTTAAAGTTATTTCCACTCCTCCACATAGATTTTTAAATAGCACTTTGCCGTATTTCTCTCTGTGATGTTTGAGGGGCAAAACAGAGTTTTCAGTGAAATGTTCGACAACATATGTTTTTGTTTACCTTTTACGTGTGCTGTTTGCTGTCTCTGGTTTGCAGCTTTAGCACCATTTTTAAAAACAAAATAGCTTCCTTCTATGGCAGTCTCATTTCAGGATCACATAGGCAACATGAAGGTGTCATGTTGCCATGTAGCCACTCAGATTTGGCCCTTTTCCCCTTCAGCATCCCTTCCTCTAACATCCTGGTGGCAACAGCTATGCACTTGTGTACCTTGAAAATCCTGCCTCCGTCTCAGTCCAGGGAACCTGAATGAGTAGTGAGATGGGACCACTGTCCTGAGCCCATCAAGCATATTGACACCATCTCCCCACCTTACAGTGTCATTCCAAAGCCAAATGAAGCCATAGCCTTCTAGAGTGTGAGAAAGGGATCCCCATCTACCACACCATAGCAACAAATGTGGTAAAGTCAAAGCCTTTATTGAACAGCCTGCAAAATGAAGGCGATTCTGAAGAAGAAGTACACATGTTTAGGGTTTTCAACAAGTCAGCCCACCAGGACTCTTGTACCTTGGGCCATTGCTTGAAATGTAGCTAAATATCAGCTGCAGTGTCCATGATGGCACTCTGTTCCATGGTAGGAACAAAGGATACAGCAGCCATGCCTGGAGCAAATAGGTTGATATTCTTACAGAGGAACAGCTAGGAGTAGCCTCATCACTGCTGTTGCTAATGAGGTGGAACTCTCTCTGTACAACCCCAGACCTGCACCTTGTCTGTCTGAGTTATGGTCTCCCTGTCCAGGGTTTATATACTGGTAGTTCTATGCTGTGATTGATCACACCATACCTTATGCTTGGTTGTGGTCTGGAAGGTCAATAGGATAGAAATTCTGTGTCAACAGCTCTAGGTCTAGTCTAAAACTTGTAGTTGCATTAATACACGTGATGCATTTGCACATCTCTAATTAAAAGAAAGGTTTCTGATTCTGCCTTTTAAAAACATTAATCTGCCCAAATGGTCTGATGTGTTAAGACTCCAGAGTGTGTTTTGTTGCTCTCTTGTAATGAAAATGTACACTAAGTGAATTCATTGAGCACATTTGTAAAACCTACAGAACTGATTTTGTGATATGTTGTGATCTGTTTTCCAAAGATGGGATAGACATATTTTGTTCTCAACTGTGTCTGCAAATGCCTTTGATTGTTCAAGTTTATTTGTTTCTGTTGATATACCTTCTGTTCATTTTCAAAGTGTGCCTAGATTAATTTGCAGATAGAAGATATGACAATGCTTATTTAAACCCCATCCCATGCTAAAAGAGTAACTGCAAAACTTCCATCTTCTGTCATTGTTACTGGAACATGCAGCACTCCCTTTAAAAGCCTTGGATGCGACAGACTTCAGTTGAACATCAAAGTTGATGCTGCACTTGTTTCCTAGATATATTACTTGGAAGTAGGCCCCTAAGGATTCCCAGCTTAATTGTGGTTGAGTCCAGAGGAGTTCTTTGCTAGGACACGGCACTAGAGAGCCTTGATTTTCTCTCTTCCCATAGGCTGGCAGTTGGTTTATTATTGTTATTGATGCTCAAAAGTCCTGGTCTTGGTCACTGAGGGAATGATTAGTTTTATGCCTGCAGCAAAGAGCCATAATTGCAACATGATTTTTGAATGTTATCAGGTGTTATTTATTTTTAACATGGTCAATCCGAAAACAGTATTTCTCCTTTTCATACTTGTTTGCTCACTAATTGCAATGAAGTATATCTGGAATGTCCAGCTTCAGTAACTACTTGTCAGAACATATTGTTGATGTTACTTATTCTCATATCCCTCTTCAGTTTTGCTGTACTGCAGGAAGCCCCTATTCTGAAGGCCTGACATAGCCTGTCAAGTAGTTTCTTCTGTGTGCTGTCCTTCCAACCACACTGATTCTGGCAATGGCAAAAGAAAAAAGGAGTTATGGTGCTGGGCTGGGAGAAGCACTTCATTGGAGGTTCAAATCACCCTGTCCCTGCTCATCAGACAAATTGGATGAGCAGGGAAGGAATGATTTGCATCTGCACCAGAATACTAGGCTGGCAGGATGAGTTTAAACCTCTCTTCCCAGCACTACAGTGGAGATTCCAATCTTCTCCCTTCTCATCTGCATAGATCACTGAGGATGGCGTTGGGTTTTTTTTGGGGGGGTGACCCGCCCCAAGTGGTTGGCCAAAGGTAATTGCAGCCATTGGCCCAAAAATGATTGGCCATCCCTACTTTCCGGTGTAAATTTATGAGCCCCATTATTATTAGAGGTAGGGCATTGGCTGCTATTGTGCCCTGGCTTTGGGATGTTCTCCCCAAGGCAGCTTGCCTGGTGCCAGCTTAGATGTTCTTTCAGCGCCAGGTGAAGACCTTATGTGCTCATGCATTTTAGACTACGTTTTTTTCTTTTTAGGCTTACATTCTGTAGTCCCAGCTGTCCTGGTTTTAGAGTTTTTATGACTGCTGTTGTTTTAGACATCTGCTGAGGCACTCTAAAAGTCTTTGGACTGAAAAGTGTTACATTAAGTATTTGCAATTTTTTTAAAAAAAAGTTGAATAAACCACGTCTTCCCAACACTTCCAGTTGCCATCTTGCCCCCTGGACTCACATATTCTTATTGAAATCAGCCTGTGAGCTGCTGTCTTCACTTGATAAGACTGTTGTAGTAATGTCTGAAAAATATCTTTTTGAAATAGTAAGTGCCTTGCCATCCTAATATCAGGACATCCAAAAGCTGCTTTCTGCCTGCCTTTTGAGTGAGAATTAGTGTGGGGAGAGAGTGACAGTTATAAAGGAATTTTCTATTTCACTGCTTTAGATGTACTAATATAGCTTGCAAAAATGTTCCCTTGTCAGAGGAATCTCTCAGATGAAAGAGTTTATTGTAAATGAAGACGGGCTTTGGGGAGATAATTAGAAGTAGCATTGGTTTGATGCATCTTCTGCTAGAAATCAGAGTGTGATTGGGCCCAATATAATATCTGGTGCACGGAAAAGGCACAGTGAGAGCAATTTATAAACAAAGGGAAGATTGGGGTCAATAATTTGTATAAATAGCCCATGCAGTTTTTCAACTGGCTCCTCAGTAGCTTTGTTTACCATGTACAGTCATACCACGGGTTAAAATCGCTTCGGGTTAAATCTTTTCGGGTTGTGTCCCGCGGCGACCCGGAAGTAATGGAACAGGTTACTTCTGGGTTTCGCCGCATGCGCAGACGCTCAGAATGATGTCACGTGCATGCGCAGATGCGGTGAATCGCGGGACATTCAGACACGGCTTGCGTTCTGCTCATGATGCGAACCGGGCTCCGGAACGGATCCCGTTCGCATCCAGACGTACCACTGTACAGTGGTACCTTGGGTTAAGAACTTAATTCATTCTGGAGGTCCATTCTTAACCTGAAACTGTTGTTAACCTGAGGTACCACTTTAGCTAATGGGGCCTCCCGCTGCCACCGCGTGATTTCTGTTCTCATCCTGAAGCAAAGTTCTTAACCCGAGGTACTATTTCTGGGTTAGCAGAGTCTGTAACCTGAAGTGTCTGTAACCTGAAGCATCTGTAACCCAGGTACCACTGTATATCTAAAGTTAATGCTCAGCATCTGAAGCGGAACCAGTATCAGAACCCCCAAAAGAAGAAAGAACAAATTGTTTGCAAGGCAGGGAGCCAAAGAAAAGCATCATGGTCTCAGGCGGACAAAAGTTCCAGGAAGGGCAGTTGGTGAGTAGGAGGTCAGCCTGACCGGATCTGCTTACAAGGAGACAAGTTGCTCAGACTGAAGAACAGGCCCTGAGGCTGAGACTTTATAGAGCCAGATAGAGTTGCATTCATCCCCCTAGTCATCTAATGCGGTACAGTGTCAGCTGGTGGAGCTTGTAATGCAATCGGGATGACACTTCGGGATAACATAAATTAGTGTGCAACTCTTGCCAAAGATGCTGCCGGGTGGTTAGGAGAGCAAGGTGTTGGAGCCTGACAAAAACTCTTGGCAGATCCAGTGCTTAATGCACAAGTTGCATCCCTTATGTCTCGTTTTCCTCTATTTTTCCTTCCAATTCCTGGCATGCTTACTTGGGAGTAAGCGGCATAAAACTTTGTGGAACTTCTGAGATACATATTCATTGGATTGTGGTGTCAGGGAAATAACTTGCATGCAGCCCGTTCAAGGCATGTAATTCTTTAAAAACATCAGAAAGGTTTCTTTCCCTTGCTTTAACCAGACTTTAGTGTGTTCTTTAGGGGGATATTTACAGCAATATAATGATCTTCCTGTTTCCAGAAAGGGTCCAATCAGTTATATTCATTGTTGCAACACTAGTGTAACACTGATTTGATTCCAAACTTAAGTCTAAAATAGATTTAGAACACTGCTGGCAGATGGGATTCCCACCCCCTTATCTGTAATATATTTCTTTACATCACAGGGATTAATGGATATAATCACAAATGCTACAGATGCTTCTTAAAAGGGTGGTTGAGAACAAATTGCTTCTTTTCTTTGTATTTCTATTCCCTTGAGTTTTACAGCTATCACCTGAATCCCACCCGAACAATTAGTATTGAAGCTTTAGGACTTAGCACTGAAGTAGCAGAATTAGGCATTTAATATTCCAAGCACTTTGAGGTAGAGGGGAAGCAGCTTTGCAATCATTTATTTAAAGCCACTGAAACATTTAATATCTGAAGTCTAGAACTGCAGCAGCGAAGGTCACATCAGGATATCTCTAGGCAGTCACTTTTGAATTATCTCAGGACTGTGAAGAATTGTTTTACAGCAATGGAATTCGTTAACATTTTGCTTCCAGTGTTAATAAACTGGAATAATTTTCATCTGATCATAATTTGTGGCATTTAATGGTGTGGATACATAGAGTTGTATCTAGTGTTGTCTGTATGCGCAGAACAGGCTTCCACATGTGCAGAGGGACTTCACCGTCCTCTGAAGCCTTCCATGCACCCTCAAAATGTGCTCTGGAGGGTTGGGCTCTTAAATGCAGATTTTGAGGCCACTCGGGACTGCAATGGGAAGGAGAGAAAAGTGAGCACAGCCTTGGATTCTGCCCATAGGAAACAGGCAGGTGGTCTGAAATGCAGATAAAATGTGTGTGTTTGCACCGTGGTGTTTTAATTAGATGCTAATTTGCCATTTTTTAATGTTTGTAATAAGTTAGGAAGATAAAGAGGGGGAAGTGGGGGAAACACATAGAAATAAATGCAGCTCTAATGTCCAATTTCTTATGGACTGGACTTAGGACATTTCACTTGATCATATTCTGTTTTGCCTTTCTTTTCTTACTAGCTCCCTCTTTCTGTTTTATCTAGCTCCAAGGTCCTTGCCGTTATCTCTAGTGTCATTAGATAAAGGGCGGTAATCCGCTCTGACAAACAGGAGACAGGCTGTTCAAAAGATGTACCTGAAATGTCTGTTAGGATTTCTGCTTCCCTAGCCATCAGATGTTTTTCTGCTTCTGCCAAACGTGGCCAACTTTGTTGACTCCTCTAAAGATTCTTGAGATTTCTACTACTGTAAAAATGTTTGTACTACGGTAATTTAGCACAATAAAGTGGGGAAATATGTAGGAATAAATACTGAGCAAGCCAGGCAGATAATTTGGAAATGTATACCTGGTAGGTTTAAATATGATAAATTCTGCCCCTAGATTCTATTTTTGACCAAAACAGACTATCACAAATTTCAAGATTGTCCAGTAGCACCTTAGAGACCAACTAAGTTTGTTCTGGGTATAAGCTTTCTTCATGCATGCACATGAAAGCTTATACCCAGAACAAACTTAGTTGGTCTCTAAGGTGCTACTGCACAATATTTTAATTTTTTTATTTCGACTGCGTCAGACCAACACAGCTACCTACCTGAATCTTAAATTTCAAGGTCTCCTCTCCCACACCTATAGAGTATTGAGTTATCGGAGAATACCAACACTGCTACATGCTCTTTAATACAAGACCAAGGAACTTCATTTCTGTTCAAATGGGGGAAGCACATAAGTCATAATTTTTATCCTTAAAATAAAGTTAATTCTGTTTTTTTAAATAAAATTTTTATTAAGATTTTTACATTACAAAATAGAAAAAGAAAAAATACAAAATAAAAATAGTTAAAAACAATAAATCACATTATTTTTCATTTACTTGGTTCTCGGACCTCCTCATACCTCCCTTTTTTGTATTCCAGTTCAATTTATTAGCTCAGCAGTTTCTTTCCCTCTTTATTCTACCCAGATCTTTAATCTTAAATATAACCTTAAATTTGTACTTATAAAAAACAATTTTTTCATATTCTTTTATACCATTTCAGCTAGAAACCACTTAATTTCAATCCAACATCATTCTAACATTCATTAATTTTACAATGTCTCTGTAAATAGTCTTTAAATTTCTTCCAGTCTTCTTCCACTGACTCTTCTCCCTGGTCTCGGATCCTGCCAGTCATTTCTGCCAATTCCATGTAGTCCATCACCTTCATCTGCCATTCTTCCAGAGTGCGTAAATCTTGTGTCTTCCAATACTTTGCAATAAGTATTCTTGCTGCTGTTGTAGCATACATAAAGAAAGTTCTATCCTTCTTTAACACTGATTGGTCAACTATGCCCAGGAGAAAGGCCTCTGGTTTCTTCAAGAAGGTATATTTAAATACCTTTTTCAATTCATTATATATCGTCTCCCAGAAAGCCTTAATCCTTGGGCACGTCCACCAAAGGTGAAAGAATGTTCCTTCAGTTTCTTTACATTTCCAACATTTATTATCGGGCAAATGGTAGATTTTTGCTAGCTTGACTGGGGTCATGTACCACCTGTATATCATTTTCATAATATTCTCTCTTAGGGCATTGCATGCCGTAAACTTCATACCTGTGGTCCATAACTGTTCCCAGTCAGCAAACATAATATTGTGTCCAATATCTTGTGCCCATTTAATCATAACGGATTTCACCGTTTTGTCCTGAGTATTCCATTTCAACAGCAAGTTATACATCCTTGACAAAGTCTTAGTTTTGGGTTCTAACAGTTCTGTTTCTAATTTTGATTTTTCCACCTGGAAGCCAATTTTCTTGTCCAAATTGTATGCCTCCATTATCTGATAATAATGAAGCCAGTCTCGCACTTTGTTCTTTAGTTTCTCAAAACTCTGCAGTTTTAGTCTATCTCCATCTTGTTCCAAAATTTCCCAATATTTCAGCCATTTAACCTCCATATTGAGATTTTTCTGAGCTTTCGCTTCCATCGGTGACAGCCACCTTGGGGTTTTATTTTCCAATAAATCCTTATATCTTATCCAAACGTTAAACAATGCTTTTCTTAAAATAAAGTTAATTCTGTGGTGTCAAGCAAAGGAGTTATACCAGAAGCCTTCTTCCTAAAAATCCTAATTATGAAACCTAGGAAGGTGAACATCCTCTAGCACAGTGCTCCCCAACCTTTTTATCGCCGCGGACCGGTAAATGTTTGATAATTTTTCCGTGGCCCGCTTGTTTTGATTTAATAATTTTAATTTAATTGTATTTAAACATGCCTTCAAAATAAAATACAGCTACACCAAAAAATGAATATAAAGTGATTTATTTTATTTAACTCACTAGAATGCCAAATCAATGAGAACCCTGAGCTTGTTTCTTTGCAACGAGACGGTTCCATCTGGGGGTAATAGGAGACAATGACACCCGAAGTGTGTTGCTTATGTCCAGTTTATTCCATTGTTTTGTTTTGGTTGCTGTCACTGCAGAAAACCCCGCTTCACACAGGTTGTCGGAAATGGCAATAGGGATTTAAGTGCTGTGGTGGCAATCTCAGGGTATTCCGCCATGACTTTAATCCAGAACATCGGCAGAGTTGTTGTCTTGAACGTAGTTTTAATGCCACCGTCATTTGCAATCTACAGCAGTTGTTCTTCTTCTTGCATAGACATGCTAGATTCGCCTGATTTGTTGGCAAATGGGTCGTGGGTCCATTCCTTACCAGTTCGTGGGTCTTTTGTGGTTGGGAAGTAGCGCTTAAACTCTTTTTAAAGCAAAGACAGGTGATCGTGCACCAACTGGCAGAATGAATGTTCAAGCTCAGTCTCGCCTACAATCCCTGCTGTCTGAAACATGTCCAAAATGCCTCTGTTCACGCGCCGTCCCCACAACTCCAGTTTGGCTTTAAATGCAGCTACTTTGTCTGACAACTTGAAAACAGTTGTCATTTTCCCCTGAAGGCCCAGATTGAGTTCATTGAGCAGGCTGAATGTGTCACACAGGTAAGCCAGTTTTGCGACCCATACCTTGTCACTGAAATGTGCTGCCAGCGGTGACTTCTTTTCTGAGAGAAATCTTTGCAATGGCTCTCGTAATTCAAATACTTTGGTTAGCGATTTTCCTCTGGATAACCATCTTATTTCTGTGTATAAGAGAAGGCATCTGTACTCTGCGTCCATCTCCTCACAAAGCTGCTCAAACAGGCGCGAGTTAAGTGCATGTGCTTTGATGTGGTTAATAATTTTAACGACATCCATCAATATGCTGTTAAATTCCGGTGACATTTTTCGGCTTGCCAGCATTTCCCTGTGAATGAGACAATGCGTAGATTCACTCTCAGGTGCAACCTCCTTAATCCGAGCAGTTAAACCAGACAGTCGTCCGGTCATGGCAGCAGCTCCGTCTGTGCATATGCTGACACAAAAGGACCATTTCAGTTTTTCTGATATATAACCATCCAGTGACTTGAACAGTTCTGCTCCTGTGGTGTTGGTTGGCAAAGATAGTGCACATAACAAATCCTCATGCACATCCTCCTGATATAGATATCGCACATAAACAAGTAGTAGTGCCTTGTTGTCGATATCTGTAGATTCGTCAACCTGGAGTACATACCACGGTGATGTATTAATCCTCTCCAACAATTGTGCCTCAATGCCTTCGGCTGTTTCCTCAAAGCGCCTAGTCACAGTGCTAGCTGACAAAGGCACATGTGCTATCTTTTCCACAGCAGCCTCTCCTAGAAGTTCACGGCAAATGTCTTTAGTGGAGGGCAAGATCAATTCTTCACCAATAGTAAATGGCTTTTTAGCCTTAGCAATGTGGTTAGCCACCAAATATGATGCTCTCAGTGCATTCTCCTTTATTGATGTGGTGGCCCTCATAAATATCTTCTGTGCTTCGTGCTCCCGTTTTTTTCTTTCAAAATACTCCAGGGGCTTGTCTTTTATGCCAGGGTGCTTGGCGGTCAAGTGGCGAAGCAGTTTTGAAGGTTTCATTGCCTCATTAGAGAGCTTCTCGCCGCAAACTATGCAGAGCGGTTTTGATGCATGGGAATCACCTGTCCCGATAATTCCATATTTCAAATAGGACTCATGGTATTGTCTGTTAAAAGCTGCATGTTTCTTTGATGTTGAAGGCTCTTCTTCTGTCTGTTCACTGGGCCTTTTTTTCTTCCCAAGGAAACTTTCTAACGATGTCTGTTTCATACTCATTTTTGCTAATTTGTGGGTTAAAGCAGACACAATAACACGTCAGTACACACGAGTACCGGTGAACAGATAGAAGAGCTAAAAGAGTGATACCTTCTCTTTCTCTTCACTCCACTGCTGCTTGCAACCGCTCAGCTCCAGATGTCACCTAAATCCGAATGTAAATCAAAAAACTATCAATGCAAAAATGTGATCAGTGTTTTAAATATATGACCAGTGTATCAAAATAACTGTGAAATATATATATAAATCACAAAAGATGACTGTGCCCCCTTTCAATACAGAGATGCCAGTGTTCCCCTTTCAACACAGAGATGCCAGCATGCCCCTTTCAATACAGAGATGCCGCAGCATTCCCCCTTTCAATACAGAGATCATCGCGCCATAGTGCTGAGTCTCCTCAATAGCAGAGAACCCCCGCCCCCCCGTGTGCACTTATGCCTGAACCCGCACAAACACATTCGACCCAGGAGTTGTTGACCTAAATAAGTGCAATAGGCCTGGGTGAAAGGGCATTCTAATAAAACCATTGCTGCTCCTCTTTCTGTTTGATAGTGCTGAGTCCCCCCCTCCGTGCACTTACCTCACGGCAGCTTCTCTTCAGTCCCCGCATCTCCGACCTCGAGTCCTCAGTCCTCCCGTGGCGCCTCCTCCTCGGCCAATGGCGTGAGGTTTGCCTTTCGGCCAATCAGGAAGCGGGAGGACCCGCTCCCTGATTGGCCAGGAGGAGCATCAGTGTAACAATAGCGAATTTTCATTCGCTATTGTCACACAATGGGCGGGCTTGAGAGGGCACAATGCTCTGCGCCTCGGCTGCCCACCACAGTGAAATGATTTGAAGTTCCTCGGGCGGCCCGGTGCCGATTGATCCACGGACCGGCACCGGTCCGCGGCCCGGGGGTTGGGGAACACTGCTCTAGCAGACTAAGTCAATAAAATCCTCAGTGAAGGAAACAGAACTAACTTCAAACATTTCAAACAGTGAAGATATCTCTGACTCCCTATAGGTTTCCAGGATGTGTTTTGTTTTTGTTGGATTTTTAAAAAAAACCCTAAAATAATCATCTGCTGACTGGGAGAGGTGGTTCTGAAAATATCCAGAAACATCTTGAGTATAATCTGCCTCCTGTTATTTAGAACAGATTCGTACCCACCATAGAATAGCACCAGAGATAAGTCAAAGATGCACAGCTCATTGTTAAGAACCCAGTCAGCCATTTTCACACTGAGGAAGCTTTTATCAAGGATTGATGGTGAAATTGTCAGTAAAAAAAGTTTGTTTGTTTGTTTGTTTGTTTGTTTGTTTGTTTGTTACGTTAATATACCACCCTTCATCCACAGATCTCAGGGCAGTTCACAACATAAAAATACAAAATGAAAACACAAAATACATAATAAAACAAAATAAACAACCTAAAGACAACTTGTCTGCTGCTGCCACTTGCTTCTTGCAAATCTTGCAAACTCCTGAAACTGCAGGAGTTAAAATTGTACCCTGGAATACAACCCCAAATCCCCGGTAGTGCAAAAGTGTTTTGTAGGTAACAAAATCACAGCACATTGATCAACACAGAAACAATTCATTGACACTAGAAAGACTGAACTCTACCGACTAAGATATTAAACATGGACATGATCATGACTTGTTGATCCTATCTTTGTTTCAGTTGCATCACACTTGAGATTTCTGTTTGCTGATGGTGTGGATGACTTAAGCAATATCATGCAATAGTTGCATGCAATTCTTACATGAATGGACTGTGCACCTCTGTTTAGTTTTAAAGAATCATTCAGAGAGTTGCCAATGATCAGTAACTCTGGGACTTGTTAGTATCAGATGAGATACAGATTGCAAATGGCATGTACACAGTGTCCACAGAGAACTGGCACCCAGGAGCTCCTGCGTTATTTAATTAAAATGATACTTGGACACCTGCTCATGTTAAAAAGTTTAACCACACCTGTGCTGAAGGGATATTTGCTTTGAACATGGAATTTCTTGAGATATTTATTGACACATCCACTGAGCAGTTCAAAATGAAGTTAATATTTGAACAAAGTCCAAAGTCAATGGAGTTAATAAGACAGGAAAAGGATATTTAAAGTAGTTAACAGAGAAGCAATAAGTCTTACGAAGCTGGGACAGGGGGTGCTGTCTTCAAACGAACTCAATCTGTTTAGGAGTGTCCTTTACATGTTCATAGCGGCTTGTTACTTTACAGTGCTATTGCAGGCAATGGGTTCTTGATAGCAATAAAAACTTGTGTTTTGGAGAGATCTCTTGCTAAATCCTCGAATTGCTTTTTGAAATTGGGACTATAAAAGAGTAGTTTGAGGTCCGGGAGAACATTTCTGGAAATGAAATAGATACATAAAATGTGTTCTCAAACAGCCATTGAATTAAAACTTTAAAGCCCCAAGCTTGTTGCAGCTAAAGAAAACACATTTTGATACTTTTTCTGTTTATTTCTAGGTAGACATAATATGTGGTGATCACCTGCTGGAACACTATCAGACTTTGAGGGAAATCCAGCGAGCTCTAGGGGAGAGTGCAGTGCAGGTAAGGTGATGCCACAGCTGCAAGGGAATTGCCCCTGGTGCTCCTGCCTCAGCCTCCCATATACCCCTTAGGGATATAGCCAAGCACTGCATTTGCCAGGAAAGCTTCTGAGTTGTGAACCTTTAAGGCAAAAGTGTGCATGAGTCCAGCAGTGGCAATGGCTGAAGTGGAGCGTCTGGCTTTTACCAACAGCAAGTTTGCCTGTGTGTACGGATGAGCACCTCCCTTTTGTGTGGAAGACACTGCTCCCCAGTGTTTTGGGGAGGAATGTTTCAGCAGCACTGTTGAGGCAGGACAAGAGTATTCAAGTATAGCAAAAAGGGATGAAGAGAGACAGGTGTCAGGTGCACCAGTTAAACATCATAGCATGTGTTTCTCCTTCTCTTGCTAACCTGTGTGAGGTCTAGCTGTTGAAGTGGAATGGGGCTGTATGTACAGTATGTGTCCAGAGTACTGAGGTGAGATACATATTAGGATTCTGAGATAAGAAGCATTAGCAATGTTTTCAGGTTCCCATGTGTGTTCTGAGGCCAAGTGCATCTAATGATCTTTTGATGTGGACAGAGTGGTCACTGACTCAAGCATAGAGGGAAATCTTATGCCAGGTCTGGCACTGATGTAAAGTTACCTGTCAACCAGGATTGAAGGGCTATAGGATACAGCACAAGTGTGCTCCTCCTCTGTACCAGTCTGCCTTGCCCATGACTCCACCCCATTTTATCTGTTCTGACAGCATTCTGTTGTGCTGCTGGCATATTTAGAAGCTGGCCAGGACAGCAAGCCTTCAGCCAAATCCTATAGCATCTTAGCCAACAGAACTTAAGTATAGGACTGCTTCTTAAGTCTATCTGAGTCTTCATGTAGTGTTTAAATGACTTCTACCAGCACATTACTTTAAAAAAATAAACAAATTTCAGTTATCTGAAGAAGTGTGCATGCACACGAAAGCTTATACCCAGAACAAACTTAGTTGGTCTCTAAGGTGCTACTGGACAATTTTTTATTTTTTTATATATATTTTGACTGCATCAGACCAACACGGCTACCTACCTGAATCTAAATTTCAGGCTGTTATGGTTTAGAGCGTTGTTGTTTTTAATGAAAGCAGTCTCTCCCAGTCTAAAGACATAAAAGGGTATATCATGGATCTCCTAGTAGGTTGAGGAAAAGGAAAATTCACCAACTCTCTTATCCTTGGTGAATGTGCTCTGATCTAGGCATCCTTGCATACTGCAGGCTAAGCATGTGCTTCTGCATTCACAGATCAACCCTGCTGAACAGGTGGTTGGCTCTGTCTGCTTTGTATGCACTAATCATTTGTTAGGACAGTGGTGGGTAGAGTGTGCATCTGGAATCAGAACTGACAATGCTGATCTTGTACTTTAGCATTCAAGAGTATTGTGCACATAGTGATAGCAGGTGCTGGGTGCAACCGCTGCCCATTGTAGGGCAGGATTATGTTGCATACTCTGGTCACATCTAGAACAGCATTCATTGTAGAAGCCTCTTTCTACACACATATTGACTTTGCTTGATCACAGCAGTAATGTAGAATTCTTACCACTTTTTAAAATTGTACAATATAAGGACAATTGAAAATAAAAAAATAAGATACAGATTATAATCTGGTGGCTCTTTTAATCAAATCTGAGGATAGCTTGCTGAATTACTGAATTAAAATAACCTGTTTTACAGGTTGAATTGTTCATTTCTCACTTTGGTGCATAAGTGCTAACTTTGCATTCTAGGCAAGGTGTCAGAATGAAGTGTAATCAGTAGAGAAACGTGTTATACAGCAGTACATTTTTTTAAATTTATTTTGCTCATAGGTGATGTTTTGTTTGATGTTGTAGATCTTTTCTAGCCAACACATCTCCAACATTTGAACACACTATATATCAGAAGAAGTCACAATCACAGCATTGCCTTTCACACCTAATAGTAGCCTGTCAGGAAATTGTGACAGACTTGTGGCAAGGCTAAACCTATCATAAGGCACCATTTCTGCATATCCAAACTTCCATGCTAGGGCTGCATATAAAACTGTTGTGATTTGGCTGATTTCAATGGCTCAATTATGCAGTCAAATGGAGGTTGCCAGTTGACTCCCTATGGCTTTTGTACAGACTTGCCAATAAGTATGGACCAACCCTATATATAACCCCAAAGCAGTGCCTGCTTTTTCATTTACTACAGCTGTTTGTTTCAGGGAAATTGCCTTCTATAACACTTTGTCCTGGGATCGAAAGCTGAAGCTTGCTTATGGAGAATGACTCATAGTGTGTTTGTCGTCTTCAAAAAAAACATGTACTATACTGTACATACAACAGGAATCTGCAGACGGTCAGGTTTCTCCAATACATACATAGGTGTTCAGGATGATGCATCTGCCATTAACACTTGGCATTTTTGCTAAGCTGAACACTGGTTTTACTGCAGCAAACACTGCCTTGTAAAGTGCAAAGCAGCCCTCAAACTTACTGGAAGGGAGGATTGGATCCTAAGGAGCCTCTGCAATAACTGTGGCTTGATGGAGAAGCTGAGTCAAAAGACAAAAGTGGCTGCAATATGATGTGGAACAGTTCAACAATGGGTTGTGCATTCTGACTGTTAGCCTCTCTTTAAAAGGGATATTACAGTGTTCAGACACAGGCAAACAACTGAATGACTTGTTCAGTTGTTTTCAAACCACCTCTAAATGGGACTGTACTCACGAAGAAATTACAAGTGGGCTTCATACTCAGCTGTTGACTCCCTTGATCCTCTGTTCATTAAATAGCACACTGGGAGATCCTGCATTTTATTATTCACAATCAAGAGCAAATTTTCATTAGGTGGCATAAAGAGACTTAGGTGTGGCAAGGCTTTGTTTTTGAATTTGTTCTGACTTGTTTACACGTGTGATTTTTGTTTCCTACTTTCTAGGATGGCTTACTTGTACTTCACTATGGTCTGATTCTTAGCAGAGATCCCACACTTTCAAGGATTTGTTAAAATCCAACATGGAGGGGCTTTGAAGAAACAAATGATCCTCATTCTGGGAAGTGCATGATGAACATTAATGCACAGTTTTCGCTCTGCATAGTAAGTTAGAATCAGAAAAAGGAATGCTGTACAGTAAGTACAGCTATAAATACTGCAGTGCTATTATGTCATTAACACCTAGCTAGTTCGGGGAAGAGCAAATGTGTCAAGATGACTGGATTTGTCTTAAATGTGGTTTGTGTATTTTGCAGCACTCCCAGCTGACTCCCAGGACTTAAGCTTGAAACCAGTATTTATCTGAAAGACAGTTTCACTGGTGTTCTCAGGGATTATCTCCAGTGTGCAGTGTTTAATTGGAAAAGATGTGTTCTTCTCAGAGACGTTTATTGTACACTAATGGTCTTGGTTTAGAAATAGGAAAAGGAAGCCTTTCAGTTGTGTGCCTAAAATGGGGGGGATAATCACCTTTCAAAAAACCGCAAGCATTGTATCTCATGGTTTATGTGAGTAATAGCATTAAAATATGCAATATGCTATAAATTAGTTAAAATTGGAGAGAAATTGTGTGCATGTTAACTAGACACCAGAATACCGGTGCTACTCACACAGCGTGGATGTGACAGTAGATTGCACAGGGCTGCCTTTGAGGTCCCTTTGGAAGGCATCATGCAACTGATTACATTCCTATTGAAGACAATAACCAGACTTTGTTTTACGAAAGTCTGTCAGAAGGACGGCAGTAACCTTTCTCTATCCCCTGCTACTTTCCTTTAAGCCCACTTCTTCTGGTTTGCAGTCACTACCATGTGTGCCTTTGTCCCTTGCAGCCTCTGTCATAGCTCCCCTTATTGCAAATGTTCCACTATATTCTACTCCCTCCCCCAGCTTTTGTTTTGCTGCCTTTGTAGAAAATGACTATGTCTGTCCCCTTCCATGCATATGAGCTTGAGACAACGCCCTGTGTTTCCCAGCCAGTAGTAGTAATGCCCTGTGAACAATAAAAAAAGCTCTGGTTAAACAACAACACAATGAAGGAGTTCATTTTTAACATTTTCTGTAACCTAGCCACAGCAATGGTCTTATTACAAAGATTTCATTAAACCTTGCTATACAATGCTTAGAATTCAACTTTTGCAGACCCAGAATCCACCATTAAGCCAAACACGCACCTGGGGATCCATTTCATAGTTTTCAACCAAAAATTTGTCTAGTATTGCTGCTGTTGTGACCTCCCTTAGACCAGGCTGTGATATAATAGTGCAAGTGTGAGAAACCCATGGCCCTTTAGATGACCTTGGACTCCAACTCCCATCAGCCCCAGCCCGTGGGGCCAGTGGAGACGGATGGTGGGAATTGTAATCCAGCAAGATCTGGAGGGCCACAAGTTCCCCACCCCTGTGATAGTGGTTCCCAAACCACCAGATGAAGATCATTGGCTTAATCCATTATCACATAGGCAGCAAACAAAGTTTATGCAATTGGAGGGATAGATGGAAGACGCACTACTGATGCAACTCCCGTGCCTCTATAGAAGGTGTCAGATTTTCTTTTGCTAATTCTTAATTCATTACCTGTGCACTTAAAGATTCTGTCCTATTGTGAAACTGCTACTTCATAGTCTTAAAGAGGCTTAGATGTGCATGTATGGTGACCTGAAAAGCTAGTTTTTAGACCAAATGTGTGTTGAAGGGTTTTGCTTTTGAAAATGCCTTTATGAATTCAATTTTGTTACAATAAATTTTTGATGTAGAGATATTCATAAATATCTACCTGTTTTATATTAAAAATATCCGGTTTGCGTTCAGTATTTCTATAAACAACAGAATGGAACAAAAAATTATTTTTGTAAATATTTTTGTCTAATGTGTTACGGGATGAAGTATTTAAAGTGTTAAAAAGTAGAAGCCTTCCAAAACTAAAAGAAAAAGAGGAAGTATAATAAATATGCTGGAAAAGCAAAACTAGCAGGCAAGTGAAAAAAAATTTGAGGCGCATATTGCTAAAAGAAGGAATTCAACAAAGCACTATGGCAATAGTTCTATCAGCACAAACATTTCAGTTTGCCAGATGGAACAATACCCACTATCTTTCCCCTGCATGCTATTCTGGGGTTTCTCCCAACATTCCCCCTGAGCCAGCTGGAGGGGCAGTAGAAGAGGCAGAAAAGCCCTGTTTTGCTAGCTAGCCACTTGTGGGGGCCTCCATTAGTGTGACGTGTTAGTTGAATCCCACTCAAAACAATGAACAGAACACTGAAGTACATTAGAGACAGGAAAATAGCCAGGGTGATATTTGGATCATTACAGAGCAAAGATACAGTAAGACAGGATTACTAAAGAAAGATAGAGAAATTAATTATATTATTTGCTTTGAACTTCAGTGTGGAAGATGGTGGGCAGGTGCTATGTCTGATTCCCCCACTGACCCCAAGAATAGAAGTGACCAAAACTGAAGTTGTAGAACTATCTACAAATCACTGGGTCCAATTGAATATTTTCTAACAAAAATATTAAATTTGTTTAAAATTCAGCTGACAGGAAGGTAACTAATGAAACATCGATTTGTAAAAGGGTTTAAGAGGAAAGGCCATTGCCTTAAATATATTAGAGCTATTATTATGCAACATAGAAGAACATGCCTTGCTGAGAGAGAATCAACATGGCTTCTCCAAAAGGGCTTTAAATTGAACCTAGAAACAGCTGCTCTGGGCTTTAACATGAACCTGGAAACAAATGGGTAACCAGTGCATTTGTTTTCATCCTTCTGCCTCGCCTTCATTCTGGATGCTTCAAGTAATTGGGTCCCATAAAATGTCATAATTTCTAATGTGGCTATTGTGGTAAAGATATTTGGGGGGTGAGTGGGGGCACTGATAGAGCTCCTTGCCAGGGACACAAGGGACCCTGGGGACACCTTTGTAAGTACCAGGGTTGCTAAAGCTTTACACCAGTATTTATTTATTTCTGGAAAATAAATAGTGAAACAATTCCCCCACCCAAATCAACAATGCAATGAAATTTTCTAGTGCTTTCCAACTGTTTCTACCTATTTGATACTGCTACCTCCAGTGTGAGTATACCATACAGTGGTATAATCATTATGGCAGATGTAAGAGCCTTTGTAGCATGTTAATAGCCCCGGCTAAGTTTTGGGTTTGTTTATCACTGATATAGTAGTTCTTCCTGTTTTATGATCTATGTTTATAATTGTGGTTTTAATTAACTGTTATATCCTGACCTGGGGTTGCTTTGTAATGAAGGGCAGGCTAAAAATATTTTAAAATAAATAAATTGGTAACACCTGGATTCCTACTCTCTTTTATTGTAGAATGAAACTTCATTCATATATGGTCAAGAAACCAAAGTTCCCTTTCACGTTTATTTCAAGACCAAATTGTAATGCATGAGGCCCTCAGGCTTGAGGACGGCTGAGCATACCCTGTGTCAGACTGTTTTAAGGCTGGTTGTCTGGTGGCAGAGAGGCAGGATCACATGTTTTTGTTCAGCAATAAACTGTCCATGTTAAGGGGAGGCTGCAGATGTGAGAGTCTTTTTATATTGACTCTTCAATGTCATTTGATTTCTTGGGCCAGGAAAATTATGAGGTGGTGTGAGAATGCCCTAGCTATAATTAACCCTAGACTGTAATCTCAAAGCTCTTTTGTCTATGTATGCATATCCAATTTCCAAGAATACTTTGCAAGTGAACTGTAGCAGATTTACTCTACTATGTGTACAGGGTCTTCTTGGGGTTGGGATGTGTGGATATTCTGTGTAACCTTGAAGCCAAGCATTGTCAATTCTTGATTTATTTGAGCAAAAGTGTTAAGGAGTATTCACGCACAGGAAAAAGTAACTTGCCTTGAGACTTTGTGCCCAATGAGAGCACAACCCAATGTGTGCAGTTTTTGTTAACCATTAGCTCAAGCTCCTGAAAATAATGGGAGCCTTGGCCAACAAAAATAAAGGCTTTAAGGGAAGTACAAACCGCTGTACTAGGAATGTGTCCCTTTCTAGAGTGTTGCTCCCAAAAGGAACACTTTGTTCTGCAGAATCTGTGGCTGAAGCCTCAAAGTAAACTGTAGTTACCAAGTAAATAAATCTCTTGGCACCCAACTAAGCTTTTACATTCTAGGAAAATGAATATTAACATCCTTGCTTGTGGCAGCGTGCCTCTGATACAGCCTTGACCCATGCTAGGAAAGATTAAGTCAGAAGACTTTTCAGCATCTGCTAGCTAGACAACAGTGGTGCCAGGACTCTGGGCAGACGTCCAGGACCCCACTTGGCAAAATGAACAAGAGGGCTGGCTTACCACATGTTGAAGTAAAAGCCCATTAAGGACAGAGTCTAAAATTACCTAACCACCACTGTTCAACAAGTGCTGCCTTTTGCAAAACACAGGCCCAATCCTTCAGAATACGACTGAGCAAACCGTTATAAATTTGTGCCATTTGGGTAATAAGCTAATTATTTTGCATATCTATGTGGGTTGGGAAATTAGCTATGTCTTTCCTGCTATCAGGATCTCTTCCCTTATATTCCCGTTGATTCTAGTGCGTTTGTGAAGACTGCCTGCTACTCCTATCATCTTCCTAAACCTTTTGTCAGCTGCACTTCCCAGACATACCAAGATGGTGATAATGATATTTTGCCTCCTGCACATTTTCCTTGAAGTGTTAACACCTTACCCCACAACACAACATTTTACCACTTCTGCTTAGGTATTGTGTTCTGACACATCTTCTGTCAGCTAGAATTTATGTGCACGTAAATACTTTTTAATTGATGTATTAGATTAATTTAGGGGCCCCCAACTTTTGTTGGGCCAAGGAACACATCTGGAAATCTAAGAAACTTGTGGACACCACACAATACTGCTTTCACAGAAGAGAAACTGACACTGCTCAGAACTCCCACTCCAAAACCAGGCAAATCACACAAACACACCAGTCAAAACACAAAAAGCAGGCAACAGCAACCCCCTGCCCAAAGGCAAACCCCCGCAACCAAACAGCTGACACAAATACACCAATACAATTCATTTAAAAAATTGACCAGGGGACTGGTGGACGGCAAGGGCAGTGCCATCCTGGGACCCCAGATTTAATAGTTTGTTATATAGTGTAGGTCTTTGTTTATGGAATGATATTTTAGGTGAACTGGATTCATTGTTCTAGTTGTAATTTGAAGCTGGTTTGAATAAGTTGTTGCTGAGGTGGTGAGATGATATGAAATTCTAGCTCAACCCAATGTGTGTACAATTTCAAAATCATCAAGACATACCACTGGTGCAGGAAGTATGTTCTAGCTGTAATTGGTTAGTTTATCCTTTGATCATAAAATATTACAAAGAACACAGGTGTAGTATATTTTGGCATTTGATTATTTTGGTGAACAGGCATTTTTCCTTCAAATTGGAATAACACACTAAGTGGAAAAGAATTGTGTATTTAGGCTGCTTAAGTGTGCTTTGAGTGAACTTGGGTTCAAAGAATGACTCCAAAATTCACTCTGAGTGAAATTGCATGGGACTATGAACATTCAGAATGTTGTAAACTAGATGTAAAACCTCGCTTTTATTCTGCTCCCTGTTGTCCTCTGAAGTGTTACTGCCTTCTATCACACTTTCATTGTAACTGCTTTGAACTGATTTCTTTAGAGTGTTTCGTATACAGGGAAAGAGAGCAGAGAAGAATAAATCAATCAAGATGAAGAACTGAGAAATGAAAAGAAAGGAATTACAAGTCCAAACTAATATTGAAGTGTACAAGTTAAGAAAGGAGGAAATCATATTTTATCATCTGTATTTAGATATTAAACTCGGGTTTCCTTCAGTCGTTCCTATGTATTATAGCCATGTATAATTGCAACTTATAGTTGCTGTGCATCATAGTGCCTGACAGCTGTAGGGCTTTGAAGGGTTCTGAGTTTTCCTGCCTCAGTAGATTCTAAGAACATAGTAATAAAGGCAACGTCTGTCCCAAGACAGACTCACTACAGATACCAGCTCCTTCAAGCACAGCGCCAAGAATATGATGCTTCTCCAAGCTTCACTTTTCACCATATAACATAGGCAGTTCCAAACTCACTTAAAACAGTTTTTGATTGCAGTTCTATGACTTCCAGAAATGCTCAGTACTTCACATGTTGCTTGAACACATAAAATGACCCATTGTTCAGCTTGATGAATTTCCCATTAATTAGTGGGTCTCATCTTGAATAGCTTCGAGGAGATGACAATGACCCTATAGTATTTGCTTTGTGATTACTTTTCTTGGTTTCCATAGGAAAGGAAGTGTAAGTATGTAGCGTTTTACAGCAGATCGTGACTTTATAAAGAAAGCTCTTATTAATGGCTTCAGTACCCTTTCTTAAGGGCTTAAACTACCCCTCTTTGTTCCAAAACAAGAACACTCTTACAAAGCATTGCTTGCACAATGGTAAGCCATGCCTCTTTCTCAACCTCTTCGCTGCGGCACAGCTAGACTGTCATCAGCAGGCATGCACCAATCAAATTGGATCCTTGCTGTATACATAGTGAACATTTATTTTTGATACACACACAGAGTAATTGTCGCCATGTTTGCTCATAAGGAAACTTCCAAAGATCATATTAAGCCAACCCAAATGTCATGAAATAGCATGCAGGTTCTGGGAGACTTCAAAGCTTACATGCCACTTTGATCGCCTTAATAAAAGTGTTGCTCTGATATAGACTTTGGAATTTATTCTTATATTTGCCATTAAAAATGCACACAGAGTTGCGGACAAGGCCAGATTATCCATGGTGCAACTGAAGCAATTTCACCAGGGCCCACGTCAGCAGAGGACCCCAGAGCCTGAGCTTTCATTAAAAAATAAATAAAAGTAAGTGTCTAGCGCTCCCAGAAAGTTTTATGAATCAAAATATGCAGGGTACCAACCTGACTGGAGATAAGATTTCCCTGAAGCTGGGGACACAGCTTGGTTGAGGTGACCAGCTAATTAAGAACAATCCAGCTGGATAAGACCAAAGCCCTATCAAGTGCAGCATCCTGCTCTCAGTGTGACCAACCAGATGCCTGTGGGAAGTACGTAAGGAGGACATGAACAGAACAGCCCTCTCCCAGCAACTGGTATTCAGAAGCCTAGTGCCTCCAATTCTTGACATAGTACACAGTCATCCTGGCTAATAGCCACTGATAGCCAAATCCTCCATGAAAAGTGGATTGCTATTACAACAGCTTGTGGGAGTGAATGCCATCATTTTAACTATGTGCTGTGTGAAGTCCTGTATGTCCTGAATCTTCCAACATTCAACTTCTTTAGAGGACACCAGGTTTTAGCATGATGTGAGGGAGGGGGGGGGACTCTTATCCAGGCATGGCCAAACTTGGCCCTCCAGCTGTTTTGGGAGTACAACTCCCATCATCCCTAGCTAACAGGACCAGTGGTCAGGGATGATGGGAACTGTAGTCCGAAAACAGCTGGAGGGCCAAGTTTGGCCATGCCTGCTCTTATCCTTCCCCCATCTGCATAATAGTATAGACCTCCATCATATACTCTCTTTACTAGGTTTTGTTTTTCTCAACTGAAAAGCTCCGAATGTTGTAACATTTCCTCATAAGGGAGTTATTTATTGGGCAAGGCGCTGGACCAGCTTGTTCTGATTGTTCTATGAAGAAGTTCTCAGATATGGGATAA
This sequence comes from Podarcis raffonei, assembly GCF_027172205.1. Lineage (NCBI taxonomy): Eukaryota > Metazoa > Chordata > Lepidosauria > Squamata > Lacertidae > Podarcis > Podarcis raffonei. The sequence continues at coordinate 57,258,633 of NC_070606.1, forward strand.
AAAAGGCAGAGAAATTAAACTATGCTTTCAGACAGGAGTTGCTTAGAGAAGCGCAAGGTCCTTGCTAGGGTAAATGTTGCATGATGTCTATTCCTTTGGGCTGTTCCGTCATTGTGTCAGAATGAATGTCATCCACTGAAGATTGTATTAGCTGATGAGATGTATTTGCTCTGTGGTACCCACATTCATGGTACTTGCGAGACATTTGCAGTGAGCAACCCAGTACTTACTAGAGCCAGTCTTTCCTTTCTTGTTGGGCAATAACGGTCCAGTTTAAGAAGATCTTACTGGGAAGGGATGTTAAAAACTGACCAAAGCTGTAGGAATAATGAGAATGAACCATGCTTATTAGTCCCTTTTTGGTGGCCCTCCACAACATTTGATGCTCCCCCGCAGCCCTTGTCTACCTTCCCAAAGCTGGTAAGCCAGGTGCTGGGCTTTGGGAAGAAGGCGTGAGGGCTCTGTCATGGTCCTTGAGTCCTTGTGCCTCCTTCCTAAAGCCAAGTTAGTGCTTTCCCAGCTTTGGGAAGGAGGTGGGGAGGGCTCTAGGACTCTGCCAGAGCCTCACACCTCCTTCCCAAAGCCAAATGCTTCACTAGCTTAACTGGGAAGGCAGCCCAAGGGCTGAGGGTGTGTGTGTCAAATATTCACACTCCCCTTCCCACAAGGCAGTGTGCAGCCTGTGGGTTCCGTGTTGAAGTCCTCTTGCAACCCACTTGGGATGAAAAGTTGGGCCACCCAGCTCTAGACATTGCCCAAACATCAAACACTGATTTGTCTGAATGTGCAGTAATTGATTTGGAAAGAGATTATAACCCAGAAAAGTTTGAAGTCAGAATATCACCAAGGACAAACAGGCTGCCTCAAGACATGTCATCTTTATTTATTTGTGCCTTACAGAAGAGGAGGAAAGAATGTGAGCAAAACAGTTTCTCTTAGTTCAGGAAACTATTGCAGTGAAACTGATAGGACATGATGGTTTTGTGTGCTCAAACCTTGTGGCAGGATGCATTAATGCAAACACATCACAATAACACACAATCTTCAGCTTCTGCAGAAAGCAAATTCTGCTGGCAATTTTAAGGCATTGAAAGAAAATCCACACTAGTAAGTTCTATATAAAACTTGGCACATATTCAAATAGTAGACTGAAAAGGTACACTAAGGTTAGCAGATCCAGATGGAGGATTGGATTCTATCTTATCAGGATTCCTTTTTGAGAAAATAGTAGGTGTGAATCTTTCCTCCCTGTGACTCTACTTGTTTGCAAACATGTGAATTTAGTCTGCCAGTGTCTTGAAATGGTCAGAATTTCATTAATCAGTCTACAGCACCAGTTTACCAAGCAGAAGTGATTCTGTGTATGTGTGTAGCTGCATCATTTCCAAGTCTGGCTGGCAAGGCTAACAAATATGCTCCTCTAAGTCTATTAGAGAAAAGTCAGAAGAACCACTACAATTCACTGGTGAGGTTATCATGTGGCAGTGAGTACATTTAAGAAAATACATTAAGAAAAAATACCTTAATAGTATGTTATTAACAAACTTTGTCTCTAATACAGCACATAGAACCCATATTGCTTTCCATAATAGAGAAATAAGCAGCTGGCATAATTCTACACTCCTTTTCTAATGGTGAATCAAAAGCCAGGGCATCCATGGTTTTGAGTTGCCAATTGTGGCGATAGGAAACAGCAGATATCTAAGCTTTTTAAACGACGTTAGGAATCTGTGCTCTAGAAGACTCAAGAGAGTGGATCTTTTTTCTTTTAGCCTTATTTTCATACAAGGCTAAAGCTAAAATCTAGGAACTGATTACAACACACCTGTTTCCTTTATTCTTAAATTGCTGGCACTACTGATTGTAAGCAATTACTATTTTAAATCTACAAATATGGCACAAAGTGAAATGGACAGCACAATGGTTCACAATGTAATCACAGAAATGTCTGTCCATGCTTCTAACAGAGAAACAGGGCTCTAATACTCAAAAAAAAATATCATGTAGGTTTTTTAAAAAAGGAAGAATGCACCAGGTTTAGCTAGTGAGATAACAAAGATATATTTAAGTGCATCTTCACTATGTGCTATCATATGACAGAGAGCTCCCATGTGCATTGGTACAGAAAGTTGGTCCACAGTTATTGTGTGGCTTAGTATTTATCTTCCTAAAGACATTTGCACCTTATAAATGTCAGTAGCTTCCACCTAGTATTTTTGAATGCATTGTGCTTCCTTCTAGAGTACACCAACCACACAGCAAGGCAAACAAAATGCCCTGTTTTCTCTACCCCTGTGGTCTAGAAGAACTGGAAACAGAATAAATCATCTAATTACTTGCCTTCAAGAGGCGGGTAACGAAGATTAAACTGCACTTCCCTGACAAGGTGCAATTGCTGGATATTTTGTATCTTACCTGTGAAGGAGGTTCACTTTTCAACTGATTCTGAATAGCAGGTTCAGCAATTAAGTCAGACATCATGAAGGAGCCCTGAGTCATTAACTATAATGTGTAGGTTTTAACTTTTTCTACTAGCTGCACTTCTGAGACTTCCCTCTTTGCTTAATTTAGAAATTGTGAGATCTGGCTATTACATAACTCTGCAGTTTGCCAACTAGTTTTCCTATAGAGTCCCTCCCCGCCCCCGGAAAATAATCAAACTTTGAGCCCCCTCCCCTTTCTTTCCTCCTAGTGATTCTGGATGTGGTGCTCTTATTAAACTAGTCTAGTGATGTGAAACATTAGAACTTTATGTGTACATGAGCTGGTAAGCACCTTAATTCAGGCATAGGCAATTTAAAGGTCTAAGCTATATTGTTCCCTCCTTAAAGGTTCATTGTACTTAAGGTGAAAGGTTACACTTTTTGGTTTGCAGCACCCCCCTCTTCCAGATTTGTTCGTTCAGTTTTCTTAGTGGATGTTATGGTCTCCTCAATCATTTCAGCAAAGGCTTCCCCTACTTGGCTTGATGAGATTTTTGAAGCCAATTTAGCCTCTTCTTTCTCCTCTTTCTTAAAAGAGAAAGTGGGGGATATTTTGGAACTGCTGGCCATAGAGGAACTGAAGAACCTGGGTTGGAAGGAGTAAGTAGGGTTGGAAGGGGGATTCATTGATGAAATGCTGATGCTTGAAGTGCTAAAACGTGTCTCCTCACCCTCCAGCAGTTTCCTGTAAACACCAGAGAAGGAGAGATTATTATTATTTGGGGTTCAGTCCAGGATTAAGCACATTTATGAAGAGGTGGGACCATTTCTAGTCCCTATGTTGGTTAAAAGCAGAAGACTAAAAGAGGGGTGAGTAACCAAGCATTTTTTCATGCCCCAAAGACCCGCAGGAATTTGAAAATATTTGCAGATTTTTAAAAATCCCCTATGTTGTTTAACATCTGTATGAAATCGCTAAGTAGGGTCACCTAGAATCTTGAGCACGTAGTCAGGAATATTCTGATGACACAGAGCTCTACTTCTCATTGACATCTACAAGTGTGGCAGTAGATGTACTGGACCAATGTCTTGCCTCAATAATGGACACTCAATTGAAGCTCAATCCAGATAAGACTGAGGAACTGTTAGTGCGTGGTTCCCTAGACTGGATGAATTAGAGCTGGCCTGCTCTTAATGGGGTTACACTCACTCTGAAGGAGCAGGTACATAACTTGGGATCCATCACTGGTGCTTGAAGTTCAGGTGACCTCAGTGATGTAGAATGCCTTCCATCAGCTTAAGTAGGTGGCCCAGCTATGCTCCTATCTGTACATATGCTGTCCACACTTTGGTAACCTCTAGGTTAGATTACTGTAGTGCATTATATGTGGGGCTGCCTTTGAAAGGCAATTTATAAACTGCAGCTGCTGCCAAATTTAGTGGCAGTCATGAAGAATACAACTCATAGATGCAGCGTGGAGTTGGGTAAAAGACCTACTGTCAGGCATGATCAAATGAGAGGTGTCAGAGGCTGTAGCATCTGTACATATGCTATTTCCTGTACTTAAGGGATTCTGTAGGAAGACAGAGCAGCTTTTAAGAGCATAAACTATACCCTGTTACTTACAACCACATCTTCCAGAGGGGTGTTTTTTGTTGTTGCAGCAGACAGAGTCTTATAGCTGTTTAAAGACCCACAAATGTATTATGATATAAGCCACAGGTGGAGAACCTATGGCCCTCCAGGTATTGCTGGACTATAAGCCAAGCTGGCTGGGGCTGATGGGAATTGGAACCAACATCTAAGCGGCCACGGGTGCCTCACCTTTCATATAAGCTATAAAAGCTTATCCCACAAAAAAATTCATTATTATTTTAGGTGTCACTATATGAACTAGAATATGTTAATTTATAAAATGTATACTGAAAACACCTAGTTTTACTATACTTTATCTACTCTCAATGCATCGCATTACCATCAATGCAAAATGGTGGTAAAGCTTCCTAGTGAGCAGCGCTAAATTGACTCCCACCAGCCACTAGGATAGGGTTGGATTTCATCACAGCCTATTTTGGTGCTATGCTGTTTACATAACCAACAGGCAAGCAGGGCTTTGATAGTCACTGTTACCTGTATGCTGCTATCTCTATATCCAGGGCCATTTTGACATTGAGCAAATCTTGGTATTCTCTCAGATGCCGAGCCATTTCACTTTTTGTGTCTCTCAGGTCACTCTCCAGCTGATTGACAGTGTCCTGTAATTCAGACGGACAGATATAAAACTGATATTTTAAAGCCAAAGATGTTGCTGAGCAGCTTCTTTTCCTCTTAGAATGGAACTGTGGCAAAATCAGCAATATTGTACATGCATTTGCACAAAACAACATGCAAATTCAGGTCTACAATTAAAACATGTTTAAGCCTGCATGACAGCTTTCTGGGTACATGACAGCTTTCTGGGTATGACCACCATGAAGTCCTATGTGGGAAACTGGATGGGATTTCTCTCAGTGTTCCAGAACACAGACACAACCCTCTCCTATATGAAGCTATTCAAGTATTATTGTTTATCCTTGGAGGACTTTCTCTGGATTCTGCCCCCCCCCCCACAAGCACACACTGCTGGAGGAGAAGCGGGTGATGATCAGATATAGCTACCCTTACAGCTACAGTGCCCCAAATTTGTATACTCGGATGACGACCGCAGCCATTTGGTATCTGCTTAAGGAAAAAGGTTCACACCAGCAATGTATAAAGGGCACCTTTATTTCACATATACCAAAAACTCAGTGTCAAGTATTTGCAGCAATGATTCTGTATCCAGAATGCGGCAGCTAGACTGGTGACTGGGGGCGGCCGCCGAAACCATATAACACTGGTCTTGAAAGACCTACATTGGCTCCCAGTACGTTTCCGAGCACAATTCAAACTGTTGGTGCTGACCTTTAAAGCCCTAAACGGCCTCGGTCCAGTATACCTGAAGGAGCGTCTCCACCCCCACCATTCTGCCCGGACGCTGAGGTCCAGCACCGAGGGCCTTCTGGCGGTTCCCTCATTGCGAGAAGCAAAGCTACAGGGAACCAGGCAGAGGGCCTTCTCGGTAGTGGCGCCCGCCCTGTAGAACGCCCTTCCAGCAGATGTCAAAGCGATAAACAACTACCTGACATTCAGAAGACATCTTAAGGCAGCCCTGTTCAGGGAAGTTTTTAATGTGTGATATTTTACTGTATTTTTGGTTTCTATGGAAGCCGCCCAGAGTGGCTGGGGAGGCCCAGCCAGATGGGCGGGGTATAAATAATATATCATCATCATCATCATCATCATCATCTCTGATTGAATCAGAAGCTGTTTTTCCACATTGCTTAAGTTACACATTTCTGCTAACAAATTTGCATTCAGAATCTTGGCCAAGTAAATGCTCCTGCTACACCTGTACAGTTGCTAACTAGGGCCGCCATTTGATTATAGAAATCTTAGTTGATTAATCATAGGACTTGTAAGTTGTTAACTCGTTAAATTTGCATATTAATATGGCAGTCTTTCTTATGAAGAAAGCTTCCCCCGTTTAAATGATGTATGCATGTATTACAGAAGATTGCCAAATAATTGGGGGATTTTTTTAATCATCACAATTTTCAGCCCTAATTCTAGCCCTAGCTGTTGATATGTATGCCTTTAAAACTAATCAACAGACTCACCTACATAAGATGCAATTCCTAGAATTCCTCTTTTAATGTAATACAGCTTCAGTTTGCACTATGTTAAAGGGGGAGCAGTGCAAGCTTATCTTAGAATGTGTGTATCCTTTATGTAGCCAAAACAGTACCTCCCATGCACAAGAAACCTATAGACGAAAAATTCCTAAAATTTCCCCCCAACAGCCCAATGATGACAGAGCATTTTCAGTTGCCAAGGAATGCTGACCGTCCAAGAGGGAAAAGTGAGGAGGAGTAACAAAACTAATGCACTATCCTGGAAGATCCAATGTCTGGCAGGCACCCTGAACAGAAGCATACCATATTTTCTTACTGGCTCCACTAGCTAACAGTAGATTGATTGCAATGCATCTTGTTCAGTACCATGGAGAGAGACATAGTTTCCTCCACTGTCTTTTAGCTTCAGTTCAGGCTGAGCCCTACTCCTCTTAAGAAGCAGGGAGATGTTAGAAGAGGTATAATTCCTCACAGATTAGAGGGAGGGATGTCCCAAAGCTGACACCACCCTTTTCACTATTCAAACCCAGGAACTGAAAACACTAAGCAGGCACAGTATCCAGATGTGGAAATCAGTTATTCCTCAATATGAAACCAGTGCACAACCAGGGGCGTAGCCAGGATTTTTGGAGGGCTTTTGTTAGGGTGGGGGCAGAACCTCAGATTTGTTTTGATTTTTTTGATTTGGGGCAGCTGCCCCCTGCCCCCTCTGGCTATGCCCATGTGCACAAAGAATTAACATGAGACTGGCGGGACAGACGGACACACCATCAAAACACTTCATGGATAAGAGGTTCTGCTTATGGGCCCAACTGCACTACAGTCAGGAGCTCCATGGTAAACTGTTAAGAGCTTTCAAGGTGCCCAGAGAAATAAGCATGCAAGTGATACCCTCGCACAGTGAATGGCTTTTCTAAAAGACTCCTGCACAAAAAGCAAAACTCCTAGTGTGTTTTAACACCCCATCCAGACGGAAAGTGTTGACAGATTTTTCCCCACCCCTCCTAACAGCCAGCTAGCAGATTTTTGGAAACGAGATTCTCAAACGTCTAAGGCCAGCCGGAGGCTTCCAACCACTGGCCTTAAGTCTTCTGTGAATGGACCGGTGGTCTGATTCAGCACATGACAGGCGACAACTTTCATCCTGAGCCAACCCAGAGATCAGTTTCCTGCAGCTTTCTGCGGCTAGTGATCGGAAGCCACCGGGGGAGGGGTGGGTGGAGAAGCGGCGCTTACGTGCGCGATAGGGGGCGAGCGCGCTAAGGCGATCGACAGCGTCTGGCCACGAGGTGTGTCCTCGGACGCGGTGTGGAGAATGACGACGCGGCTCCTGCGCGGAAAGGCGATCCCCCTCTGCCCGCCCGCGCGCGCCCTCACCTGCAAGCCGACGGCCTCGGCGTGGTGGCGCTCCTCCATCTCGTGCAGCTGCCGCTCGAGGGACTCGTTGGCGCCGCGCAGGCTCTCCACCTCGAGGGTGCGCGCCTGCAGCTGGCGGCGGTACTCTCCGATCTCCTCGCGGCTGGCGCGGATGGCCTCGTTGCTGCGCGCCGCCTGCTCGCTCAGGTTGGCGAACTTGCCGCGGTACCACTCCTCGGCCGCCTGCAGGTTCTTAGCGGCCAGCACCTCGTACTGGCCGCGCAGCTCCTTGAGAGCCGCCGTCAGGTCGGCCTTGGGGGAGTCCGGCTCGACGGCGGCTAGCGCGGGCGCCTGCAGCGAGGCGCTCAGCTCGGCCAGCTCCTCCGAGTGCACTTTGCGCACGAAGGCCAGCTCGTCCAGCAGCGCCTCCACCTTCTTCTCCAGCGCCAGGCGCGCCAGCGTGGCGCCGTCCACCTCGCGCTGCTGCGCCCGCAGCGCCTGCTCGGCCTCGGCCCGGGCGCGGGCCTCGTCCTCGCAGTGCGCCCTCAGGCGCTGCACTTCCTCGGCCAGCCGCTCGCGGTCCAGCGCCGCCTGCGCCCGGGAGGCCTCGGTCTCCTCCAGCTGGGCGCGCAGCTCGCGCAGCTCGGCCTGGAACAGCTCGGCCAGCCGGCTGGGCTCGGCGTGGCGCTGGCGCAAGGCGCCCAGCTCGGTCTCCAGCAGCCGGTTGTGCTGCTCCAGCTGCCGCACTTTCTCGATGTAGCCGGCGAAGCGGTCGTTGAGGCCCTGCAGCTGCTCCTTCTCGTTGGTGCGCGTCAGGCGGAATTCGTCGTGCACCGCCGCCGCCTGGCTCAGGTCCAGGCTCTCCGCCTGCGCCAGCCGGTACGAGACGGCATGGCTGCTGCGGGACAGCGACTGCGAGCGGTAGCTGCTGCCCGCCGTCGAGCTGCCCAGGCGGGAGGAGTAGCGGGGAGGCTCCCCGAAGATCTTCCTGTAGGAAGAGGCCAAGTAGTGAGAATCCGATCCGAAATTCATCCTGGAGGCAGTAGAGAGGCTCCCTGCGCCGTCCGTGCTTTATATAGGGAGGCGGGTCGCCCGTCGCGCCGCAGAAAGGCGGGGGTGGGGGAAGCTGCACTTTTAGGGCGCGGTCGAGGGGAGGAGATTGGGATGAGAGGGACAGGCGGGGGATGAGGATGCTGGGGCGCTCCGGCAGTCCCATTGGGCGTAAGCGGGAAGGGAACGCAACGGATTTGGGGGTGCGGGTGGGAGAAGGGCTGCTCCACTACAGGGTGATAGAGCTTGGTATATTTAGGAACGATGGTCATTGCTTTGCAGAGTAGCGGAGGTAAGCGGAGGTGAGAAACTTGGGCTCTCTCTGACTAAGACGGAAGAAGGCAGAACAGACAACGCCTATCGGGGAATGGGAAGCAGCTGGCGTTGCTGGCTGAAATCTTGGGGCGCACGTCTGAGGAAGGATAGAGGGCTTGGAGGGACCTGGTAGTGGTGACGGTGCATCTTTCCGGTCCTAGCTTCGCATTCCCAACTGACTTTGCTAGGAAGCATGACAGGGAGAAATGCTGATGGAGCTGTCCATTTTGCCGCAGTGCTGATGTCAGTTCTTCCCACCGGCTGCCGCTGAAGGTTGGGGACGGTTCCACCCAGCGCAAGGTGTTTTGGCTCTTGGAGATAGACAGTTATGATATACAGAACTGCTAGGCTCCGTCTCCCTTAACCAGCTTCCCAATGCTGTTGTTTCTCCGAACCATAGAGCCAGTTTCCTTCTCAGGGTAGGCCTGTGTGTGTTAAATAATGGAGCTCTGCAATTCAGTCAGAACGTTTGCTTTGTTGTACTGTGCAGTACAGTAAAGAAGACTGGAGGGTAATACTGACTGACTGCTGCAATGAGGAAGAAGAGAAAGACAGGAATGTCCTAGATTTGCTAAGGGGGTGAATTTAGGGTGGGAAGATAAGAGTATATTAAACATACTGCAGTGTAGTAGGACCTTGAAGATCCTGCAAAACTGTAGTTGCATCCTGTTTTCATATTGCGATCTTAAACCGGGGGAATATGCTATTTCATTACAACAACTCAGTCTGATAAGAATATGTAAGTGTGGTTTTTAGAATGAATTTCAGCAGGACTGCAGGAGTGTTCTTAGGAGGAAGTGTTTTGCTGTAGATGATTTGTAGTACCAGTATTAACACATGCAGCCACAGTTTCCCTGATCACAGCACCAAGGAAGGAAGGTGAAAACATTTGCATCCATGACTCTGCATGACACATTGCCCCTGCCTAACATGAACAGTCTTTTAAAAATATTGTTTGTGTTCAGAAAATACACTACTAAAATGTGTGATTTAAATCCTATCATCTCAACATGGTATTTAGTCTGGCATTTCTCTGTGGAGATGTACATATTCTCTAGGTGAGACCATACCCCCAAACCTGGAATTCAGTTCTCTGTAGCAGGGTTGCAGGAACTTTTTCTGCCCCTGGGCCACATTCTCTTGTGGGCAACCTTTTACTGGACCACTGTAGTCAGGATGTCTTGGTCTAGAAAATGTTGCAAGTGGCATACCAGCTGAAGCTGGCAAAAAGCACTCCTGGTCTCTTGGGTCTCTAGTAACAGAGATGGCTCAAGTAGTAGACCCAGTCTGCATATCTGCTGCTTCAGAGGGAGAGAAACCCCATCCAAAACAGGCAATTGACCACTCACCCACAAAATCTCCATTTTTATCCAGGATTTAAGCTCAGTTTTTTTACCTTTATCTAGTCCACCATTGCGAGACACTAGTCCAAGACTTGCACAGCCTCTCCTGACTCCATGTTGGCATTTAGGGCTTCCTCCCAGAACATTCTGACTTTCTTTCAGTCACCTGGTTGGTTGCTATGTAGAATTGTCCTTGAGTTCCTTCCAAGATACTTGATTTCCTTGCTGTTTTGGCCTTTGATTTAGCTGCACTTCTTCCCTTATTCTGGATCTGGAGTTATGTGCTTTTGGCTGTGGGCTATTTTTGGTGCACAAGTGGCCGTATTCTTTCCAGCTTTTGAGACTGGATGGCTGTAGACCATAGGCATGTTCAGTGACATAGCTACTGACACCTTCCAGTCAAGGTGGAAGCAGAGGCTCACATGGAAGCCCCACCCCAACACCCTCAGGCATGTCCTCCTCCACCCTCATTCTAAACATCTGCATGGAGCTTCTACTTGACTTCATTTGGATGTGGGTAGAACTTTTGTGCTTTCTGGGATCCTGATAAAGAAGGTTCCCTAATCATGTGAGGGATTCCACTCATGTCCAGGCAAACACAAGTAGAAGCCCCAGTGCAGGTTTGCCCCATGAACACGTGGAAAGTTGACAGACAGGGAACTGATGTGCCCAAGGATGTGGGGAGGCTTGTGTGTGTGATTCTGCCCCTTGCCACAAGTTCTCCCATTGACTTTTAAGCCAAGTCATTCAGTGACCCCAGCAATTCTCCAGTCACCCTCTATACTTTTCAGGTCTTCTTACTTCTTGCTGTCTACCAGGAACACCTACCAACTAACTAACTAACTGCTGGTGACCAACTAACTAGCTAACTGCTGGTGACCAGCACTTGGCCGTATATACACTTCTTACGGATCCCTATTCTAGTCCCAGTCAATCAACGCTATCTAACTATGAATTCTAAACATGCAGTTACCAATCAGAATATGAAATTCATCAGTAAAGCATTAATTGATTAACATCCTGTCCTGTCTGACATTCAACAAGGCAGCCCAGCATCACAGAATCCCGGGAAGCTCAAGTGAGCAACTTGTTCTAAAAATATCTGGAGCTTTGTCCTGGATAGCGCCAGATCACCCCTCCTAGGCTTCCACCACCCCACCACTTCTCAGAGGATAATAAGGCCTTAAAGCGGCAGTCCTGTGGTCTGGTTCTTAGCACTCTACCTGCTCTCTGTTAGTTCTCCCTAGGTTTGTTGTTGGCATTGACTGCCAGGCATGGGCTTCTGGCGTGAACTGGTTGGACACAGAAGAATGATGGGAGGAACCAGCTGGGGAACCCCCAGGAGAAGAAGGCTCAGAGCCATGGGATTGGTGGTGGAATGACGATGAGTGGTCAGAGGGAGAAGGCTGGGAGGACGTGCTGGAAACTGAAGAGGTAACAGTGCTTAGTGAGTGGAGGGAATCTGCGGCAGAGGAGTCCAGAAGTTGAAGCAGGAGAGGAGGGAGTCCAAGAGGAAGAGATGAATCTGGCTGGTGGAGGCATGGATGTCTCCCCCTCCTGCTGCAACAAGCTTTCCTCCCCCCCCCCCGGTCTCCCAGAACCAGGATAGGCATGAAGAGTGTGGAGGAGAAGTTAGCTTCACATAGGTGCAGTCTCAGATTGTTTGGGGAAACCATGGAGAGGTGGGGACTTAAGCAGCTGTGGGAGATGAGGGCCTTCAGTCTCAGCAACTGCTTCATAGGAGCAAGACCTGCTTGAGTTGAGTTGCTGTGCTCATTAGGCCTGACACTCCTGTGTGAATCCCATTTTTGGTAATAAACACCTGCTGGCTCGCTCCTGTCAGCTCCCCCCCCCCCGTGTGTGTAGATCACCACAACATACATTCTCAGGAGTTTCTTCATCTGGAGATTCAAATTCAGGAGTCCTTGTATTGATGGGTCCTGGCTTATGAGCTCTCTGGTGTAATGTTGCTGCCTGGGTTGGTGTGTGCCACCTCTGCCTCCTGTGCTGCTGTTCCACCTTACCTGGCTGGTCCCTCCTCACCTGTCAAAATTGGGAAACAAGCTGTTGCTCAGGGTGAGGGTCATGACACCTACCAATTAAACTAAATAAAGCCGGCAACTCTGAAATATTTGTGATCAGCACTGCACACAGTCCACTTTCATGCGGAGCTTGGTAAAACCGTACATTACAACCCTCCTGGCTCTGCTTTTGCCTGGTTTCCAAATGAAAAATGGAAGCTTTCTCTTAGCATCTTTTACCGCAAATGGGCTCCGTGACGCTCATGCATTTTTCAGAATACTATTAAACCAGGGCTGTAGCTACATGTTTTACCATCTGACTTCATGCTGACCACTTACATCAGAATTCTCTACAGAAGGTTTCCCTTTTGCTCAACTTGGAACACATTTCAGAATAATCGTGAGTACGATGATAATTATGAGGATCTATCTGGGATCCAGACTAGTCTTGGCAACTAAAAAGAGTCCACAGTGTAGAGAACAGGAAATTAATCTCACCCTTTGCTTCTCCACCTGGGTCAGATCTTGTTAGTTGCTACAGGTTTTCTTTATCTCCCCCCCCCCCAGCTTTTTAAAGGGAGACTTAGAGGTGGCACAAGCTGGGGAGCACTGTCATGTCCTGCATCACCTGTGAGTTTGTGAACTGATGTCCAAATATCCTCTGGAAGTTACTGATTGCTGGGAAATACTACTGTTCTTTAGTATCTTCCCCTCTAATCTTGGGTAAGTGCTTCCTGTGTTGTGCATATTTACTCCTGATTTATGCCTGCAGCTGAGTACCTGAAAACAAATGCACTCATATGTGTAACCCATGGAACTGCATATGCAAGTAGTAAAAACTTTGATTTTTTTAAAAACTTACATGGAACACATAAGAGCTCAAGAAATTAAAGAGAAGAAAAGAGCAACCAAAGCAGCACTTAAGAGTTCAAGGACATAGGCTGGTATTTCAAAATATGTACTGAAATAAATGTTGGATGTTGATTCCTAGAAGCCTCATACAAAGCATTGCCCTTTTGATTGTTAAAATAAAATGGAATATGTTATATTAGCATTCTCTCTCTCTCTCTTTTAAATGTTGGAGAAAGATTTGTAATTACTCACTAGCTTACTCCCTGGATGCATGTATATATCTACCTCTAGACAATTGGACAAGCCTGCTTTGCTGTTGGAAAGCTTCCAAGTGCTGTGGAAGTTCCAGGGACACAGCACTTACCCAGATTTAGTTTTCTTTGGAATGAGGTCACTGGAGGCTTTTGCTGTTTTGTAATATTTTAATTTATTTGTAAGTACACAGATTGAGCAAGAGGGACAACTTAACATTCCAACAGTCAGCCAAATCCACTGTTCCACATCAGATCTCCAGATTCCCTCTCCAAATGGTACTTTCTGGAGCTTAACAAATCCTCTGTTTATCTTTTCCACTTCTCCAAAAATTGCAACCTGCCTCCTTTATTCACACACGGAGGCCTAGAATACATCATTTGTAGCTAGACAAGGAAGCATACTCCCATTGCTCCCTGCCTACCTCTTCTCATTCTCTTCTCTTCTCATTTTTCCTCTATTCACAATATCCCGGGCTAGTCCTTTGTCACACAGTAATCTTTCATATGGCAATTAGCTCTCATAAAGACATGTCACCTGAACATCTCAAGCTATTAACACTCCTTTGTCAAGTCTAACCCACACTCGTAGTCCTATTAACAGAAATATGATAGAAAACCCATAAGAATATTGCAAGCTGCCTCCAGAAGTTGGGTTAGTGGGCATGGGGTAAATACAGTATTCAAAACAACTCTGTACAGTGGTACCTCTGGTTAAGAACTTAATTTGTTCCGGAGGTCCGTTCTTAACCTGAAACTGTTCTTAACCCGAGGTACCACTTTAGCTAATGGGGCCTCCTGCCGCCACCGCACAATTTCTGTTCTCATCCTAAAGCAACGTTCTTAACCCAAGGTACTATTTCTAGGTTAGCGGAGTCTGTAACCTGAAGCGTCTGTAACCTGAAGCGTCTGTACCCCGAGGTACCACTGTATAACATTGCAGCCTTAAATCCAATAAAGGAGAGGTGACTAAACTGTAGCCTTCCAAATATTGTTGGACTCTAAATCCCATCAGCCCTAGCCAGCATGAACAATAGTCCTTTCAGGAATTTTACCTTCAAGTAATTACACTTGTGTTAGAAAGAGATTGCAACCATGCTTGCTGGGTTCTAAATCATATAGGAAACCTTTGTTTATATATAGCAAACTGCCCAATTCAGACATTCCCTGTTGAATGCATGAATGGCAGAAGACAGGACCAGTGAGGATGCAAACATTGGGGGTTTAAGCAGCAGGAGCAGCCCTGCTCTTCCTTTCACAGGACTGTAATTGTGTGAGGGGAGAATGCCCCAAAAGAACATGTGATAGACATTAAGGTGTAATGAGCACAGTACAATGGATGAGAAAAGGCAGAACACAATCACTTTGAAGTCTTAATTAACACAAACACATGTATATTTTAAATTCAGAACAGTTAATTTAATTATTACAAATGTATTGAAGAAGCAATTGTAAATGCTTTGCATGCAAAATGTCACAGGTTCAGCCTCTGGCATCTCCAGGCAGGGCTAGAAAATTCCAAAATAAAACCTTGAAGAATTACTGGCAGGCAATGTAGAATAGACAGTACTGATCCAGATGGACCCATGATCTGACTCAGGAGAAAGCATGTTGCTGTTTCTGTCACAGTCTGTTGCCAATGTTCATGGTTCCTCTACTTTCTGAATCTTTGTCCATCTGCTTCCTTCTCTTCCTCAGCTTCTCAACTTAGTTGTTTCTCCTTATCTTTTCAGCTGCTCTATTTTAAAAAGCTGCTCAGCTTTGTCAAGTATCCCCCAAACCATTTTTTACACACGCACACACACTATGTAATGTCCTTCACTAAGGCCACATTTTATATCCTTCTAGCATTACAAAGGCTTAGTAACATGTTTGGGATGCAGAACATCTCAAGTTCATTACCCAACATATCTATTTAGAAATGATCTCTGCTAGCAGGGCTGGAAAAGGTTTTTGCTGGAGACCTTCCTTTAATCTGCCTTCAGAACCTGAACTTTCAAAATATATTTCAGGGACTACTCATTTTTGGAATGATGCAATTCTATGTATCAGTGCCAGATTTTTTATTTTAATATGTTTATTAATCTGAGGACTGCTGCAAGTCCGTTCTACAGGGACCAGTATAAGGGATCTTCCTAACATTCTGCTGTCTCTGTCTAGTATTGTTGCAGTGTGAGGTTCTAAGGGTTCCATGCACTCGCCCAGGGTTCATGTTTTCCTTTTGCCAATGAGGCACGGCAGAGATTGTTGTATGTTTATGATATATAGTTTATTTACACATATATACAACCTGAGCCTACAATGGAGGGGTTCACAGCATTAACACCCCAAAAGGATCTGGTTTCTGTTACAGCTGCAGCCTTGGATTCAAACAGAAATCAAACATCATGCTCTGCTTCTCTGGCTTTTCAGCCAGCAGCTTTTACTTCTAGCTCATATTACACACAGACTCTAAACTCTGGCTTTTGTCCTTCTGACTATCTAAGAGCTGGAGGAGGGGCCCCACCTCTTTGCTATTTGGCTCAGAGCATTTGCCTTCTTAATGGCCTTTCCCTTTGTTCGCTTAACACTTGTTGAGTCCATGGATTAAGTGTCTGGCACCCACAAATGCATAAATGTACTGTTGGGTTTAATTTTGTGCCTTGAATTCCTCTTTAAAAAACAGAAACACTGCATTGAGTATTGTACTTCAAGTTACGTCATCTGCTTGGGTATATATTTATTTGTTTTCCTCAAAAGCAGGATTATAAATATAATAAACACATGTAATAAGGAAAGTGTTGCTTTAAAAAAATGAATGTGATGGAAACAGCTTTAACAAAAAAAGCTTTCGTAATATGAATATTTTTAACTGGAGGGTCCTAAGTATTTGCCTGTATTATCACACAAACCTGAACTTTATTCTGTTATTTCATAATAGCTACTAATATGAGAAGCGCATGGGAGGCTATTCATTGTGGAAACTGTCAGATCTGACTCTGTGATCCAGCTGGAGCGATACCAACTATACCAATGCCCAGTCAGTCAACTTCCTTCTTGCGTTTTCATTTGCTAGGCGCTTCTCCTCCCCCTTGCGCATGGCATGTAGTCTTTAGATTGTTCAGGGATGGTACACAAATTACCAGCATTTTTTCTTCCCTGCTCTTCGGCAAGGAAACTGCATGAGAAAACAGGTTCAACCACACATCCTGAAGAAATTGAAAGGGTTTGTTTGATCTACTGTACAGTGCTTTTGAGACAGGTTGAAGGAATATTGATTCTGGTTTTTTAACACAGAAAACATAAATAAACTACTACAGCTAATGCTGTCCGATTTGTCCAAAAAAGTTTTAAATGCCTTTAAATAATGGTTCCAAAATGGACAGCAATGGCCTGCCTCACTGATTAGCTGCGGCACACATGCAACCAGAGCCACAGCTATGCTATAAGCAGGAGGACAGTACACTTGCCTAGCTAAACATTTTTCAAAAAGAAAAAAACCCCTCCTTCTTGCCACTGTTTGGTGATCTGGGTAAGTGGGAAGAATAATGGTGTGGCCAAGATGGCAGGGGCCTGAGAGGGAGAGAGCAAGACAGCAGCAATGGGGGACTCAGGTGGACATCTGAAGAAAAGACTTTTGCAACCCCATTTGCCATTGAACCCAATGTGTTTTGACTATATGTGATTTTGGCTTTAGGTGCAATCCCCGGAACGTAACCCCCTCATAAATTGCGGGCTTACTGTAATGCAACAGGTAGGGAGCCGTGTTGGTCTGCCGTAGTCAAAACAAAAAAATTCCTTCCAGTAGCACCTTAGAGACCAACTGAGTTTGTTATTGGTATGAGCTTTCGTGTACATGCACACTTCTTCAGATACCCTGAATATCTGAAGAGGTATCTGAAGGGTATCTGAAGAAGTGTGCATGCACACCAAAGCTCATACCAATAACAAACTTAGTTGATCTCTAAGGTGCTACTGGAAGGAATTTTTTTTATTTTGTAGTGCAACAATCCTTGATCATCTTTCTCAAATACAAAGCACACAAATCATTTTGAGAAGCTGTATAGAATTGTAAAACCCCTTAAAGGTCCCTTTGAGGCCTGTGCCCATGGCACCTGCCTAGTTGGCCTAATGACAGCCCTGGCCCTGCCTCTCCACCACCCTGGCTATGAGGACCAACTACTTCCATTTGTCTCTTCCCCACCCAGAACTACCTCCTCCACTCCACCTGGTCATTCTTTTAAGAGTACAAAAGCCCTGGCGCTGAAATTTCCCTGGTTTTCCTCTTCACTTTCCAATCCTTTTTCCTTTTGTATCAGGGATATTATATCATCATCATCATCATCATCATCCCATCCTCCACCCTAAGGTTCGGGGGTGGGACTGACAACGACAGATGATGTTTGACACCTGACGCTTCCATTGCGCCAACGTTTGGTAAAGGTTTGTCCGGCTGGTTCAGTGTTTTTCCTCGCTTGTTTCTAGTTACCCCCAGCTTCATTGTCAGGTGGTCGCCGATCCGTAAAGCCTGCAAAATGTAAGCCAACTAATCAAGTAGAAGACAAAAAACTTTGCTCCCCCCCGCCCCCCCCCCGCTTGCGTTCAGCCGCTGAGTGCGGCCTACCGGCTTCCTGGCTGCGTTTGCGGCATTGCTGTAAAGCGTCACGTTCTCCTCGGTCCCTAACCGCGGGAAGGGGGAGGCAACGAAAGGGCTAGTTCGCGCAGGCGCGGTATGCGCGAGGTCCAGTGCTGCGGCAGTTCAGTTGTGCGATTTCTTTTTTCGCGGAGAGCGAGGGGCGAGTGAGAGCCGCGCGCGCTGAGAGGTGAGCGGGACGGAGGCCGGGAAGCAACGGACTGGCTCTCGCGCCCCCGTGGCGGCGGGGGGAGGGGGGTGGCGGGAAGAGAGGCGAACACCCCCCAGCCGCCCCCACTCCTGAGGCAGGGGAAAGAGGAAGAGAGCGCGTCGTAGTTCTGTCACGAAACCCCCAAAATGACGCGGGAGACGGGTCTCTCGCTTTTCCCTCACGGAGGGAGGAAGGAAGGACCCCGTTCCCCACCTGGCGTCACTGCCGTTTTCCGCGCCGCGGGGAAATGAGCGATTGAAATCCTATCCTGTGGGAGAGGAGGGAGCTGGGGAAGGTGCCTCACGTTGGCCTGCTGGGTGGGAGCACTATAACTTTCTTTCTCTGTTTCTCTCTGTGTATGGATGTGTGTGTCTGAGAGAGAGAGAAGGGAGTTTGTGAGTGTGTGAAGTATGAGTGATGGAGTTGAGTAGAAAAAACCCCAAGCTCACATTCCAGAAAGGGGCAGGATTTGAGGTGGGAGAGCACCCGCTCCCCATTTTTAAGTGATGCTTAAAGTTAACAGGGTTCTCCTCCCCCATGCCCCGTGAGTGGCTCTTGAGTATTTTCACCTCTCTTCAGTATTTCTAGTGCAGTGGTGCTGCCTCATCTTCTTCTCCTTACTGAATGGTATCCATAATTCTTAACTAGTGCGGTGTTAATAACAGGAAACTGGAGACACGTTGCTTCTTCTTTTTCTTCCCTTGGGGAGAGAGAGAGAGTGAAATTGTGGTGCTTACTTCCTATGTTCTCTTGAGGATTGAGTAGAAACACACTCTCGTGGCAGCACAAAAATGATCTTAGTCAAAATTATTTTTTCATTCCACACACCCTCAGCCAGATGTTGACATAAAAACCATCTTTTGTGTAAGAAGGTGGGCAGTGATTGTGGAAATCAAATTTCTCTTTCTTGTCTCCACAAAGGCCTGTGATTTGTGCGGCTTTCTTTCCCTAGTTTGGCACCTGATAACTCTTGACAGGAACAACACTTTTAAAAGAAGATATTGCTGCACGATTCAGACACCAATGTCTGTCTTCATCAATTCCCTTCCATCTCATGCTGCAGCCTGAAAGAGGTTGCTGCATCCAGCTGCATGGCACAGCAAGCCTTTAATTTGTACATTTTGTTCTTCTTACTTCATCACTGCAGCTGTCTTTACTTACATTCTGTGAAACTTCTATTTCTCTTGCACAGTCACTGAAGGACTGCATTTTCCAAAATTCGAAGACGGGAAGTTCTTGAGGTGATTTTTTTTTTTTTTGGTATGTAGAAATCACTTGGTGAGTATGTTTGACTCTGAGTGATCTGCAACACTCGTTGAATAGAAAACATGCAGTCAAGATAGCTAATTGTAGGGGTAGAGACTGGCATTTTGTTAAAACCAAGGTTTTAGTAGTGCAGTTACTTACGTACCATGAAATCTATGCTAAAATCCACTACATTTGGCCCTTGTCCTGAGATTGAACAGCAGTTTGGAAAGACTGCTGACATTTTCTTCTTCGTGTCACTTCATTATACACACTCATGAAATCTGGTGGATAAAGAGGGGGCAAATTCTGTATAGTGTTGGCCTGGCATTATGATAGAGGCAGTTGGTCTACCATTATGTCATATATTTCAGGCAACCTTCCATAGGGATTGGGTTTATATTTTCTTTCACTTTATTTAAATTTTGTTCGCTTTGGCACCACCAACCTACAGCAGAGAAATGGCTGCCAAATTGGCAGATTTCTCTATCCATTCAAGCTTTTAAGAATATCTGTCATGAGTGTTTTGTTGCAACATTTAACAATTCTGCTGTAGGCATGCATTGGCCAAATGACCAAGTATGTCTTATTTGTATTTTTGTAATATTAACAGCCATTCCTGGAATTGCAAATAATTAAACTCTCAGATGTGCCAGTAGTTGAACTTAGTGCACTCTGAAAATGCCATCTGGCCTGCTCACTTTTGGTTTTGTGTTCACCTAGACAAAAGTGTTTAATTCTTAGCAGAATATACCACTGAAACATGCATCTAGAACATTTTGAAAAAATTCTTAATTACCTGAGTATATACTGGTAGATTTAGAACCAGCCCAAATTTCAGTACTTATGCAAGCTTGTGATCCACTGATAATTGGTGGATCAGTGTCTAAGAAGGTTAAAACTTTGGTATAAATGCTAGTTTGTTTGTTTTCCCCATGTTTCCTTTTTTATGATACTACCAGGAAAAAAGGATGAGCCATGGGGGATTATTGTGAAAGCCTGAAGCAGTTGTGTGTTGTGGTAGGGAATGCTTGGAGATATATGCTCTACCCACTGAGCTATCCCATGTATGTAGGAAAGAGAGAGGATAAGCAGGTCCAAGGATATCAGTTATCCTGCTGAATGTGGAGAGGGCATGGCATGGCGGGTGGGTTGTAGTAGTGTTTATAGATGCATGCATCCTGTCCTTTGCTGTGTCCACCCCATCTTTGATATCATCCACTGTGCCCAATAGCCTGGTTTTGTTCTTGAACAGCAGGTCTCTTCATAATAAGACTGTGTTGATCCATGCTCTTATCATGGATGAACAGGCTGACCTGGTGGGGGAGCTGGGTGGGTCTGACCTGACACAGCTTTACCTAGCTGGGTACTCACTGCAACACCAAACCAGACTAGAAGTCTGGCGGGGAGACATTGCCATTGTTCATAGCAGCTCATTCTCTCACTAGGAAGCCTTTCCACTTAGGAGCTGGACTGGAGGGCCTGTTATGGGTCACGGAGATAGTCTGGGGATGCTGTTGTACCACCTACCCTACTACCTCCCTGATCAAGCTGACTGAGGTTGTTTATGGTGTGGTGTTGGAGGAACTAAGGAACATTCTCCTCTGCTGGCTAACAGTTTTGTTAGCTCCTTAGGAGCCATGGATAGCTGTCCCAGATAGTCACTGGCTCAGTGCACGGAGCAGGGCATATCCTTGATTTAGTATTCACCCAGGTGGGGAAAAGGATGGTCTGGATATAGGAGTGGCGTTTGTAACCCTGTTGCCATGGTTAGACCACTTCCTGCTCCAAAGCTGATCAAACACTTCTTACATTACACAGTTCTGCCTACTAAAGTGGCAGTCAAAGAAAAAAAGTTGCAGTGAAGAATTACTTTGCTGCCAGTATTGCTTCCTTGATGACCCATCCAGCAAAGTTATTTCAGGTGGTTTGGAGACTAACTGTACTAGAAGTAGTAGATGCATCTTTGGAGCACTTGGTAACATGCTGTGAGCAGCTTGCATGGCACTTCAAGGATTAAGTCGCCCAGTTCCGTAGTGCCTTAGGTGTAGCAGTTTTTGCAAGTCCAGTCTAGGTGTCCAGTGCAGCACCTTCTATTTCATCATAATATATGAGTCAGGAGAGGCTGAGCATGGTCTGGAATATTGTCTGGATGCAGTTGTGGAATGGATGGTGGCTAATGAACAGAGTGTGAACCCTGAGAATATGAAGACGCTGTTGGTGGGTGGTTCCAGTGTCTGGGAGGCTGGCCATTTTCCATTCCTGAATGGGGTTACTGTACCTCTGAAAGCACAGTTGCATAGTTTGGGGGGGTATTCCTGGATTCATCTTTGTCACTTGAGGCTCAGTGGCTAGGCATGTAGCCATTACAGTTAGTGCACCAACTGTGGCCTTTTGTGGACAGGTATAGCCTGGCTACAGTAATTCATGCATTGGTAACTTCATGACTCAATTATTTCAATGAGCTCTATGTGGCCCTTGTGCCTGATCCAGAAGCTCCAGCAGGTGGAAAATGCTGCAGCTGGACTACTGATGGGGAAAGATTACTGCCAGCACATAGCTCCGGTGCTTAAAAGCTTGCAATGTCTGCCCATATGTTACTGGGCCAGGTTCAAATTCTTTTATTAATTTACAAGATTCTTAACAACATGGGGCTACGATATCTTAAGGACTGCCTGATATATGCCTGATCATTGAGATGTTTAGGGGAGTCCCTGTTGTTAGTCCCTCATGGCTCAGATGCATAGCTTGTAACTACTAGAAGCTATACATTCAACTATAGTGGGCCCAAACTTCAGTGGTTAGTCACCCCTGATGTAAGGAGTTACTGATCCCTCTCTGTTCTTTTCCCACTCTTATTACATATAACAGGATACATTTGCTTATTTATTAAATGTATTTATAACACACCCCTTATTTCTACAGATAGCATGGTGGGCTATAAAAAGGCATGAAATAAAATTAGACACTTTATCAGGTACATTTAGTTGCATTTTTACAGATATTGATTTGTCTAAAAAAGAACACTCCTTGTTAATAAGCAGAAATATTTAAAAATAATGCTAAGACCTGTTTGTGAAACAGAAGCCCTAAACTTAGTGGTGCTTAAAACTGTTGGTTTCATTGAATTTTGCATGTTTGTTTTTTACTGTAAGCTTCTGTGATAATCCTTTGTGTTAGTTGGCAGGGTATTATAGGAATATACTTTGAGGTTGCATCCTTTAATCAGTAAAATAATATTCAATATTAACAGTTCTGTTTTCATTTCTGCTGATGAAATGTTAAAATAAATTATCTGTGTTGGGATTATCTGTGAGCTAAGGAAGATAACATTTACTGCCCCCTATTGGTGTAATGAAGTTTCATTGATTGTAAGGTGCTGATCCCAATAAGATAAACAAATAAATTGAATGCCTTTTAGTGATGAATTTAATACAGGGAATTGGAGATACTGTATTTCATAGAATGTTAGAAGCTTTCCGCTGTTTATCTATATATGTGTGTATATATGTGTGTATGCTCTGGGTATTAAAACTTTGCTTTTTTTGTTATGCAAGCTTATTGTGAAGGAACTAGAAAAAGCAGGGTCATCACACATCTTTTGTTCTACCACCCAATTCTGTTAGCTGGTCAGGTCAAAGTACTGAAACCATGATAACTGAAAGGAGGATGTATACAAAAACACACACAAAAAACAACAACAAAAAAAACACCCCATCCATTTATAACAAGCTACAAAAATATTTGAGCTCTGTGTTCAAAAAATAAGAGAACTGTCTGGCAATTCCACCTCTCCACTTTTTAACTGTCAGATCTCTGTGGAAAGCTACTTAATTTGTCAGCATTTGCAATATTTAGTTCAGTGCTGTGTTAAAGGGGGGGGGAGAGAATAACCTATATGTGTTGTATTCTATTTTTGAAATGTGCATTGCTTGCACACAGGCACCTTCTCATATGCATCATGTTAGCCTGGGAAAAGGCTTTATACCTTGAGCATGCAATATGGTAGAAGTTCTTTGAAATTATCTTTGGAGCAGAAACAGCCAGTTGCTTAGTTATAATAGTGTTAGGAGCACTGTAATTGAAATAAATTGCAGAAGGTTGTTTCTGATGTGCTTGGCATGTTTACAGGTTTCTATATTTATTTGAAGCTATTTACAGATGCTTGGCCTTTAAAATAAGTTTTTGTAATTTAAGAAAGGTGCCATAGACTTTATAGTTCAGAATTTTAGCTGGCTAGCCGCCTATGCTGTTAACATACTTATCCTACTGACTTACAAAAGTATGTCAGGGTTCAGCTCAACTTATTTTTAACTTGTACCCTTCGCATCATTTGAAAAGAAACATTTGTTAAAGTAAACAAAATCATTAACCCAAAGGAAGATCAGTACTGTACAAGGTTCCTGCATCCTCCTTTCTGATTCATCATAGCAGCTTGAAATCTGTATTGCGTTGTGTCAGTTGGTATGGACAGAGGTGAAAGCAGTAAAATAACTTGGAATGGAATTACATTAAGGGATTGGATCCACTTTATTTACACTGGTACCTCGGGTTACAGACGCTTCAGGTTACAGACTCTGCTACTGCTAACCCAGAAATAGTACCTCAGGTTAAGAACTTTGCTTCAGGATGAGAACAGAAATTGCGTGGCGGCGGCAGCGGGAGGCCCCATTAGCTAAAGTGGTTCCTCAGGTTAAGAACAGTTTCAGGTTAAGTACGGACCTCCGGAACGAATTAAGTACTTAATCTGAGGTACCACTGTATGTGTGTGTAATTTAAGAACGGACCTCTGAATAAAAAAAAAAGAAGAAGAATGGACCTCCAGAACAAATAAAGTTCTTAACCCCAGGTACCACTGTACTGAAGTAAGAATTCGAGTATGACCCTATGGAATTTTTGGTAGAAATCATAATCCATTTTCATCACTGGAATGAAAACTCTGTACTTATTGATCCGCTTTGGTACTTCAAACTTAAAAGGGTGTTGCCATAGTTGAGGCACCAGTTTAGTTAATTGGCTAATACTATTTTCTTTTGCATCATTAAACACATTATTTTCCATCCTGCCAAGCATTACAAGATTCATTGATGAATCTTGGGTCCAGTTCAGACACTTACCAGGGCTGAAGATCTTCTCTCTATGGTGAAGGAGCAAATGTGTGTAAACTTATAATATCTTACTCTGACACAAGGATTCAAATCATTAATTCTTTGAATTCACAATGGGAAGAGATTCAGCCTTCTGTGTGTTTGGGTATTTGCTATTTGGATCCTGGTGTCAGATTTAAAGTTAAGTTTGGAGGAGGAGAGGCACTTGCCAACTATTGTTCCACTCTACCAGGTGAAAAATGATTTTTGGCTGAAGTAAACTGCTTGTATGGAAAAACTGTGCTTCTAGGGAGCTGAAGGTTCTTGAGAAACATAAGGTAAAGGTAAAGGGACCCCTGACCATTAGGTCCAGTCGTGACCGACTCTGGGGTTGTGGCGCTCATCTCGCTTTACTGGCCGAGGGAGCCGGCGTACAGCTTCCGGGTCATGAGGCCAGCATGACTAAGCTGCTTCTGGCAAACCAGAGCAGCACACAGAAACGCCGTTTACCTTCCCGCCGGAGCCGTACCTATTTATCTACTTGCACTTTGACGTGCTTTCAAACTGCTAGGTTGGCAGGAGCTGGGACCGAGCAATGGGAGCTCACCCCGTCACAGGGATTCGAACTGCTGACCTTCTGATCGGCAAGTTCTAGGCTCTGTGGTTCTTGAGAAACATACATTTTTATTAATTTATGTATTGCTTATAAGCAAAAAAGGGGCTTCCTTACATATATGGAACTGATGTCTGAATTTTAATTACTTCTGTTCGCTTCTCCCCATATGTATTCCTAACCATCTCTCTTACTGAAATGATGAATGGAAAGGAAATTTACCTCAGTCCTTTAATGCATTCATTCTCTCTGTTGGCTGGGGCTGCCCTCACCCCCAAGGAATTAACATGTCAGTTTAGGAAAGTTTGAAATAGCAAAATGCAAAGAGATTGAAAATTGAGCAATTTGGGTCACATTAGTCAGCACAGCTGACCTAAATTGATGGTTGTAAAAACTTTATACTTTAAGTCTTTCCTGTGTTTAATGATTTACAAATCATAATTGTGATACTATAAGGATATTATCCTTTTATTAGTTGCTGCTGTAATGACGGTGGCTGGAGACTAGAAAATGTCCTCAGACTTTTCAAGAGGCAGTTGACGGAGAAGCCAAGTCACAATATCAAACAGGCCAAAGGCCAAGTCAAACCTGATACATTTGCAACTGATGGTTCCTGTTTCTCCCTTTCATCAACTCCTTGTCTGACAATTTAAGACCATTTCCTGCTTGTGCTGGTTTCTGGAAAGACTGCTTCAGTATGCCTTGTTTATAGTGCTTTATCTGCTTGCTCCTGTACTCCCTCCAAGTGTGTTGTTACATAGAATGAGACACGAGAGACCTGCAATTGTTGGTCTGTTGCTGTTGAATCTTTATTGTAAATGTTAAATTGTGTAAATAAGTTTGATATTCCATTAATAAATGGATGTAATTTAGGTAGGTTCTTTCTCTTTCTGTAGTACTCATAGATACATAGACTAGATGACTTCTGATGTACCTAAGCAGCTCTTGATGCAGGGTATGCATTACTACAGCATCCTTGTTAGGTGACAATCCAGTCTTTCCTTTGAAAATTCAAATGAAAGGGAGTCTATCACATCCCAGACAGTCTGTTCCACTGTCAAATAGCCCATAAAGTCAAAAAGATCTTCCTAAAATTTAGTCTAAATCATTTTCCTTTTAATTTAAATGGCTTGCATCCTATGCTCTGGAGCAGCTATCATCATCTGTGTGATAGCTCCTCAGTTATTTGAAGATGGCCACCTCATGAGAAGAGAAGACTCCCTGGAGAAGACCCTGATGTTGGGAAAGATGGAGGGCACAAGGAGAAGGGGGGCGACAGAGGACGAGATGGTTGGATAGTGTTTTCGAGGTTACCAGCATGAGTTTGACCAAACTGCGGGAGGCAGTGGAGGACAGAGGTGCCTGGCATTCTCTGGTCCATGGGGTCACGAAGAGTCGGACACGACTAAACGACTAAACAACAACAACAAAATTTTATTGCCTTTTAATAATCTTTTCTTCAGGATAACCACACATACCTCCTTCAATCTTTTCTCCTATGGCTTGGTCTTCAGGCCTCCTCACCAACTTTATTGACCTCTGCATGCATTCCAGTTTGTTCATATCCTTCTTTAATGTTGGTTCCCAGAACTAGACATGAGCAGAAGAGAGCTGCACCATTGCTTACCATGATATAGACCAGGCTTCCTCAAACTCGGCCCTTCAGATGTTTTTGTCCTGCAACTCCCATGATCCCTAGTTAGCAGGACCAGTGGTCAGGGATGATGGGAATTGTAGTCTCAAAACATCTGGAGGACCGAGGTTGAGGAAACCTGATCTAGACACTGTACTTCTGTTGATGCAATCTAGAAGCATTCATTTAGATCGCACAGCATTCTTGTTGAAGCAAGCTTGTTGAAGCATGCATACTGAAGTATGCATACTGAAGTATATACCCCCACAAGTATGCTAGAGTCTCTGGTTTTGTCTTTTTTTTTCTTTTTACAACTAAGATAACTGTTTTTATCAGCCACTTGCTTTCCCCCAAGTATTTATGACTCTTTTTAAAAACAGGGAGTGGTGAGACATACATTACAAACTAAAAAAAGTGTCTTCATTTGTTGTTTCAGAATTAAGTGACAATTGCACAAAACAACAACAAAATGACAACTTCATGGAGTGACAGACTGCAAAATGCAGCAGATCTTCCTGCAAATATGGATGGCTATGCTATGAAGAAGTATCGTCGGGAAGCATATCACCGGTAAGCTCTTTATGTAAGGAAAGCATTTTACTGCAGGAAAAAGCAAAGTTCCAGAGCCCTAAGGACCACATTCAAATATCTTCACATGGTTGAGAGCCAGCTGGCATTGCTTTCCGTTCCACAGGCCTCTGCATCTCTTACCGCTGGTTTCTCTCCTCAACTCAGACGTGGCTTCTTCTTTTTTTACTATGCATGTCTCTGGCAGTGTCATTCAATCTGTCTATTTATATTGCATAACTTGATGTTTGCAGGATTGTGTTGCTTCCACCATTGTGTTATTCATTCTTAGGCAAAGAGGAGGTAGAAGGGATGCTTGTTTTTGTGAGTTGTGGTATTGTTACCCCTGCTATATTGCAACAATGTTATGACCCAAGATCTAGACAATTGTTTTATATTTTTCACTTAGGTGGCATATACTTGATGTTTAAATTGATTTATGTAGGCTTTTTCTACTTTTTAAGATTAGAAACAAATTTTTAAGGTTAAAAAAGAGAATTCCCTGTTACTTTACTCTCCACAAATGAGTGAATAGCGTCAAAGTTGACATAATTAGAGAGGGTTTGGGCTTGTAATGTTATGAAATAGAATTAATTAACTTGGAGAGGAAAGTAGGAAAATTAAGAGAATGTGACAGTAGATTAAACCTAAGTTTAATTCTTTGCTAGTATGGAAAAGAGACAATCAGTTGGTGTTGAACAAAGCCTAAAACTGTCAACAGGTGGTTAAGAGGAAATAGTTATACTTGGTTGTCATCCCTATATTATTTTTGGCTCATCTGAATATTAAAAATAGCCTGTCCCTACTTGTGCGGAGGAAAGATTGATGACAGACTTGGTGGATGTAATGGAAAATATTTTTTTTCCCAGCTGTTGCTTTGCCAGTGCCAGTGGTATCAAGACAACAATAATAGCCCTGCCACATTGCTACATATTCCATGGATGTTTCATAAATATAGATACACGTATTGAGGACATGTGTTTTTTAACAGAAGAAATTAGTTTTATATCAAGTAATCAATGGATGTCTTCTTGTGTCAGATACAGATATGTGCATATGGTATAAGAGAATTCTGAGTTTTAAAAGTTGGCAAGGAATGAAATAATTTCTATAGCTTTAAAACTGTCCAACTTGCGAGGTGGTAAGATGACCTGGATGGAGTCATGTTGAAAATCTCAATAATTCATATTTTTGAACACTATTTTCTAGCTCCTCCTCCTCTTTTCTTTCTTCCTTGTAGTCCATGTTACTTCTCTAGGTCTCATTGATCAGTTTCACATTTGGAATCTTCTTGAAAACTGAGCTTGACATTTCTGAAGCCTCAGTGTTGTGACCAGCCTTAACAGTGCAATTCTATACATACATATATTCCTAGTAAGTCTCATTGACCTCATAAGTTTTTACTTTCAGGTTAGCATGTATAGGATTGCAGTCTGACAAAGCACTCCTAATCTCCAGATTTGCTGGCTGAAGGGGGTTAGGATGCAGCAGAGATACCTCTCTGCCGACTGTCATTGAAAGGGCTTGTCTGCCACAGATATCCCACTGACCATGTCCAAGCTATAGATTTCTCCAGGTATAGATTTGCTGTTGGTGCTTCTTGCCTTCAGTGGCCAGTATTAGGCCCTGGGGTGATAATGATCTTGAACCTACCAGCCTCTGGCAAGCCTGAAGTGGATGTAACTAATAAGAGACTTTCAAAAATCTGTAGGGGAGAAAAAAAGTAAGACCTCCCTCCCACATCTCTTGCCCTGGCTGGTAAGTATTATTGCTTATTGAAAAAGGCAACACACTCCTGTTTTTAGTGGTGATTTATGCATACTAGCAAAAGGAAATATGATTTTAAAAGTGGCATGATTGTACAAATTAAAATAGTAAAAATCAAAAGAAATAAGGCTGCAATCTTATGTACACTTATTTTGGAGTAAGTCCCATTGGATTTAGTGGGGCATATTTCTAAGTAGACATCCCAGAAGATTGCACTGTAACATTTTTAGAATAAAGAAGGAATGGTTTCCTGGCCTAAATCCACACAGCCCTGGGAATGGGAGTCCTGATTTACCATACTTTTCCATGTATAAAACTAGGGTTTTTTACTTTAAAATAAGGTTAAAAATCTGGAGGCGTCTTATACACGGATAGTGCATATGGCCATTTTCTAAATTTGGGGTCCCCAAAAGTAGGGGGCATCTTATACATGGGGGCATCTTACACACGGAAAAATACGGTACTTCAGTGTTAGACTGACTACCTGATAGGCTTTTGACAAGAGGTTATAGTTAGATTAACTAGTTTTTATATAGAACTTTTGAGCATTCAAAGCACCTTTTTTATTTATATTTCACCGTGTGTGGAATTCTCAACCAACAAGGTAGGTCACACAGATGATATGAGGCACTTAACACATTGCATCAAATTATGCCTCTTAGGCCACCATTCAGCACCCAGGACAATTAGCAGTCCAAATAAACATAAGCAATTGGAGTCATTCTGGAGCCTGCTGTGGTAATGGTGTGTGAAAGAAATAATATAATTTTGATTAGTAAAAATAAAGTGAAGGTCAATTTTCTAAATATTTCTCTTTTCTATTAACAAAATGCAAGGAAAAGGTTAAATACTAAGGCCCCCAAGATGATAGCGTTTTCCAGGCCAAGTACAGTGGTACCTCGGGTTACATACACTTCAGGTTACAGACTCCGCTAACCCAGAAATAGTACCTCGGGTTAAGAACTTTGCTTCAGGATGAGAACAGAAATCGTGCTCCGGCAGTGCAGCGGCAGCAGGAGGCCCCATTAGCTAAAGTGGTGCTTCAGGTTAAGAACAGTTTCAGGTTAAGGACAGACCTCCAGAACGAATTAAGTACTTAACCCGAGGTACCACTGTACTGCATTAACCCATGGCCAACCCTCAAAGGGTCATATGTCAAAGTGGGTGTGGCTAAAGTGTAAAAAGTGGGTGTAGCCATTCAAGGACTAATTTGGGGAAACCTTTTGGCACCACAGAAATACTGCAGAGGACTTGTGCAAATGATCATTAAAAAATTGGGGGGGGGGATTTGTGAAGCCTTGTGGACCTGCATTTTTTTTTTCATTTTAAAATTTTATTAAATCAAATTTAATACAATCGCCACAAAAAATAATAAACGCAGCATTATGATTGTAACATACTCTTACATAATCTTAGGACATTAATGGTCAATATAGACTCTCCACAAACATGTTTGCAAAACTGGTGGAAGAAATTGCTACTTCCCTTATGAAAAGAAGGGGGGGCGGGTTTCATCAAAGTTGTCTCTCTTTATAACACTGTTTACTACTCTTCTAAGCCCAGATAATCACTCTGAAATAGCCATGTCCTAGATATTGTTGTTCCATACCTCAAGAGGTAGCTCAGCCTGGGATTTCCAAAAATAGGCTATCACTAAACCTGCAAATAACTTGTTGGCATCAGAGTGAAGGTGCCTAAAGTAGCTTGTTCTCACTCTGTCCTGCAACAGAAACTGAATGTTTCTACTGACCAATCTGAGTGAGGATAATGTGACATCAGACATGTCTCCTTCTGTGTATCCTCAAGTTCGCTTCATCCCAGGAGCTGGCAGAAGCTGCAGAGGAGCAGCTAGCTGACCTGGAGAAAAGTCAGTTTAGACCAACGTCGGCCTTCTGATCATCCCACTGAGAGAGTGAGGTTTTGGAGGGTCCACAGCCACTGGGCCTTGCATCACTTCCTATTCAAGTGATTGACAGCATAGCTCATCACCCCAAGTTCTGTTGGTGGATCTGGCAGGTTTTGGTACAAGGAGTGGGGATTGGTCCCTCAGATAGCCATTCTGGGGCCTGCTTTTTTCTCCTCGGTCCCAGGCCTTACCTCAGGTTTTGGTGGGAGAGAGTGCACAATGTCTACTTTAGTGGTTTGTTGGGATCTCAGGGCTCCTCAGTGACTCCAGCCTCTCCTGCATAGGTTCATTCCTGCTCCTCTAGGGGGCAGGAAACTGTCTCCTTTCCCCCCTCCTCTCCTGGGTCTAGTGATGCAGTAGCTGTGGCAGAGTTCAGGGGCACTCTTGCCTTCACAGGCATTGGATCATCTCTGGGCAGCTGGAAGAGGAAGTCTTGATGCCACCAACATGTCAGGCCAGAACTGAGGGGGCCAATGCTGCTCAGAGGCCCAAAGGCAAACTGATTCCTCCACTCTCTGCCTCAGCCTCTGCCACAGGGTGGCAGTGCCAGGCAAGGGCTGCAAAGCAGGTGACAAGTTTGTGTGAAAGCTTATATTTGCACTAGGGTGGATCCAGATCTCTGACACTGCTGCAGGAGGCAACACATCTGTTCAACTGGGCGGAGAACCACCTTGCATCCATCACTGTGGAACATGTAACAGGTGCTTCAAATACCAGGGCAGATTGGCTGAGTCTCCAGGACATGTCTTAAGCAGAATTGAGTCATCTGCCCATGGTGTTAGAACAGATAGTGTTACACTTCGGTCAGCCCTGTATGGACCTATTCATGACTCAGCAGAATGCCAATGTGAATAGTGCATAAGGAACACTGCATTTTTTACCCGGATTCAGTGATCCTGAAGTTGGACCCTATGTTTGTTCCTAAGGTTAACTCAAGATTTGATAGGAACTAGGATGTCATGTTACCTTCTTTCTGCCCCCACCCTAGATTGGACAAGGAGAGGGAGAGGTACTCTCTTGGACTTAAGACGAGCACACTGCATGTCTATCTAAAGGGAATGGAATCCTTCCACTTGTGTGATTCCCTGTTTCAACTGCTACACTTTCCAGATGGCTGAGAGGATGCATTTCCAAGTGTTGTGAGGTTTCTGTTCTGACTTGTCTGCTGGGGTCACTGCTCACTCTACTAGGAGTACCTCTATTTTGGCTGCCTTCATCATCTCTGGGGGATATTTGTAGGGAAGCCATCTGGTCTTCTTTGTCTACCTTTGTGAGACATTACAGGATTGATGTCTGTGCGTCTGCCAAAGCTTCTTTTGGTTGGCAAGTACTACAGCCAGTGGTTCTCCAGTAGAGATAGGAGGTCCATAACTGGTCCCGCCTCTCTGAGTAGCTGTGGTACATCCCATTGGATGATCCCCTCCACCCAGCAGGAAAATGTGACATTGGACCAATTGTGAAGGTTCATTTTCTGCAGGGGATGGAGGAATACTACCTGTCGTAAGCTAGTTTTGGTTATTGGCTGTAAGTTGGACAAATCTTTTTTATATGTGGGTTTCTTTGGGGTTTTTGTTTTGTTTTGTTTTGCTTTTTCCTCAATAGTTGTAGTTCTTGCATTTTGTTCAGCTGGCATTTTGTATCCATGGGATGCACTGCTTTTCTCTGAGATTAACATATTTTCTTCTGAATTGGATTATCTTGTCAGCTGGAGGTGTTGTCTACCCACAGTGAGGTAAGATTTGTCTAATTTGCATATTCCTGCCCCTAACCCTAACCCTAACCCATCCAAGGATCCCCTCCATCCCCTGCAGAAAATGGACCTTCATGGAGGTCCAATGTCACATTATCCTCATTCAAATTGGTCAGTTGAAACATTCCATTTCTGTTTCAGGGCTGGCCCTGCCATTAGGCAGTATGTGAGACAAGCCACTTTAGGCAGCTAATTTTGGGTGCCATGAAAGGTCAGCAAATTGCTAGATATTTAATTTATTACTGCAATTTTTCTCCCAGGGTGCGGAGATTGTGGAATCTTTTTAAAGTTCCAGAACAACTGATTAGCTTTAGGTGGTTGTTATTCTGTCCCAAGACTTCAAAATGTCTTGTGCAGGTCCTGTTCTGGATTTCATATGTTAGATTATAACTACAGCATCACCACCACATCTGTAAAGACACTGTTTCAATCAAGAGAAAATAATTACTTTAAAAATCAATAATACTTTACTGATACTAGATCTGTGGTATGTTGTTAGATCTTTGGTATGTTTTAATGCTATACAACTTCAGGGTTTAGATACTTGAGTATGTGTTTAGCTATGATAGCTAAAACTTGGAACTGAAGAATCCTGTTGATAAATGTTTTGTATTGAACCATACTGGGTGGAGTATTGTGTGTAATATTTTGAGACTTGTTTAACCAGTGTGGTGAATGCTGATTACTGACTCAGTGCCAGAGACTGAAACTGCATAGATATATACTTTTATATTTCCTCAAAGTTTTTGAAAGATGTTTAACTGACTGTTGTTTTACAATAATTGTATTACTGTAGCAAGTTCTGTGTAATGCTTACTTACTGAATAAAATATCATTTGGAAAACTAGCTTATAATTAGGATGGCAAATACTGTAATTTCAAGGAAGATAAAACATGAGACCCAGGAAAACATTCATAGCCTGCATTTGTGTTTTATCTGTAGTGTGCACAGTACAAGGATTCCCCCTACCCCCCCCATATCATGCGTTAGTAGGCTTTAGACTAATAGCTGATGTCAACTGCACATCTTATTATATCTTCTTCTAGCCTATTTGTGGGAAATGCCTATGGTATAAACAAAAATAGGGACTGAATTACAGCTACTTTCTTACTGAAACATTTTGTAATAAGACGCTGCCTATCTATAAGCAGTTATTGATACCATAATCTTCAAAGTGGAAATAACATTGATATAACATTGTTAGGAAGCTCTTCTTCACTGTATACAAGCAGAGTGCTACTTCTTTACTTCCAGTCATTTATTTGGCTTGGTGATAATTGTGAGGCTGGTCCCATTGTAGGAGTACAGTCATGTACTGTGATTGTAGTTAGACAGGAAGGAGGTTGAGCATGAGACACCAAATTGCTATGATGTCTATTTTTTCACTCTGAGGGAATACTTCTAGTCACCCTTTGGACTATTGCATACAGTTCTTTGGTTAACAGCTGTGATTAGTAAAGGTTAAACAATGGAAAAAGTTGGATTTCCGTTCTCCCTTGATACTGGCAACTGCCAAGAAACAGAACTCAGGTATTTGCATTTATTTTATACAATATGTTTATAATTCACTAGTAGCAATTTTTCAAGGTAGTAGGACAAAACTGCCCCCCCCCCCTAGAAATCCGTATCTTTTGTGGCTCACTAAGACACAGGTGACATAAACCATGTTGAAGTGCTTCACCTTTCTCTGCTTTCAAAAGGCAGCTTTACCCATAGGGTAGGGGCAAAGGTCTAGAAGTTAGGCCTCTAGTTTAGAATTCTAATACTGTCTCTATATTTACTTCGGCTTTACTTTTGACATATAGTCTATATTTGTATCATAGGTTTCTCTGAACCAGTATGATGTTGTAAAGTGGTGTGTCCTGTTGGGGTCTAAATTAGGCACAAAAAGATATTATGAATTGATTAGTGCTTTTTTGCTTTGCTTTGCTTTGCTTTGCTTTGCTTTGCTTTGCTTTGCTTTGCTTTGCTTTGCTTTGCTTTGCTTTGCTTTGCTTTGCTTTGCTTGTGAAGAGAATGTGAGGTGTGGAAACACAGGTGGATCAAGCTAATGTTTTAATTGAAATAGTTCTTGGATTGCAAAAAGAAGCAGGGTGACTAAAAATAGATGATTAAGTCCCCCCCCCAATCTGTTCAAAAATGTGTAAAATTGTAAATACATAGTTGTTCTTTAAAAAAAAATACTAGATCAGTATTAAATATAGGCATGACAGTCCTATTGTTAGTCTGCC
This sequence comes from Podarcis raffonei, assembly GCF_027172205.1. NCBI lineage: Eukaryota > Metazoa > Chordata > Lepidosauria > Squamata > Lacertidae > Podarcis > Podarcis raffonei. The sequence continues at coordinate 57,293,581 of NC_070606.1, forward strand.
ATCCTCGGATCATAAATCAATTGGTCATAGTACTTACATTAGAAGGGCTAAAAAGTTAGTGCTCTGGGGCTTGCCAGAAAGCATTTGGAATCTAAAGGAAACATGAGAGCCAGTGTGTTGTAGTGGTTAGAGTGCTGGACCAAAACCTGGGAGATCATAGTTCAAATCCCCACTCAGCCATGAAGCTCACAGGGTGACCTTGGGCCAGTCACTGCCGCTCAACCTAACCTATTGCACAGGGTTGCTGTGGGGATTAAATGAGGTGGGAAAGAATCAGGTCCGCCAGCTTGAGCTCCTTGGAGAAAGAAGCGGGATATAAATGCAAATAGCTCTCTAGGTTTCCTGTCACATCCCCAAACCACCAGAAAATTTTGCCACACTTCTGAGCATGTCTAAACCTCCCCTTCCTCCTTTCTTCCCTCAACCACATGTCTGCCCTTCAAGTTTGAGCCTGGCGAGAAGTGGCTGAAAGGCCTTTGGATTTCATGCATCCCTTATTTTAGGATTGCAGCCCTGGAGTTGTAGTTTGTGCTAGTCCTACTCAGAGTAGACCTTTTGAAGCTAATTAACATGTTTAACTTAGGCTCATTAATTTCAGTGGGTTTATTTTGAGTAAAACATAGATACAATCCTTAATCTCTAAACAGAACCATTGCTTCTGCTAGATACATCCAGGTAAAGGAGATTTATCAGATACGAATATTTAGGTGCCTGTGTATAGTAGGTAGAGTGTTTGGTAGGCAGAGTATACTTCATTGTCACCTGATAAAAACAAACTGATCTAGTCTACCCAATTAACTATTAAACCTTGCTTTGACCTATGAGTCATGGGCATTTTATTTTTGTTTGCTACTTTGTTTTGTAAGGGTGGAGCTAGCCCAGGCAGAATGAAGTAGAAAGGAGCAATACTGGAAAGAAGAAAAGACAAAATTGCCCAGTGTGTACATACCTATTCTCCTACATTTAGGCAGCAATCCTATACCCAACTGGTTGGGAGTAATCCCCATTGAACTTAGTGGGATTTAATTCTCAGTGGATATGTATAGGACTATGCTGCTAACTTCACTGTTATGGGTGCTGGTTTTAATAGACCATATGGGATTTTTAAAAACAAATTTCATTTCATAGGTTTAAAAAAGGAAAACATACATATGATGAACAGATACAAGGTGTGGTTATAAGCATGAAGCAGCAGTATAAATAACACTGTAGTTGTCAATAAAGATGAGGGTGAGAGTATTCTTTGTTTCTTCCTATATGTATCTTTCATTTCTGTGAAACATTTTTTTAAAGATGACTTTAGTATTATAATTTGCACAATTATTTAAGAAATACTTGAAGAAATGTTAGTAGGAAACTTGAAATGAATTAACCTTTTTCTTGATTTGAATCAGCTTTTGTTTCTTCGAACATTCTCCTTGTATTGCTAATACTAGAATTTGGGTTTGAATTTGGGAAATACAAACTAAAAAGATGCAGCAAAATCAAATTAAAATCTAGGATGTCAAGCAAAGATAGGCTGGGAAGTCTTCATATGACAGGACGTGACTAGAGATGTTCTATGGTTGTAATAGATGCTTACTATTGTATTAGATGTTGTACTAGATGTTTAAAAGAAGTGATCAGAAAAACTAGAAAGAAACAAATGTATGTAATGGAAAAATGCAATTATTATTATTTTATTAAAAAGAAATGTTTTCCGTTTCGTTTTAGCACTGCATCACTGCTGATGAGGTGCTCTGAATTCCTGACTTTGGGACTCCAAAACCCAGCCCAAACTAAGCACTTTTCAGTGCATTAGAGTTTCCTGCAGGGGACCAATGCTTGGGAGGTCACCTTCTTAGTGTGGCATTCAGTGCTGGGCTTCTTTAAAGAAGACCTCTGGGAGGAGAAGCCACTTTTGTCTCCCAGTGCTGCATATGGAAGCATTTGCAGCCTAAGCAAACAACAACTTTCTGACCCCAAACATTGGGGGTCAGAGTTGAGGGCAAAGTCAAAGTTTTCCCAAGTCTCTCTCTCCCCCCCCCCCCCAATTCTTGGAGAGGGGAGATGGAGTTGCTTTGGCTGTGCATTCCTGTTTTCAGGAGGGTACAGGCACTTGCAGCCAAACTGATCTTTTTGCAAGCAGCTCCACACTGCTCCTTTCAATTTCTGATTTTGGAAGTTGAAAGGGGCTGCAGGCGCTGCTTCGAAGAGCAGCACAGGGAAGAAGATGCAGTTTCTACTTTCCCCTCCTTGAGCCAGAAGCACTCCCACTGCCTATCAGCTGATGGATCCTGATTGTCTGATGTAGTGTGTGTGAGTGTGGCTTCCCTACTGTGACTTAGCAGTTGTAGATGCAAGGGTGGCGAATCTCCGGCCTGCAGGTCAATCTTGGTCAGCTAGGGGAGCCAAGATGACCTGCAAGACCATATCTGCCTAAATCACAGCCACCTGTCCATCAGCTGATGGCGCTGATAAATGCCATAAGATTCCAGGGTGGGTTACAATATTAGAGTCTTCAATTATTTTTTAAAAATAAAACCATTGGAATTACATAAGACAGTTTCAAATGGTACAGAACAGTATAAATTCAGCAAAAGAGGTTCCACAAAAGAAAAATACCGTATTTTTTGCTCTATAAGACTCACTTTTTCCCTCCTAAAAAGTAAGGGGAAATGTGTGTGCGTCTTATGGAGCGAATGCAGGCTGCGCAGCTATCCCAGAAGCCAGAACAGCAAGAGGGATCACTGCTTTCGCTGCGCAGCGATCCCTCTTGCTGTTCTGGCTTCTGGGATTTAGATTTCCCCCCCTTGTTTTCCTTCTCCAAAAACTAGGTGCGTCTTATGGTCTGTTGCGTCTTATGGAGCGAAAAATACTGTACTTTAGACTGGCAGAGGCCTGAGTAAAGTGATGCCGTGAAAGCTGTACAGTGAAGATGCTAGGTGGTAGTAAAGAATTAATCACATTAAATAATCATGCCACATTATTACAGTGGTTAGAGTGTCGTTTGACTGGCACCTGGGAGACCAGGATTCAGATCCCCACACAGCCCCACAAAGTTCACTGGGTGGCTTTGCACCAGTCACAGCCTCACATCCTAATCTACTTCACAGGGTTGTTGTGAGGATAAAATGGAAAGGAGGAGAAGAATGTATGCCACTTTGAGCTGCTGGGATATGAATGTAATAATACACGGGGAGAAATATTGATTGATTGGTCACCTTTTCTTACACAAACTAATATACTTCTGTATATCTGGAGAATCCTACAAGTATGCAGAAGCCACCACTTAGTGACCCTCTTTTTCTGCCAAACTGAAAGGCACTAGATGATCCAAATTCTGTGTGAGAAGAGGATGATTAAATATCTCTGCTTAATTTTAAAGCAGGATATTCAGTGATGCTGTTTTTCTCTTTATTTCCAGACAGTGTCTTCAGTGAATCATGAAATATTTGCAAGAATGTTTATTCTGTTTGTTCCCCCCCTAATATAGTATGATGCTGGCTATTATGTAACTTTTAAGATTGTCAACTTTAATTCTCCGTCTGTTACTGCCCCCCCTCCCTTGTACTTTACATGCTTCACTGCCAAATAAGGCAGCTTGCCAGGAAACTGTGACTCCTGAAGAAGCATGGAAAGTTAAGGGTAAAACATGCTATATAGCCAGAGAAACTCTATTCCAAATGGACTTGTGTAGAACAGTGATATCCAGTGACTTGTTAAATTAGCCACGGATGTTTATTATGTAACACTGGCTAAGGAGATATGTAGTACCTTCAGTCTTGTTTCAGACTTCGTGCTTCAAGTCAGACTGATGCAAAATTATGTATAGATGAAGAGAATTAGGTAATGTGATTAGGCAAGTTTCTGAATTGGACAGCTACGCATTTTACAAGAGGAGCATCCAAGTGAGATGAGGTAAGATTACTAGTGCAGGAATAGGATAGCGTGAGCTTGGATGTTAAGAGTTTGCTATACAAATATTCACTTTTTCAAATTTCTTTTTAGTGATGCTAATTGCTTTTTCAGTGCTTGGTTTTGGGAGGAAAAATATCTTAGAATATAAGTAATAGATAGCTCTCCCTTTTTGTATGTATTTGCCTGCTTCCTTTTTACATCTGTTCTCTCAGTTCTGTGTGAATGAAAGGTTAGATTAATTATCCACATCATATTAGCAGTCTGAATGGAGCATCCAAGCAAAGCCTTAAGACGTAACGGTGCATGCTTATACTTATACTTGTATACCACCATTTTCTTATCAATGCTGAAGACATAAATTAAGAATGTACTGAATTTATCCATTCATCAGCTATTAGAAATAATTGTAATTTGTTGCCTTGCAGCTCACTCAGCAGAGTATGAGACTCTTAATCTCAGGGTCATGGGTTTCAGCCCCACATAGGGCAAAAGATTCCTGCATTGCAGGCTGTTGGACTAGATGACCCTCTTGGCCCCTTCCAACTCTGCAATTCTATGATTCTTCAATTTGTCAACTTTCCCTTATTAAAGGATTTTAATTGTTGATGGCATTGTGCGCAGCATTCCTATGTGCAGCCTGAAATTAAATCTGTATTTTGAAGTATGCAGCTAGGTGAATTCAGTCTCTCCTTTTGGATATTAAAGACCTTTTAACATAAAGGGCATTGGTGGTTGTAATTTTGGTTTCTGGATTTTTTAGAGAGGATAAAAGTGACAGAACTACTACATTGAGTAGTACTACTACATCTAGCTGGTTGTCCAAGGGACAGCAGAGCACAAGGGAGAGGGACAAAAGCTCTGCCTTCCAGCTACCCCATACTTGCTGTTTTCAGACAATTCATAGTTGAAAGTCCTAGACTGATGCACTGCTTACTCTAGATGGGGTACAAATGTGCTGTGATGTCGTGCACAGGTGAGTGGTGAGCCAGTCAGCATCTCTGTTGATAGTCCATGGTTCACTAATTGTCTACTGTTGAATTGTATGCATGAAAATACTTGGTGTAACCATAAAGGTAAAGTTAAAGGTAAACCATATTCACAATAAAATATACCTGACTTTGTAGTTTTCTCTTTAACAAGTTAAGTTGAAGAGCAGCACTTGTTTGCAGGATCAAATCTCCTTCCTCCTCCTCTGTTGTGCCGTAAATCTTGGCTCGTTCTGAATCTGGATATCATCCAGATGTCATTAGGGTATGAGACGAAGAGGAAAGTCAAGAGCAAACCATGGATCAGAGCCATGAAATTAGAGATGCATTGCCAAAGAGCAGGGCAGTTTTTAGAGTCCAATCAAATACAAGGACAGGTAGAAACACATGAAGACATTCTGAGGGAGACTGGTATGAATGCACGAAGGCAGATGTAAACAAATGAGTTGTGATGTTAGGGACAGCACACAGAGTGTTGTTGGCAGAACAGATGTCTGGAGGAGGAAAAGGAAGAGCAGATAGTGGAATTTCTCTAACAAAAAAATTCCTAGCTTTGGCATGGTCATGTAGTGAGAGCCCTGGCTTCAGACCCAGGAAGGATTGGGTTTAAGTGAGGAGATATGGTATCTGACAGATTTTCTCTTTATCTTGCATATATCATTCACACATTCTTGGAATGTTCAAGTGAAATAGTATTTTGACTATAAAATTGGAAACAAATTCATTTGTATATGTTGGTTAGGTTACAGTGAGGTTGCAAAGGGTCCCCCCCCCCATAAGTTCTTCAGTGATATATTAATACAGGTTTAGGTTTGTGAGTAATTGTAATTTTTAACAGTTTCATAGTTAACTTCAGTTAGAAGGCAAATGTCTATGTAATGCCCTTTTAATATCCCACCACCTGCTTCTTTCTTTTTTCACTAGGGAGCTTTACAGAGTAGTTAATACTTTTTGTTTTTATGTTTATGTTCCAGTTCAGCATGGTTGACTTTGTTAGTGGTGGTGGACTCTCCTTCATTGCAGTTTTTAAGCAGAGGTTGGATGGCCATCTGACATGGATGGTTTAGTTGAGATTCCTGACTTGCAGGGGACTGGGCTAGATGACCCTCGGGGTTCCTTCCAATTCTACAATTATATTATTCTATAGTATGTCATATAATGTAAATAAAAAATTCTGGTGTAGTTAGGAAACCAATAGGTAAAACTACTATGGATAGCATCTAGCAGTGTTTAATAATTTGTTTTCTGTAGCAGATCAACAGCTCAGTTCTATGCATGTTTACTCATAGTTTTATTTTTTAAATGTCTGTGTTTTAATTGGGTTTTTTTAAGTTTTGAATAGCTTTTATTGTTTTATATTGTATTTTAATTGTCGTTTAATTTGTTTTCTGATGTATGCAGAAAACCTATGGGATAACTATATAAATGGATTCTTTTTTTAAAAATTACTCTGACGTAAGTATACAGAGCCTAATGGCATTTGCTCCCAAGTAAATGGCCACACTGGACTGTCTACCATGCTTCCCTACCTCTGCAGGGCCATCTGCTACCAGCTATCTTGTGGGTAGGATTTTAGGAGAAAGAGGGAAACAAATTCTGATATCAGAAGGTTTCCCCTCTTCCCCCAATAGGGAACTAGAACTACCACCAACTGCTCTGTGGGAAGGAGCCTGATGGCTTGAGGTCCAGCGCAGAGGGCCTTCTGGTGGTTTCCTCACTGCGAGAAGCCAAGTTACAGGGAACCAGGCAGAGGGCCTTCTCGGTAGTGGCACCCGCCCTGTGGAATGCCCTCCCACCAGATGTCAAAGAGAACAACAACTACCAGACTTTTAGAAGACATCTGAAGGCAGCCCTGTTTTACTGTTTGATAGAGTACTGTATTTTAATATTTTGTTGGAAGCCGCCCAGAGTGCCTGGGGAAACCCAGCCAGATGGGTGGGGTATAAATAATAAATTATAATAATAATAATAATAATATGTTGTTGTTGTTGTTGTTGTTATGTTTTGATATAAATTGTGGTGATTTTATTAATGTATATTGCTTGTGATCCTTGGAAGGATTTGGCATCCTGAAAGGTGGGATATAATTAACAACAACAACTTGTCAAGTCATGTGGTCCATTGACAAACTCCTTAGCAATCCTTGGACACTTTAGGAACTTAATTATTACATAGGCTCCCTTCAGATTTCATGTCAAAAATGTTTATCATTGGGTTTCTTACTTTCCTTTTACAGGGTTTTTGTGAACAGAAGTCTAGCCATGGAAAAAATAAAGTGCTTTGGATTTGATATGGATTATACATTAGCCGGTGAGTGTATATGATGAATATGTATATTATCTATAATTGAACCTCACATCTACAGGAAGCAGAAATAGATTGGTATTCCTCATGGTAGCAGGTGTTTTTCTCAGTAGCATTCATTTTAGAGTGGGGAAGAGCTGAGCAGCACACAGATGCTGGGGACATGTTGCTGTCCTGATAGTTTTGACAAACATCTGGAGAAAAGTTGGCTTGTCTTTGCCATACGGCCCATAGAAGTGTCCATTAAGGGAGGTGTGTTGCCCATTTTTGCGAAGGTCTGTTCACTTTAATTGATGAACCCTGCCACTATAGATAAATGAAGTCCCTTAGGGCTGCCATCCTTTATACACATACCTGGGAGTAAGCCCCCCAGAATACAGTGGGAGTTACTTCTGAATATATGTGTATAGGATTGCGCTATAAATATCTTTAAAGTATTTCCTCCTAAAGCTTAATCGTATTTTCTTTTTCCTTTGCTCTGAGTAGTGTTGCTTCCCCTTGTTCCCAAATTTGCAATATTGGTGTAGTTCCCCCCGCCCTCCAGATTAATTTTACCTAAGGTTTCATTATAATCCATTAAACATCTTAAAGATATGTCTTTTTTCCTTTCAGTTGATACCACTAAATTATTACTCCACTCTCTTAATGTTTGCTATTGAATACTGCAGTTTCTTTGTTTCTTCTTTCAAGCCACTTTTGCCTGTGTTCCATGCCTTTTGTGTGTCACTTCAGTAATCGAATTTATTTACAATGTTTATTTCACTGGCTTCCTCTAGCTGTAGCTAACCTTTTTTGGGCTGAGGATCGCATTGAGACTGCATGGAAACATGGATGAGACCAAAGTGTAGAGCTGGGTGTGGTGAGAACTACAGTTCTCAAGGCTATCTTCCACAAGACTTTCCCATTCTACACTATTTTAAATCATTTTTTATCATTATTTATTGATCATTAAATTTAGTAATAAAAATTAAAGGACAAGTTGTGGGGATCTTGGAGGGTCACAAATTTATTGCATCACAGAATCACAGCAGAGGAACCTTGGAAACAGTTGGTAAAATGTTTAATTTTTCTAAAGGGACAAATGGTGAGCAGGGGCTTGGAACACAAAGATGTTGATATTACAGCCCTTGCAGAAGCAGTCAGCAAACTAAAAACTATAATGATTATAAAAAGGGCATATTTAGGGCACTCCTTAGAGGGTGATAAAAACCCCTTTTGGTATCACAGTGGGTGTCAAATAAATTAACTTTTCCAAGACAAGAAGCAGTTTCAGACCTCCTCTTTCTGCAGGAATGCTTATCTCTAGGCCTGAAGCCCAACACCTTGCATTGTCAGACCTTGACACTTCCATCTATTGTCTCCGAAGACCCAGATCGACTTATTGTCTACTCACCCATTCCTCCCACATTTTCCTTCAAGCCCCGCCAGTGCAACATAGGTTCCCCATCTGGGGTTTGCATACCACTCTATTGGCTCTACAATGACCTCCTTTTCATCCGCTCAAGTTGGTCCTGCTAGGCTTACTATCTTTTAAAGTCGTGTTCCTTGTAGCCATTACCTCTGCCAGATGCATTTCAGAACCACAGGCACTGTCAGTCATGTGTGATTTTTTTTTTAAGACAACCCTTCCTAGTTTTTTGCTGGCTTTAAATAACCTAGGAAAGCTGGTCTGCCATGAGCAAAACAAAACAAAAAAACTAAAAAACCTAAGCTGATGCTTCGACTGGCTAGATTTGTATTCTGTGGAGCTATATGTAATAGTGGAGTATTCTTTTTACCCCTTCTCCAAAATTGGAGCTTAGACTAATTTACTGTGGCTCCTCAAGCTTCTCTGATAGGGTAGCACTGAAAGCTAGGTATCTACAAGCTTCCTATACCTAGAAGTTAGCTTCTAAGTTATTACAGGATTTGGCTGCTAGCACACAGGGCCCTTAGTAATCTGAGCTGTTGCTTTAATTAAATAAATGGATATTGCTTTCTTATGCTTTTCCTTAACACATTTTTAGCTGGGGCAGAGATACTTTATCAACTAGGGCTCCCTGTAGCTCATAGGTGGCAACTTCATATTTCTATGGGTGAGATCTAGCATTGCATGAATAGCTTCTTCTAGTACAATGGGTCTTCTTCAAGCTCCCCAAATCTCCTCTGCAGATTTGAGGCACCCTCTGGAACAGTATTGGGAGGCATGTGTGGACTGCAATATGGAGGAGAGAAACGGGAAGAGCCATTTTGCTATTGGAGTTCCTTTTGCACAAGTGGGCAGACATTCTGGGATCTTATCCCAGGAACCTGGCAAACCAGGCCTCTGGATTTTTTTTAAAAAAATCTAACTAATGTTCTGTACTTGGGCATATTAGCCAAAAACAATTCTGTACCAGAGGATATTTCTACAAATACGTAATAACTTCTGTTTTATTACATGGTAGTACTTTCACTGAAAGATTCTGAGTACAGTGGTACCTCGGGTTACAGATGCTTCGGGTTACAAACTCCGCTAACCAGGAAGTGGTTGCTCCAGGTTAAGAACTTTGCCCCAGGATAAGAACGGAAATCACTTGCCAGTGGCATAGCGGCAGCAGGAGGCCCCATTAGCAAAAGCACGCTTCAGGTTAAGAATGTTTCAGGTTAAGAACGGACCTCTGGAACGAATTAAGTTCTTAACCTGAGGTACCACTGTACTTCTGTTTGTGGTATCTTCTGTTCTGCAAGTATATTCTGTGAATGTGTCGAGGGCTGACTATACAGTTGTTCAAAGTCCATCAGGAAAAATGTTAATTAAAATAGTTTAGCATTCTGGCTTCCTAAATATATTCTCTTTATGACAGAAAAGCATCTAAGCCTGCATACTTCATAACTACTTATATTCCCTTGTTCTGTATTGCTATATTGTGCTTTGTTACTTGTGTTTAGAGATTTCCTCCTTCGTAGGGAAAGTTATTTAGGATGAGTGATTTGCAGTTCTTCCCCAGCCAATGTTTTTGTTTTTCACCAAATGCAGCTGCAGTGTATAGAGGAAGATGAATATGAGGACTTAGACATTTTCACCTGGGTGCTTTTCCATTAAATGTCCCTTGTACTAGAGACAACTGAGTGTGCAAAATTGGTCTGGGAAGAAGGGTTTAGCTACCCCTTGCACTATTCTTCCAACTGACATTGGAACCTTCAATAGCAGCATTTCATTATAAGACACACCAAAACAATCCAGGACTACTGAAAACATTTCTACTTCTAATGTTTCATTTGGTGCTTTAATACTGACAAACGAGAAAGGGATGTATATCAGCGAATTAATGTAAAAAGGATTTTTTTTGTAACTTCAACATTGTCAATATGAAAATATGTAACTACCTTGGGTGGGTTCATTTGGGAAGGTGTCCTTGTACATTAATTGCACTTTGGATGGCAACTAGTTGCTGAAGTGTAACTCATTTGGAAGTCGTATAAACACACAAGTGGGTAATTTAAAATTTAATCATTGTGTTATATTAGCTAGCTTCATGTTTCAGATGCTTTGCCTTGTGTTTAATTTTGTTAGCCTACATCACTGGGTTAGTGATGTTGCTGTGTAAATTTCAGTTTGCCAACATTGTAGTAATAGCAGAGAGTTAAGTTGGAAATGGTGTTTCAATCTTGGTTAGTTTCTGCTTCTTAATGAAGAGCTGGATCATAGAGGAGAATTAACTTGTAGACAGATGCAGGCAGGGCATTGTATTTAAGTTTATACATTATGGCACCAGTAGGATTTACTCATGAGGATTTACTTTTGAGTAAGGTTGCGTGGAAGCATACTTATAAGTTAGCTAATCTAGAAATATGTTAATATTTCCTCTCCTTCTACCCACAAGTTTATTCCATTAGCTTTAGGAAACAACTGTCTCAGATTCACCATGATATTCATTAGATAACCTTACATTAGTCACTTGATGAGCATATGTCACAGTGTTGTAGTGAGGGGGGAAATGGACTCCGCTCCATAAGCAACTTGGGTGAAGGTGAGATACAGGCATGACTGATAAATACAATGTTTCCTTGTCACTCTGGACAACCTGATAAATTTTTGGTTAACCAGAAATTTGATTTCTTTGGAATAATGAACTGATTATCTATAAGAGTTTCTACATATGTTCAAGCAAGTACAGATACAATTTCAAAGGTTTTGTACAGGATTTAATAATTTTGGTACAGGAGGACTTAATAATTTTGAATATCTCATTGCTCATTTTCTGTATTTGCACGGTAAGACCAATGTATATGTAAACTTTCCAGGAGATGGAGCAAATGGAAGATAATTAGTGTGTGTATATTGTTAATAATTCTAATTATTAATTACTAATTCTAATAACAATCTTGTATGGTATGCACAGTATTCTTTATTTAACCATGCTTCCTTCAGAAATCATTTTAGCAGACTCGGCAAATTTGTAATGTAGAAATTATGTGTTTGGCAGTAGATGTAATTTTTTTTAGGAAGCAAAGCTAACTGAACTGTGGAACTCCACCAGCATTTGGCATAATTTTGTATTTCTCTTGACATCCTGGCTCTGATCCTAAAAAAAGCTAACTTAACAGACAAAAGTTTTCTGTCTC